>NC_029789.2:47689994-47731837 GCF_000816755.2 Arachis ipaensis | reverse complement strand
AGTATTGATCCATCAAATTACAACAGAGCTCCCTAACCCAATGAAAGGGGGTTTAGTTGTTCATAGCTCTGGAAAATGAAAGCAAAGATGGAGAATACATGATGAAAACAAAACTAGAAGTGCAGAGAATGGTAAAATATAGAGAGTAGTTTTCCTCCAATTTTTAATCCTCTCTAATCAATTCAAAGCTACTCCTATATATACTACTCTTCTGATCTTCTAGTTGGCTCTTCAAGTCTTGGGTATGGGCCTTTGGATCTTGAGTTTGAAGCAGTTATCTTCTTCATTGGGCTTAGCTTTACTTGCAGAGAGAAAGTGTGAAGTGGGCAGGGACTTTAGCTCAGGATGTTAGTGGTGTTAACGTTAAGTGAAAAAGTGGGTTCGAGAACGTTAGTGACAATCACCTTTTTCACTAACATTCCTTACCCAAGTTAAAGCCACGTTAACTTCAACGTTAGTGGCACAAATGTTGCCACTAACGTTGCCTCTTGGTCCTTCGCACACGTTATTGGGACTTACCTTTCCCAATAACGTTGAGAAGCATCCCCCTTTCTTACGTTAGAGTCCACGTTAACTTAGTTAACGTGGCTCTTAACGTTAGCTTGCCAACCTTCGAGAACGTTAGTGACACTTACCTTTGTCACTAACGTTCCAATGTGCCCCTATCTCCCACGTTAGAGTCCACGTTAACTAGGTTAACGTGGCCTCTAATGTAGCAATGCTAGCCATCTCCAACGTTATTTACAATGGTTAATGTCACTAACGTTGGCTCATCATCTCTCTTCTTCACGTTAGCTTCCACGTTAACTAAGTTAACGTGGGGGTTAACGTGGCTCATTGTGGCTTGTGTGGTTCATTCCAACGTTAGTGACAAAGTTAGGTGTCACTAACGTTGGCGATCATATACTTTCTCCACGTTGGCTTCCACGTTAACTAAGTTAACGTGGAAGTTAACGTGGCTTGTGGAGGCTTGGCCAACGTTAGTGACAAAGGTGAATGTCACTAACGTTGGCTTCTCTTTTGCTTCTTAACGTTAGAAGCCACGTTAACTAAGTTAACGTGGCAACTAACGTGGCCACTTATGAGCTTGGCCCAACGTTAGTGACAAAGGTAAGTGTCACTAATGTTGGCTCCATTTTCTTGCCTCCATGTTAGAGTTCACGTTAACTTAGTTAACGTGACTCTTAACGTGGGCTATGATGGCTTCGAGGACATTATTGGCGATTACTTTTCTCATTAACTTTGCAAGCTAGCTCCCATTCCTACGTTAGAAGTCACATTAGTGAGACTGACGTGGCTACTAACATGGTTCTTCCTTGCTTCCTTTGTCCTGAAATCAAGCAATAAAGTGCATCAAAGTTCTAGTCCAAGTCATGGGAAATGCAACATCCAATTTGTCATTAATTTCATGCAAAATCCTCATAAAATCATGTAAAGTGCACAATGTATGCTTGAATCAAGATGTAAGTGAATATCTACCCAAAACTAGCTTATTTTCTAAGGAAATGCATGAAACTACCTTAAAAACAGTAAAGAAAAGGTCAGTGAAACTGGCCAAAATGCCCTGGCATCACAACACCAAACTTAAAGCTTGCTTGTCCCTAAGCAAGTACTGGAACAAGAGAATGATGAATGGAATGCCAAGAGAAATGAGTCATACTTGTGGAAGTCATGTCCCTGGTTTTATGGTGGTTTCATGCATAGCAACTTAGGTTCATTCCTGGCTTTCAGACCTTTATCATGTCCTAGAATACTCACTATGATTGCATCCCATGAGACTTTTATTCATTGATCCTTTTGTTGTCATTTCAGGGCTTATTTGTGTTCTTAAGCTAAGTGCTCTGTAAGGGGGCAACTCTTTAAAATAAGCTTTCAGCCAACACTCCCGAACTAGTTGGTTCAAGGTGCTAGGTGTTGAAGCACCCCTAAGGACTTACTTCCTCAAGTCTCTCCCCATACATACACACCACAGGCACATGGTTTGTTTATTTTCTTTCTTGAGACCTTGGTGTCCAGCACCTCTTTGGGTTACTAAATGCTCTGTAGTGGGGTTACTCTTGATAGTGGACTTTCAGCTGATAATCCCGAGTTAGTTAACCCAAGTTACCAAGTGATAAGGCACCCCTAAGAGCTTATTCATCCAAGTAAATCCCTCACACAGAAACACCACAGACACATGATTCAAGATTAAAACCATTGGTGCCTAGCCTTATTGCTTACTCTTTTTCTTTTATTTTTCCACTTTCATTTTTCTTTTCCCTTTTTTCTTTTTAGGATCTTGTTATTTAGCTAGTCTCATGTGTATGTTCAAAGCATAGTATGCATGACAGATAGTTGTCTTCCCACATTGTGGTTGAACCAACTTAGCTAACTTATGATCACACCATAAACTCATGAACTTACTCCATAGTATGAACTCCACTCTGGTCTTTTGTAAATACTCATTCTCTTTTCATTTGATTTAAAGGAACAAGCATACAAGTAAGCCAAGTGATGATGCAGTGACATAAAGACTAGCAGGCATAGACCTCTTCAACACAAAACTTAAAAGATAGAATTTAAAAAGGTTCAAACTAATATGTAACTATTAATCAAGATTGCATTCGGACTTCCAATTTTCAACTTTCTAAGTACATGGAATTAAGTGACAATACAACCTTCAGGTGATGGTTTCTAGTTGCCCTCTTTTTGTCATCATCCTGGTCTTTGCTACCTCACTTTCTTGGGTGAAGGTGCACCATTTCCTCACAAGATTCTTGCAAAGTTATTGGAAGTTGCTTGTTCCCAAAGCACTCGAGAAACAGTTAGCTTGCATGTATGCTTGTGACTTATGAACTTAATTTGGTGTGTGAACACCAAATTAGTTCCTTGCCTAGTACAGAACCTTGCATTTATGCATAGAACCTCATATCTTGTTGTTTAACAAAACAATTATTAACTAAAATCTAACTAAATCTAAGTGGTTTCCATTGATTGACTGGAGCTAGCAATGTGCTTTGGGAGTGGAGTGTGATTCTAACTAAATTCCTTTGGTGAAACACCAAACTTAGAATTAAACTTTCACTCTTGGATTGTTTTGGTGTGGAACACCAAACTTAGCTTCTCGCAATACAGGGGAAACAACTTGTGAACTTTATTGAAATAAAAATGAAAAGGAAATTACCTGAGGTTGGGTTGCCTCCCAACAGAGCGCTTTTTTTTATCGTCGCTAGCTCGACGATTCCTCCTTTACTTGAGATGATACTTTACTCTTCCCCCATGTTCCCCAGATAATGCTTGAGTCTTTGTCCGTTCACTGTAAAAGTCCTCTCTGAACCTTCATCCTTGATTTTGATGTGTCCATATGGTGAGACCTTTGTGACAAGAAAAGGCCCGGACCACCTTGATTTGAGTTTTCCTGAGAACAGTCTTAATTTGGAATTGTAGAGGAGTACTTGCTGCCCTTTTTTGAAACTCCTGGGTGCAAGATGCAGGTCATGTCTTCTCTTTGCCTTCTCTTTATACATCTTGGTATTTTCATAGGCTTGTGACCTGAATTCCTCCATCTCTTGCAGTTGCAAGATCCTCTTTGCACCAACATCAATGCTGTCAAAATTTAGTATCTTGATAGCCCAGAGAGCTTTGTGTTCCAGCTCCAGTGGTAAATGACAAGCTTTTCCATACACCAGTTGATATGGGGACATTCCAAGTGGTGTTTTGAATGCTGTTCTGTATGCCCAAAGAGCATCATCCAGCTTCTTCGATCAATCTTTTCTTGATGCACCCACAGTCTTTTCCAGAATCCTCTTTAGCTCTCTGTTGGATATCTCAGTTTATCCACTTGTTTGGGGATGGTAAGGCGTGGCTACCTTGTGTCTTACCCTATATCGTAGGAGAAGAGCCTCTAGTGGTCTGTTGCAAAAATGGCTCCCTCCATCACTGATGAGTGCTCGTGAAACTCCAAACCGGCTAAAGATATTCTTTCTGAGGAAGTTTATGACCACTTTGTTATCATTTGTTGGGGTTGCAATAGCCTCTACCCACTTGGAAACGTAATCCACTGCTACCAAGATGTACTTGTTTGCATATGAGGTTGGGAATGGTCCCATGAAATCGACTCCCCACACATCAAACAGTTCCAGTTCCAAGATGAAATTTTGTGGCATCTCATTTCTTTTGGGTAAGTTCCCAGATCTTTGGCATTCATTGCAGCTCTTTACTAGTTCTTTGGCATCCTTGAAAAGGGTGGGCCAAAAGAATCCGCTTTGTAACACCTTAGCTACAGTTTTGTCCCCTCCAAAGTGGCCTCCATAGCATGAGCCGTGGCAATTCCATAGGACCTCTCGTCCTTCTTCTTCCGAAACACATCTTCTAAGGATTCCATCTGAACACTTCTTGAATAGATATGGCTCATCCCAGACAAAGTACTTTGCATCATTTATGAGCTTCTTTTTTTTATGTTTATTGATCTCTAGAGGCAAGGCCCCAGTTGCCTTGAAGTTGGAAATGTCTGCGAACCATGGTGCTTTGTGAACTATCATCAACTGCTCATCAGGGAAGAACTCGTTCACACTTGTATCAGGTGTTCCACCTTTATCATGAGGAATCCTGGATAGGTGATCTGCTACCTTGTTCTCCACTCCTTTCTTGTCTCTGATTTTAATATTGAATTCCTGCAACAATAAGATCCATCTTATTAGTCTTGGTTTTGATTCTTGCTTGGCAAACAAATATTTAAGTGCTGTGTGATCTGTAAAAACAATCACTTTAGCACCAATGAGGTACGATCTAAACTTGTCAAATGCAAAAACTATTGCTAGCAACTCCTTTTCAGTAGTGGTATAATTTCTTTGAGTATCATTAAGGACTTTGCTCGCACAGTATATCACATGGACTAAGTTATCTTTCCTCTATTCTAACACTGCCCCAACTGCAAAATCAGATGCGTCACACATCAATTCAAATGGTAGGTTCCAATCAGGTGGGGAAATGATAGGAGCAGAGGACAACCTCATTTTCAAATTTTCAAATGCTAACATGCATGTTTCATCGAAGATAAATGGTGTATCAGATACGAGGAGATTGCTTAAGGGCTTGGCTATCTTTGAAAAATCTTTCATAAACTTTCTGTAAAAACCCGCATGCCCTAAAAAGCTCCTAATTGCCTTGACATCACTGGGTGGAGGAAGTTTTTCAATAAGTTCCACTTTAGCCCTGTCCACTTCAATGCCTTGGTTAGAAACCTTATGGCCAAGGACTATTCCTCCTGTCACCATAAAGTGACATTTCTCCCAGTTTAAGACCAGATTGGTCTCTTGGCACCTTTTCAATACCAAGGCAAGGTGATTCAGGCAGCTAGTAAAGGAATCTCTGAATACCGAGAAATAATCCATAAAAACTTCGATGAATTTCTCTATCATATCTGAAAAGATGGAAAGCATGCAGCGTTGGAAAGTCGCAGGTGCATTACACAGTTCAAATGGCATGCGCCTGTAGGCAAACACTCCATATGGACAAGTAAATGAAGTTTTCTCTTGGTCTCTGGGATCAACCACTATTTGGTTATATCCTGAATAACCATCAAGAAAATAGTAAAATGCGTGTCCTGCGAATCTTTCCAACATCTGATCCATGAAAGGGAGGGGGAAATGATCCTTTCGTGTAGCCTCATTGAGTTTCCGATAGTCTATTCACATCCGCCATCCTGTAACGGTCCTTGTAGGAATTAGTTCATTCCTCTCATTGGGAACTACAGTGATTCCTCCCTTTTTGGGCACGACATGCACGGGGCTGACCCAGGGGCTGTCCGAGATTGGGTAGATGACTCCTCCCTGCCATAGCTTCATAACCTCCTTCTGTACCACTTCCTTCATGATTGGGTTCAGCCTTCTCTGGGATTGAATGGATGGTTTGGCATCATCTTCCAACGGTTTATGCATGCATATGGCTGAACTGATTCTCTTCAAGTCAGCAAGGGTCCATCCAATGGCGTCCTTATGCTTCAGCAATACTTGGAGTAGTTCATCCTCTTGATCTTGACTGAGGGATGAGTTTATGATTACCGGGTAGCTTTCATTCTTTCCTAGGTATGCATATTTGAGTGTGGGTGGCAGTGCTTTGAGCTCAAGTTTGGGTGCCTCTATCTTTTCATCCTCTTCCTTTGGTGCATCTTGTATGCCAATCTCTGTTGTTGCAACCTCTTCACTTGATGTATACTCCTCCTCTATTAACCTTTCGGGCTCTTCTTCTTCAAAATTCTCCTGCGCTTCCTCTTCAAGTGAGTCTAACCTCATACATTCCCCCAATTGTTCTGGTGGGTAATTCATCGCCTTGAACACATTGAATGTCATCTTTTCATTGTGTAATCTCAGGGTGAGATCATCTTTTTGGACATCAATGACAGCTCCAGCAGTGGCCAAGAACGGCCTTCCCAGGATGATGGAGGTCTTGGCTTCCTCCTGCATATCCAGTACTACAAAATCTGCCGAGAATATGAAGTCTCCCACTTTCACCAGCAGATCCTCTACTACGCCATGAGGGAATTTGAACGATTGGTCTGCCAGTTGTAAGGCCATTTTTGTTGGTTTAGCCTCCTCGATTTTCATCTTCCTCATCATAGCCACTGACATCAAATTGATGCTAGCTCCTAAGTCACAAAGAGCCTTCTCCACTGTGATTTCCCCTATAATACAAGGAATCTGAAAACTCCCGGGATCCTTCAATTTCTGGGGCAGTTTGTACTGAATGATAGCACTACATTCTTCTATTAATATCACAGTCTCGTTGTTCTTCCAGCTTCTCTTCTTAGTCATGAGCTCCTTTAAGAACTTGGCGTTGAGTGGCATTTGTTCTATTGCTTCAGCAAAGGGTATGTTGATTTGCAGTTTCTTGAAGATTTCCAAAAATCTCGAAAACTGGTTGTCGTCCCCCTTCTTCTTTAATTGCTGAGGGTATGGGACTCTTGGGCCATCTGGCTTCAGCACTCCTTCTCCTTTTAATGAACTCAAAGTGGGAACTCGAGCTCCATCCTGCTCTTCTTCCTCTTTATTTGAGTCGTTTTCTTGTGGTTTCTGGGGGGTTTCCTTCAGTTCCTTTCCACTCCGAAGGGTGATAGCCTGACATTTCTCCCTTTGGGTTGAAGTAGTATTGCTGCGAAGGTTGTGGCTGGGGATTTGCTTGAACAAGTAGCCAATTTGTGTTTCAAGTTTCTTGATGGCAGCATCCTGATTCTGCATATTGGACATCACTTCTTCTCGGAATGCTTTACTGTCTTGAATCTCTTTGCCTATGCCTTCAAGTAGATTCTCAATCCTTGAGAGTTTGTCATCAAATGATGGTAGATTGGGATTAGAGGTGGAAGGATGAGGAGGGTTATTTTGGCCTTGGTAAAGGTGTTGAGAGGGTTGGTTATGTGGGTGCTGATATGGTCTAGATGTGAAATGTTGGTGGGATGCATTGTTGTTGGGACTTGAAGATCTTTGATCTGGGCCTTGGTCTTGTTGATTTCCCCACCCAAAGTTTGGGTGATTCCTCCATCCAGGGTTGTAGGTCTTGGAGTATGGATCATGGTTTCGCCTAGGTGAATTCCCAATGTAGTTGGCTTGCTTCTGACTACCCTCTGCTTCTTCATTCACTCCTTCTTGGGTTGTTGATGAAGTAGTGATTGCTGCTACTTGGTTCCTCTCCATCTTCTTGGTGAGGTCAGCCAGTTGCTTGGTAATGAGCTTATTTTGGGCCAACAGAGCATCTACATTGTTTAGCTCCATTACTCCTCTAGTGTTGCCTCTTTCAGAAGCATAGAAATAGTCATTCTCTGCTACTATTTCAATGACATCTATGGCTTCCTCAATGGTCTTCTTCTTGTTCAAAGATCCTCCGAATGAATGGTCTACTGCCTTCTTTGATTCATATGACAGGCCTTCATAGAAAATGTGCAGCTGCACCCATTCGTTGAACATGTCAGGTGGACACCTCCTTGTCAGGTCCTTAAACCTCTCCCATGCTTCATAAAGAGTCTCACAATCTTGTTGCCTGAAAGTTTGGACCTCAGCTCTCAGCCTATTGATTCGTTGAGGGGGGTAGAATCTTGCTAAGAATTTGTTCACCACATCTCCCCAAGTTGTCAAACTCTCCTTCGGGAAAGACTCCAGCCACTTGGCTGCCTTATCCTTGAGTGAGAATGGAAATAAGAGCAGTCTATAGGCGTCAGGATGAACACCATTAGACTTCACTGTGTCACATATTCTCAGGAAGGTGGTTAGATGTTGATTGGGGTCTTCTTGGACATTTCCTCCGAACGAACAGTTGTTCTGAACAAGGGTGATGAGCTGTGGTTTTAGTTCAAAATTGTTGGTATGGATGGTTGGCTTTTGAATGCTACTTTCACAGTTTCCTGGGTTTGGATTGATGTAAGAGCCTAAAACTCTTCTATCCTCCCCAGCATGATTTGCTCGACCTCCTCGGCCATGGTTGTGAGACTCTTCCTCACGATGGTCTTCCATGTTTTCTTCCATGTTTGGTTCAAAGTATTTCTCCTCTTCCTCAGCACCAACCACTCTTTTTCCTCTTGCTTCCCTCCTTAATCTAAAGAAGGTTCTCTCAGGTTCAGAATCAAAGGAAGTTGAAGCCCCGCTTCTTCTTCCTGTCATACAACCAACAAAGCACAAGCAAGGAAAATAAATGCAGAAAGTATTCTGTTAGAATTACTGTTAGTGTGAGTGATGCAATATATCAAACAGTTAGTGGGTTAGTGAACTGAATTGTAAATAACAAAAAGAAACGGAAAAGTAGGGGGAAGGGAAGAAATTAACTAAAACTGAAAGTAAATTACTCAAACAGAAAATTAAATCAAACAAAACAAAAATGCTCAATCTAGTTATCCTCCAATTTAATCATTGATGATGCACAATCAATCCCCGGCAACGGCACCATAAACTTGATGCACGGAAAACTTGTCTCGTGGCAAATTTCCTTCGGCAAGTGTACCGAATTCGTCGTCAAGTAAAAACTCACAATAGAATGAGGTCGAATCCCATAGAGATTGATTGATCAAGCAACTTTAATTAGGAATGTTCTAGTTGAGCGAATCAGTATTTGAGTTGAGAATTGCAAAAAATAAAATGGCGGGAAGGTAAATAACAAAAGAAGTAAATGCTAGAAATAAAGCGCTGAAAGTAAATGACGGAAAGTAAATTGCAGAATCGTAAATGGGAATGGGGTAATTGCTCATAAAAGTAAATGACAGAAATTAAAGAGAATGGGTAAGATCAGAAATGGGGAGTTCATTGGGTTCAGGAGATGTTGCATTCTCCGGATCAATTTCATTTTCATCTCTTCCTCAATCAATGCATTCATTGATCTCTTTGGCAATCTTAAGTGATCGAATTACAATTCCTTGTAATTCAATCTCTCAAATCTTGATCAATAGCCAATTCCTTGGTCAATTGCTCATGAGAATAGATGAAGTATGGTCACTGATTATACCACATGCATTTCCCAAATTAAGTATTGAGAGGATTATAGTCACATATCCATCCAAACCCAATTTGGTCCAGCATGAGAAAGCATTTCTAGCATGATCTCTTCATTCCTCTTTCAAGGTTAAGAAGAGATCCAAGTTTGAAAAGCTTCTTTTTCAAGATAACTATTCAATTGGATGAAGATCGAAAGCTCTCAAGTAAAATCAAGAGGACAGATAGAAGAAGAATAATGAAAACTAGTATTGATCCATCAAATTACAACAGAGCTCCCTAACCCAATGAAAGGGGATTTAGTTGTTCATAGCTCTGGAAAATGATGGCAAAGATGGAGAATACATGATGAAAACAAAACTAGAAGTGCAGAGAATGGTAAAATACAGAGAGTAGTTTTCCCCCAATTTTTAATCCTCTCTAATCAATTCAAAGCTACTCCTATATATACTACTCTTCTGATCTTCTAGTTGGCTCTTCAAGTCTTGGGTATGGGCCTTTGGATCTTGAGTTTGAAGCAGTTATCTTCTTCATTGGGCTTAGCTTTACTTGCAGAGAGAAAGTGTGAAGTGGGCAGGGACTTTAGCTCAGGACGTTAGTGGTGTTAACGTTAAGTGAAAATGTGGGTTCGAGAACGTTAGTGACAATCACCTTTTTCACTAACGTTCCTTACCCAAGTTAAAGCCACATTAACCTCAACGTTAGTGGCACAAACGTTGCCACTAACGTTGCCTCTTGGTCCTTCGCACACGTTATTGGGACTTACCTTTCCCAATAACATTGAGAAGCCTCCCCCTTTCCTACGTTAGAGTCCACGTTAACTTAGTTAACGTGGCTTTTAACGTTAGCTTGCCAACCTTCGAGAACGTTAGTGACACTTACCTTTGTGACTAACGTTCCATTGTGCCCCTATCTCCCACGTTAGAGTCCACATTAACTAGGTTAATGTGGCCTCTAACGTAGCAATGCTAACCATCTCCAACGTTAGTGACAAAGGTGAATGTCACTAACGTTGGCTCATCATCTCTCTTCTTCACGTTAGCTTCCACGTTAACTAAGTTAACGTGGGAGTTAACGTGGCTCATTGTGGCTTGTGTGGTTCATTCCAACGTTAGTGACAAAGTTAGGTGTCACTAACGTTGGCGATCATATACTTTCTCCACGTTGGCTTCCACGTTAACGTGGAAGTTAACGTGGCTTGTGGAGGCTTGGCCAACGTTAGTGACAAAGGTGAATGTCACTAACGTTGGCTTCTCTTTTGCTTCTTAACGTTAGAAGCCACGTTAACTAAGTTAACGTGGAAACTAACGTGGCCACTTATGAGCTTGGCCCAACGTTAGTGACAAAGGTAAGTGTCACTAACGTTGGCTCCATTTTCTTGCCTCCACGTTAGAGTTCACGTTAACATAGTTAACGTGACTCTTAACGTGGGCTATGATGGCTTCGAGGACGTTATTGGTGATTACTTTTCTCATTAACTTTGCAAGCTAGCTCCCATTCCTACGTTAGAAGTCACATTAGTGAGACTGACGTGGCTGCTAACGTGGTTCTTCCTTGCTACCTTTGTCCTGAAATCAAGCAATAAAGTGCATCAAAGTTCTAGTCCAAGTCATGGGAAATGCAACATCCAATTTGTCATTAATTTCATGCAAAATCCTCATGAAATCATGTAAAGTGCACAATATATGCTTGAATCAAGATGTAAGTGAATATCTACCCAAAACTAGCTTATTTTCTAAGGAAATGCATGAAACTACCTTAAAAACAGTAAAGAAAAGGTCAGTGAAACTGGCCAAAATACCCTAGCATCAGGCTTTACATGCCTTGTTTGGGACCCCAGAGGCTGTTGGAATTCCAAACACTGGTGGAGATTTTTAGATGAATTTAAGCACAAGCCACCATAACAGGAAGCTCAGCAAATGTCTAACTTAAGGACTTTAACTAAAGGTGCTAGGTGGGAGACAACCCACCATGGTATGATCGTTCCTTTTTCAATTATAATTTTATTTAGTTTTGTTTGTTTTTGAGTTTTATTTTATTTTATTTCATTGAACCTGGATTATTCATAACATCCGCATTAGCATTGCATTTTGCATCCTGCATAAAAAAAAATTTCACCCCACGCGTCGCATGGGCCACACGTGGGCGTCGATTAGAAATTGGCGTAAAGATCCAACGCCCAGAGCGTTTAGCACAAATTGGCCCACACGTTCGCGTCCCTGATGCCAACGCGTCATGTAACGACCCAATTTTCAGTACGCCTAGGACATACCAGAAACTGAGTGCTACCAATTTGTCATCCTATATATTATCTATTATTTATTATATGAGCCTGATTCGTTGTTAAAAACGTAGTTAGTTAGCGAGGTACTTTTTTTTTTTTGAAAACATTTGGATTAATAGACGGATTCATTCATAATCAACTCACAGCTGATAACAGATAAAACAGTTATAAGCAACCACACATAAATACATCACAAGTAGCTAGCAACATTCAGTTATCCAGCCTTTATTAGAGTATAGACCTTTAGTTAGACAAAATAGGAATCTCGTACACGGGATTTAGGTTAAAGTGCGCATACGAAGGGTGCAGACGTTGGCTGGTCTCACAGTATTTACATATAATCAGAGAACGATATTCACCCTAGACTCAGAAGACTATCTAGAGCAGAATCCTCTTCTTGCGAACAGTCATCAGCGAAATATGGTAAGGTACTTTTACTTCCATCTGAAGGGGGAAGGGAGAGAGAAGGGGTAAGAACTGGGGAGTTCTTAGTAGGGTCGGGGTTATTAGTTACGTTCATTAATTCTATATCGTTTAGCAGACTATTAGCAGAATACAAGGAAGCAGTAATTAGAAAACACAGATAAGTAGAGAAGATAGAGAAAACAGATAGCAGAACACAAACAGAAGAATACAAGAAAATATCACAAGCGCAGAGAATGGAATACAAACAAGGAAAGCATACATTTATACCACAAACATAACAAAGGAAATGCGCAACCAAGTATGATGCATGTCTAGCCCTAGTGCAGGTAATGAGCTCATCTGTCGGTTACTAACCCGCTCCCGACGTTATCCAGCAACCTCTGTCTGGATAAGGCTTTCCTATTGGCTATACCCCTGTGTACAGGAAATAACCCCTCTACCACCACAGGGTCCACTGCATGCATGAAATAACACATCTGTCACTGCAGGGATGTACGCCAACACACCTTCTGTATATAGGAAATAACCCCTCTGCCACTATAGAAATGGAACAGGTGGTCACGGTACTTCTGTAGCAGGAAATAACCCCTCTGCCTTACAGAAATAAAATATGGATCTGTACCGTAGGAAAGCGTTCTCAGTGATCACACCATTATCTATCTGACTGCCTCACTGCAGCAGATGATCATACAAGTATATCTGGAGTTGCCTTAACGCAACAAATGAATAAACACATCTCTTGGGCCTACAGAAATAGCACTCCCGTAAGTGAACTTCGGCTTACAGGGATAGTCTAAACATAACACAACAACTTTCTGTAGGTGAACTTTGGCCTACAGAAATAACACCTCTGTAAGTGAACTTCGGCTTACAGAAATAGCGCCCCTGTAAGTGAACTTCGGCTTACAGGTATCACAACTCTCTGTAGGTGAACTTCGGCCTACAGGAGCAACACCCTAAGATACACAATTGATATTCACTGCAGGTGAACTTCGGCCTACAGGAATAACAACTCACTGTAGGTGAACTTGGGCCTACAGAACCTCTAGGGCCAATGGAAAAGCAGCAGATGAACATCCAACCGAACATCATGCTACAAGGCTTAACTCTTTATTCTTATACTCTTCTCTTTATATCTCTTTACTCTGTTCTGGTTTCTCTTTTCTCTGTATCTCTTTATTCTGCTCTGGTTACTCTGTTTAACGTATGTATTTAAAGCTTACGTAAATTTTGGTATGAATAGTTAGTCTGTCCCAAGTATAGGTTCATTAAGTCTATACTGAAATAGTTTAACTTTTCATATAATACCTAACCCTATTCGCAATTCCAGGACTAACTATGTTGCCTTAGTTCGTTCACTAGTCTCTGTCTGTTTTTCTGTCATTAAAACTTTACAGACTTTTTCTTCGATTTTTATCTTTTCTTCAACTTTTTATCTTTTATTTATGTTTGCCTCACTAATATGTTTTTACCACTCCCTAAATGTTTTATGAAGGTAATTATGAGATTCTGCGCTTAAAGTTGTCTTTCTAAAGCTTTTACAAAAAACTGCCTTTTCCACATTATTTTATTATTTTTATTAAAATATTATTTTTAATTAAATATTATTATTTAATATTTTATTATTGTTTATTATTTTATCTTTAATTTTCGAAAATTAACTTACCTTTTACTTTTAACCTTTAAAATTCACTTTTTACCACCCGTAACTTTTAATATTTCTACTTTTACCACCCTAACTTTCAGAAATTACCAAATAACCCCCCAAACACCAAATTAATTTGCTGGAAATTCACGTTTCTTGGCCCTCAAGTCAAGTTAAGCATGATTCCTAAGGAAGAACATCAAGAAAACACACATTTTGCATGGTTTTCCTTGAAAACCGAATTGAAATGGGAGGGAGACAGCCATCTTACCTTATTTACATCCTTGATAAGTTACATGGTTATGTAGAGGAAGAAGAGAGGATCATTTTGGTGAAATCGGAGTTTTGATATATATCAAAGGTTTTCCCCTTACTGATCTTCCGGAGAAATCCGTACTTTCAGAAAAGATTCGCGTTCTCGAAAACCGGGGTTGTTACACGTCACTTGCACTACACACACCCCACGCGAAAGCGTGGACGACGCATATGTGTCGCATGGATTTTATGGACCCTACTGGAAACAGAGAGTTGCACCAAAACGGCGCTGGAACTGTGCGTTTAGCACAATCCTCAGCGACGCGTTCGCGTGCTTCACGCGCACGTGCCACTTACATTTTACCTGACTTACGCGATTGCGTCACGCGTCATTTCCCTTTTCGCCCCAATCACGCGATCGTGTGCTCCACGCGTTCGCGTGGATTCAAAGTCACTTACCCCAACCCACGTGAAACCCTACCCCTTCGCATCACACTTCTTCTCCCTTCCCCTCTGCACTCTCCCGTCTCCCAACCCACAACCACCACCACTCCCAGCCATCCAGCTCCGACCGCCGCGCTGCCATCCCGACCGCCACGCCACGCTCGCCGGAACCCCCTCTCCTTCTCTTCTTTCTCTTCTTCTTTTCCCCCTCCACACTCCCCAACCCCCACAACCCTCACCCACCTTCTTCTCTCCTTTCCCCCCTTAACCCTTATCCACCCACAACCACCAAACCGCCCCTGCCTCCACCTTGGACCGCCGCCGCGCCACCATCCATCGTCGCCATGTCACCGCCATCACCACCACAACCCTACCACCTCTCTGTGTCCAATTTCTGTTCTTACATACACACCAGGTTCCGCCGAACACCGATTCCTCTATCCGTAGCTAGTTAGTTGCATATTTTTCAATTTCTGTTCAAATTAGGATAGTTAGAGATGCATGATTGTAGTAAATTTTAGGTGGTTAGGTAGCTAGGATGTGGTTAGTGGATCTAGGGCTGATAATTGCACTGTTCTTGTTACCTGTTTTATCTATTTTGTAATTCTGAATTTGCTGTGATGATGATGTTGTTCATATGTTGTTCTTTCACGTTTGATGCTGCTGTTACACTGTTCTTTAATGTTCTTGCTATTTGTTAATATTTTCAGCACTATTTAATGCCATATGAACTGATTTTCTTGCTGTTTATTACCTGGGAACATCCAATTTTAGCCGGAATGCTGCACAATTTTTTTCAGCAAATTGTTTCACTCAACTCCCATTCATGTATTGGTTTTGATAATTTAGAAATTTTGCACTAATTGACTATAACCAAACCAATTCATGGATGAATGGGCTAGCATTCTTATTCTTTCTGGTTCCCTGGTTAATAAATTGCATTATTGATGATTTCATTTTAATTTTGTAATTCTTTTATCTATCTGAATTATCATCAATAAATCGCAATCTTTGCTTGAATATGAGTTGATTGTTCTTCATGTTTGTGAATTTATTGTTAACTAGGCAACCCATTATCATGCCACTTACTTTAAATTTCTTTTTACTTACTAACTACTTTAACTTTCTCACTTCTCTTTTTACCTAACTACTTTAACTTTCTAACTCCAGGCATGATTACTGTTTTTCCTAATTAACAAGAATTCCACATATCATATATTTTGGATTGTGATTTTTACTCTCAGACTTTTCACTTGCATACAGTCCAAAATTTACTTATATTTAACTCATTTCATGCTTCTATTTCTCTTTTGCCTTTATGCTTATATTGATAAATCCTATTTGCTTACCTGTTTTCCTGCTTTAGTTCCTAAACTGTATCCTGCAACTTCTGTTTTTCAGGATGTCTGATCCCAAAAGTAAGGAAAAAGGCAAAGCAACTACAGGCAAACGGAAAAGAGGAGAATCCTCCAGCACTATTTTAGATATCCTCCATGATGATTCCTGGAAGGAAAAGAATTTTACCCCGCAGGAAAAGGCTGATCAGTTGGTGCCTGCCACTAACCCAGAAAAATTTGCAAACAAATACTGTGAGCTGAAGTACCCAGTTTTTGTCACTTCCAGGAACCTATACCTGGAAAGGACCTTCAAAATTCCAGACGAACTCAAACAATACACTTCGGACCAAATTAAACAGAGAGGCTGGTTCTTCTTGGAGAGAAACTTGACTGAGATCAACTCATCCTGGGTTAGAGAATTCTACTATAACTATTTAAAAATAACCCTGGATGCAGTCCAACTCAGAGGGAAGCAAATTCTGGTTACTGAGGAAGCCGTTGAAGAAATCCTCTACCTCCTGCCTAAATCAGATCAACCAGATGGGTACCAAAAGGCTGAAGAGGATATGAGATTCATGAGATTTGACTGGGACGCAGTAAAGCAGAGAATAACCATTGATCCTACTGTCCCATGGGTCATGGGCAAGTCCACTGTGACCCCAAAAGGAATCAAAATTATCTATTTGAATGATGAGGCTCGGCTTTGGCAGCAGATTCTGAGTAACTACGTGATGCCGAGCACTCATGAGACAGAGGTGCCAGCTGCTATGATTACCCTTATCTGGTGTGTGATGGAGAGAAAGGACTTATATCTGCCCTGCTTTATCCGGTATTACATGGCCAGAGTCCATAGCAGAGGCACCCTTCCTTTTCCATACTTGATCACTCAGCTTGGCCGCCGAGCTGAGGTGCCCTAGGAGCTGGCAGATGAGAAACCAACCGCCGCGGACTGTAAGAAGATTATCTCTCACAGCAGGAAGTTTCAGGCTTTGGGTTACAGACTCCATTCCTCACTACCTCTGGTGAGGCAGCCACATCTTCTGGTGCCCCTTCAGCATCGACTGCCCCAGCTACCACCACAGCATCTCCACCTGCTCCCGAGCCTATTTATCACCTCGTGCACCGACTCTTCGCATGTCTGGATCGTATGGAGCGTCACAGCAAGCGATGCTATGAGCACCTAAAGTTGATGATCCGATCTGGCAGCGACATCCCCTCCGAGCCTGACACCCCTTCTGAGCCATCTGATGCGGAGGCGGACGATCACGAGGAGGAGGCCCGTGCAGAGGCTGAGCAGGCAGGACCTGAGCCGGCTGCACCACACCATTCGGAGCCCCATCAGATACAGCCCGCAGATCGAGAGATCCCTCTACGGACAGAGCCTCCACTTCAGCAGGCAGACCCTCCGACACTACCTCAGACTGCAGAGCCTCAGACCACCACAGAGACACCAGCATTACATCCTTTCGAAGATGCCACTTCTTCACACCCAGCTTGATTGCGCATCGAGGACGATGCTATTATTTAAGTGTAGGGAGGTCGCCATCTCTGGCGAACTTTATTTTGGTGAACCACTTTTCAGACTCTCTTTTTATCCTATTTTGCTTATTTTCTGTATTTTTATCTTATTTATCTTTCAGTACCTGCACATTTTTCTTTTGCTGTATTTTTACTTTACTTCTACATTTTGCACTTTGGTTTATATACATATCTTAGATATTTAGTTTAGTTTGCACTTTTAGCTTATTAAGTTGTGATATAGAAATATGGATTAATTAGTTTAGTTTACCCTTTTAGCATACGATAATTTGGATTAATTGAAAATAAAAAAAGAGTAAACTAGAAACTTTAGTATAACAGAATCATAACAATCCACACCCTGTATATATATAGCAACAAATGTGAGTTAGTTAACAACATTTCTTCAAGGAAGAACACTAAGATTTTAAGAGCCGTCCTAAGATTCACATTGAGAATAATGGGAACTCTTGATTTCTGCTTGCATGAGATACATAACTGATAACCTGTGAGTTTTTTAGCTTAATTGTATGGTTACATTTAACCATAAATTTCATTCCTGTGTGTTCGCCCTTCTTTTTTATTCTGGTGATCTTTCATTTGTTTCAATCTATATGTCCAATATAGAATGTAGATACATACCTACATATGATTGAGGCCATTATTTAAATTTTTGCTCACTTATCCCAAATAAGCCTACCTCCTACATCACCCTTGTTAACCACGTTGAGCCTTCTTAATCCCCTTCTGTTCTATAACCACATCACTAGCCTTAAGCAGAAAAGCAAATTAAAAATTCCAAGTTGAATCCTCGGTTAGCTTAAGATAGGAGATTGTGTATCCACTAAGTGTGGGGAAACATGAGAACATGGGTTGATAGGAAAATATTAATTGAATAATCAGAAGTTTGGGAGCATGCTCATGTGAAACCAAATTAAACTAAAACACCATGTGCATTGATATATGTTTATGTTAAAAAAAATTATTTTAGTTAAATAAATAAATAAGGGGAAAAAATTACCCCAATAATATGGGTTGATAGGAAAAGATTAATTTCTTAAGAATAATCAGAAGTTTGGGAGCATGCTCATGTGAAACCAAATTAAACTAAAACACCATGTGCATTGATATATGTTTATGTTAAAAAAAATTATTTTAGTTAAATAAATAAATAAGGGGAAAAAATTACCCCAATAATAAGTTTAGTAGAGAAATCAATACACATGAAAGTAAAATCAAAAATAAAATTGGTACATGAGTATGTGACACAAAAGTGGGAAAATTGGGAAGACCAGGATAGTTTTAAAATTTTATAGAATATGTATATGTTAGGTGAGATCTTAGACTAATCAAGGATTCAATTTATAGCTCACTTAGCCTTATATATATACCATTACCTTTACCTTGGCCCCATTACAACCTTGAAAAAGACCTTATGATGTTTGTATGTATACATTATATATTTGTTGATTGGTTAGATAAAGAACAAAGTTTTAGGAAGCATGAATAGAAAAGAATAGAGTGATTAACCCCAAACACTGAGTGACTAGAGAGTAAACACAAAATCCAGTGAGGGTTCAATAGCTCATTCCCATATATCCATGTTTAAATTATTATTTGTCTTGTAAGATTGTGAATTATTTTTAACCCAACTCAACTGTGAACATGTTTTAATATGGTTTGGCCTTAATTGTACATATATGATTCCTTGAAAATATGAAGCAAATTAACCACATGTAAGCTTTATATATATAGGTGGATAATAATTAGAATTGCATGATTCATGTAGGTAGCTTGCATTTAGAATAGATTGCATTGCATAAGATTCCACCATTTTACCTTTACTCTTTTCTCTTGGATTTAGCATGAGGACATGCTATTGTTTAAGTGTGGGGAGGTTGATAAACCCCTATTTTATGATTAATCTTGTGCTTAATTGAGTGTTTTTATCAATTCTTCACCCACTTATTCATGTAAATTGCATGGTTTTACTATTCCTTCCTTATTTTATGATATATGTGAAAACATGTTTCCTATGCTTTAAAAATATTAAATTTAATTATCCTTTATTACCATTCGATGTCGTGATTTGTGTGTTAAGTATTTTTAGGTTCCATAGGGCAAGAATGGTTTAGAGGACAGAAAGGAAACACACAAAAATTGAAGGAAAGCACAAAAATGGAGTTTTGAAGAAAAGGCAGCGACGCAAACGCATGGACGACGCGGACGCGTGCCTTGAACAGAACGCAATTGACGCGGACGCATGACTGACGCGTACGCGTGACAAGGAAAAACTCCAGATGACCCGAACGCATGACCCACGCGCACGCGTAACAGACACCACGTGCAGAAATTGTAGAAAACGCTCCCAGCGATTTCTGAACCTCTTTTTGGCCCAGATCCAAGTCCAGAAACACAGATTAGAGGCTATAAAGTGGAAGAATCCAACACACATCATATCAATATTCATACAACATTCATAATTCATAATTTTAGATTTTAGATGTAGTTTGTAGAGAGAGAGGCTCTCTCCTCTCTCTAGGATTTAGGATTCCTAGTTTTATGCTTTTGAGTTGGATATCACAGAGTTACTACCTCCATTGAAGACTTTATCATTCTAGTTTATTTTCTGTTTCCTTACTCTTTTAATCCCTATTTACTTTGTTCAGAGTTACAATTGGATTATTTTCATGGATTGTTAATGCAAAGAGTACTTTTTCATTTAATTTTATTATTTATTTAATTGCTTCTAATTATCATGTCTCTTTTCTATTCCTCTTACATAGATATGAAAACAATCTTCATGTTAATGGAATATACTCCCAACTTGACTTGGGAGTTGATTAATAGGAGACCCTTGAGTTGGAATACTCAAGAGCCTACTGGTAATTGGAAGTTGTTGGTTGGCTCTTTAGTCACAAATGCTAATCCTTCCCAAGGGAGAGGATTAGGACCTGTGCACAAGAGTTGGTTCAGTTACTTGACTTGCCTTTATTTGATAAAGGTTAACTAAGTAATAATAACAACCTTTTACTATTAATCTTGGGAAATCCAATAAGGATAGAACTTTCGATTAATCTTCTTCCGGTAAAGGCTTTTTATTGTTATTATTTTATTTTCCTTGCAATTTTCTCTTCTTATTTCTCAACCCAAAACCCCAAATTACAGGACTTATAACCAATAATAAGAACACCTCCCTGCAATTTCTTGAGAGACGACCCGAGGTTTAAATACTTCGGTTATCAATTTTAAAGGGGTTTGTTACTTGTGAAAACCAAAACTTTTGTATGAAAGGACTCATGTTGGTTTAGAAACTATACTTGCAACGAGGATTTATCTGTGAATTTCAAGACCACGCAAAAGTCCTCTCATCACTCTGTTGTTAGGAGAGACGATGCGAATCGTGGCTTAGAGATCCAAGAGAATATACTCCGGCTGTCGTCCAATGACTACATTGAACATATTGTAGACCGCTTGTGGTTGTTAGGCACGCGGATCTTGGCTAAGCGAGTAACGAAGATAGCGGATGATTGTCACGGGTCACCTCTTCATTCTGACTTAACTGAATTAAGTACAAGAGTATATCTTGGAGAAGAAGTAGGCATGAATTGAAAGAAAAACAATAGTACTTGCATTAATTCATGAAGAACAGTAGAGCTCCACATCTTAATCTATGAGGTGTAGAAACTCCACCGTAGAAAATACATAAGAGAAAAGAGGTCTAGGCATGGCCGTGAGACCAGCCTCTAAGTACAAGGTAAGATAATCTGCGAATAGAATAGTAAAAAAATGCTATTTATACTAAACTAGTTACTAGGGTTTATAGAAAATAAGTAACTAAGTGCAGATAGTGTAGGAATCCACTTCTGGGGCCCACTTGGTGTGTGCTTGGGCTGAGCATTGAAGCTTTCACGTGCATAGGCCATTCCTGGAGTTAAACGCCAGCTTGGGTGCCAGTTTGGGCGTTTAACTCCAGTTTTGGTGCCAGTTCTGGCGTAAAACACCAGAAAAGGGTCTCTGGCTGGCGTTTTACGCCAGTTTGGGCCATCAAATCTCGGACAAAGTATAGACTACTATATATTGCTGGAAAGCCCAAGATGTCTACTTTCCAACGCAATTGAGATCGCGCCAATCGGGCTTTTGTATCTCCAGAAAATCCACTTTGAGTGCAGGAGGGTCAAAATCCAACAGCATCTGCAGTCCTTTCTCAGCCTCTGAATCAGACTTTTGCTCAGATCCCTCAATTTCAGCCAGAAAATATCTGAAATTACAGAAAAATACACAAACTCATAGTAAAGTCTAGAAATGTGATTTTTGCATAAAAACTAATAAAAATATAATAAAAAGTAACTAAAACATACTAAAAACTATGTAAATTAAAAACAATGCCAAAAAAGGGTATAAATTATCCGCTCATCACTCCTCCCCCTAATGAAATGGGATTTTAGTTCATCATTGCTTAGCTAAACAAAAGGAAAAAGAAAGTACAAGAAAGTAAAAGAAAAGTACAAATAAAATGATCCAGGGTTTCCCAATTAGGGTCCCCTGCTTCCCAGCCTTTTTTCTACTTCAAAATCTATCCTATTTATACACTTTCCCAATCAGTATTCAAGTCTTTGGATGTGGGCTTTGGCCTTTGTTGAAGCAAGTTAAGAGTGACTTTTAGTGATGTTTACATAGGCGTTAGCAAACTAATGTTCATACTTGCATGGGTGCCATTTTGAATTGAAGTTGGTGCTGGCGTTGGTGACCAATGTTTGTGTACTAACAGTGGCACAAATGTTGCATGAAAAAAACCTCTTTGGGCATTGCCACTAACGTTGGCCTCAACTTTGGTGCACCAACGTTTGTCTAGTCATGCGTGCGTGTCGCCCACACGTACGCGTCAAAGCTGGTTTTTTTGCCATTTTGCGCGTGTGTGTTGCCCATGCGTGCGCGAGACTTTCTATTTTTCCACCTTCACGCGTACGTGTCGCATCAAAATTTTCTAGCTCCAACTTGACATTTATCGAAGACGTTGGTGGCAACGTTGGTTCACCAACATTCCCACCAACGTTGGGCACCCTTTTTGTATGCAACGCTGCCAGCAACGTTGGTGAGCGACCCTTGGGCCACCAACGTTGCACCTCTCTTGTAGAAACGTTTCTAGTAACGTTGGTGAGCCACTTTGGGCCACCAACGTTGCTTTTCATGCTTGGAACATTTGTGGCAACGTTGGTGGACCAACTTTGGCCACCAACGTTGTCTTCTTTTACCAATGCCAACGATTGTGGCAACGTTGGTGAGCTAACTAGGGCCACAACGTTGCTTAGTCCTCCTCCTTAGGCAACATTTGTGGCAACGTTGGTGGGCCAACTTTGACCACTAATGTTGCTTCTTCTGCTTCTTCCTTGTCTTTTTCTCTGCTTCTCCTCACCTATCATCAACCAAACAAATGCATCAAAGCCTTGCCATAATCACAAGATTTTGCATCATTCATAGCATTAGGTAATCTTTGCATAAATCTCATGAAAATGCAAATAATTAAAAATGTTTGATTGAATCAAGACATGCATGCAATTCTCATCCAAATAATTACTTACGGCCTAAGAAAGTGCATGAAACGAAATGAAAACTAATAAAAAAAGGCTTGTGAAACTAGCCTAAGATGCCTAGGCATTATCCCTTTTCTCTCCTCAAATCACAAACCATTTCCCCTCTCCACCAACAACAACCCACATCCCCTTCGTTCCTTCTCCCCTCTTCTGTCCATCCCCTCTTCTTTTCTTCTACCTTTTCTGTATTAAAAAAACAAAAAAAAAACAGAAAAAAATTTCAGCATTAATTTTTATTCTCTTCTTCTTCCCTTTCTTCTTTCCCTCTCATCTGTCTTCCCCTTTGTATTCCTCTAATTTACTCGGGGATGAGCAAAAGTTTTAAGTTTAGTATTGTCGCTTTGCTTGTTTTCTTCTATTTATTTTCATGGCACCAAAGACCACTCAACCCTCCAAAAAGAGGAAAAGAAAGGAACCGGCCACCGGTTCTCATGATGCATGGAGATTTCGCTCTAAATTGCATGAAGAGCATTTTTTTTATGTTACTAGCAAGAGGCCTGTACTTCCGGAAGTGCAATTTGTACTCCAACCGGATGAATATCCGGAAATTCAGTACCAAATTCAGAGACGAGGATGGTAGTTCTTGTGTAATCTGCATACGGAGGTCAGACAATTAATGATTCTGGAATTTTATGGGAATCTGTGGATCACATACAAGGATGTCTCTGGAGTTAATGAAAGGAACCACAGAAGTTTTGTGAGGAGAAGAATCAATGATTTTAGTCCAGAGACTATCCAACAGACCCTCCAGTAACCACCGCTTGTGCCCATACTTCGATGCTACAGTGAGAGGGTGAGCAAAAATCAGTAATTGGAGCAAGTGCTCGCTGATATTTGCATTCCAGAGGCCTAGTGGAGATTGGGCGTAGAGGGGAAGCCGTGCCATCTCAAGAGCAGTGACTTGACTCTTTTAGCTAGGGGATGGCTAGATTTTATCTGGAGATCATCATGCCCACTTGCAACTGGTCCGAGTGCACTGTGGACCGGGCCATTATGGTTCACTGCATCATAAAGGGAGAGATAGTGGAAGAGGAGGATGTTATTGCTCAACAAATCTATCACGTCGCCACCAGCACCGTTAAGAATGCCAGATTGGGCTTTCCACATATCATCTACCGTCTCTGTGAGGCCGCTAAGGTAAAGGTAGAGAATGACTTCCCTATTCCATTCGAGAGACCTATCACGAAGAAAACTATGGAATATGTCAGGGAATACCAAAAGATCCACAGAGAAGAGCCAATTGAGGAAGAAGCTTAACAGGACCAGCCACCACTACCTCAAGGACACTACTTTCCACCCCAAGAATACTGGCAGCAGCTCACATCCTCCGTTGAGCAGATGAGGATCACGGAGGATAGCCACTAGCAATAGTAAACTGCATCTATTGAGGAGATGAAGGTGACACAGAACAACCATTGGGAGCATCTCACCACCACCCTTGATCAGATGAGAGCTGCTCAGGACTCTCAGCGCCAGGAGATTTATCAGCTGAGACAGGATTATAGCCGCCTAAGAAGACTATACGGATCACAGCCAGAGGAGAGAGATCTCCACTAGGGAGATTGAGGTGGCTTAGTTCCTTTCATTTCCTATATTATTTTGCCATTATTATGTTAGGTTCCTGTTTTCTGCTATTTTGTCTTAGTTATTGCATGATCTTTTGTTATTTCAATTCCTAGGTTCTAGTTTGATTTGCTATTTTTATTCTGTTATTTGCTTTTAATTTTGAAAAATGTCTCATGTATTGCTCACTGAGCTTGAATTCAAAAGAAAAAGAAGAAAAAGATGTATTGCATGAGAAATAGAGTTTATAATAAAGAGTAGTCTTAGTTACTTAAATGTGGTGGTATTCTTTGTGATTCTGAATGCATGACATGAACCGTGCATAATTGAATTTGAATCAAGGGATGTTGATGTATAAGGAACAGGAATTTAGAGAATTATTATGAATTCTCTGAAGTTAGTGAAAGCTTAATCCTTGAAGCAAAAGAAACAGCAAAAGAAAAGAAAAAATATATAAAAGTAAGGTCCAAGGCTCTGAGCATCAATGACTAGGGAGGTCAGACATGATTAAAAGCTCAAAGAGTTGTTTTCCTAGTCATATGCTTGTGGTGTAGATGTGTCAAGTAATCCTTGAGGCAGAATACTAAGAGTATGCCAAAGGTTTTGAGCACTACTGTCTGGGAGTAACTGAAAGAAAAATCAGAACTTCAAGAGAGTTCCCCAGTTAAGTGCTTGTGGTGTTTTTGTATCAAGTGAAGCTTAAGACAAAACATTTAAAGTCACGGCTAGGCTCAAGGTGAAAAGTACCAAAGAAAAGAGAATTAAAGGAAATTTGATGTATTCAATGATTAAACTGAAGTATAAAGGATTAGAGAATTCATAATATTATCCGGATTCTAACTCCGAATGACAATGACATTCCTCTTATTCAAGGTAGAGTGAGATGCCAAAACTATTCAGTATTGCAATAGATAAACCTCACTTCAAGAAGAGACATGAGCCTAATTGAACTCTCACTTCTCATGCAAATTCACATCTTAATCATGTATTAGTTTTGGTTGCTTGAGGATGATGCACAAAAACTTGTCTCTTAACAAATCTCCCTCGGCAAGTATACCGAATTGTCGTCAAGTAATAACTCACAAAAGAGTGAGGTCAAATCCCACAGGGATTGATTGGTCAAGCAACTTTAATTGGAGGAATGTTCTAGTTGAGCTAAGCAGAATTTAGTGTGAGAGTTGCAGGAAATTAAATGGCGGGAAAGTAAATAGCAGAAAACGTAAATGCTGGAAATAAAGAGCTAAAAATAGATGACGGAAAGTAAATTGCTGAATCTTAAATGGGAATGGGGAAGATGATCATAAAAGTAATTGGCAGAAATTAAAGAGAATGGGTAAGATCAGAAAGGGGAGTTCATTGGGCTTAGGAGATGTTGCATCCTCCGGATCAAGTTCATTTTCATCTCTTCCTCAATCAATGCATTCATTGATCTCTTTGGCAATCTTAAGTGATTGAATTCCAATTCCTTGGTAATTCAATCTCTCAAATCTTGATCAATACCAATTCCTTGGTCCAATTGCTCATGAGAAGAGATGAGGTATGGTCACTGATTATACCACATGTATTTCCAAATCAAAGTGTTGGTAGGATTATATGTCACTATATCCAACCAAACCCCAATTTGGTCCAACATGAGAAAGCATTTCTAGCATGATCTCTTCATTCCTCTTCCAAGGTTCTGAAGAGATCCAAGTATGAATAGCTTCTTTTCCAAGATAACTACTCAATTAGATGAAGATTGAAAGCCTTCTAGTAAAATCAAGAGAAAAGAAAGAAGCAGAATAATGAAAACTATTATTGATCCATCAAATTACAACAGATCTCCCTAACCCAATGAAAGGGGTTTAGTTGTTCATAGCTCTGGGAATGGAAAACAAAGATGGAGAATGCATTCTAAAAAGTTAAACTAGAAGTTGCAGAGAAAGTAAAAAATACAGAGAGTAATTCTAATAGTGCCAAAAAGCTCTCCTCTAGTTCAAAGTTCTCCCTATTTATACTATTCTTCTGATCTTCTAGTTGCTTCTTCAAGTCTTGGATATGGGCCTTTGGATCTTGAGTTGAAGCAGTTATCATCTTCAGTGGGCTTAGCTTTACTTGCAGAGAGAGAGTGTGAAGTAGGCATGGACTTTAGCTTAGGACGTTAGTGGCGTTAACGTTAAGTGAAAGTGTGGGTTCGAGAACGTTAGTGACAATCACCTTTTTCACTAACGTTCCTAACCCAAGAATGGTCCACGTTAACTTCAACGTTAGTGGCACCAACGTGACCACTAACGTTGCCTCTTGGTCCTTCGCACACGTTATTGGGGTTTACCTTTTTCAATAACATTGAGAGTCCCCCCTTTCTCACGTTAGAGTTCACGTTAGTATAACTAACGTGGCTCTTAATGTGAGCACACTTTAGCCTCGAGAGCATTAGTGACACTTACCTTTGTCACTAATGCTCCAAAATGCCCCTTTCCTACGTTAGAGTTCACGTTAATTGCGTTAACGTGGCCTCTAACGTGGTATTGGTAGCCATCCCCAATGTTAGTGACAAAGGTGAGTGTCACTAACGTTGGCTCATCATTCTCTCCTCCACGTTAGCTTCCATGTTAACTGAGTTAACGTGGCAACTAACGTGGCTCAAAGTGGCTTAGTCCAACGTTAGTGACAAAGGTGAGTGTCACTAACGTTGGTGATTCCTTGCTCCCTCCACGTTAGAGTCCACGTTAACTAGGTTAACGTGGCTCTTAACGTGGCCAATATGAGCTTAGTCCAACGTTAGTGACAAAGGTGAGTGTCACTAACGTTGGCATGATCTTCCTCATCCATGTTAGAGTTCACGTTAACTGAGTTAACATGACTCTTAATGTCGCCAGCTGCCACTTTGGAACGTTAGTAGCACTTACTTTTACCACTAACGTTGGAGTTCTACTTCTCTTCCACGTTAGCTTCCACGTTAACATAGTTAACGTGGCAACTAGCGTGGGCTATGATGGCTCACAAAGGTGTTAATGGCGATCACTTTTCTCATTAACGTTGCAAGTTAGCCTCCATTCCATGTTAGTGGTCACGTTAGCTAGACTAACGTGGCTACTAACGTGGTTCTTCCTTGCTTCCTTTGTCCTGAAATCAAGCAATAAAGTGCATCAAAGCTCTAATCCAAGTTATGAGACATGCATCATTCAATTTTGTCATTTAATTCATGCATAATTCTCATGAAATCATGTAAAATTCACAATGTTTGTTTGAATCAAGATGTAAGTGATTATTTACCAAAACTTGCTTATTTCCTAAGAAAGTGCATGAAACTACCCTAAAATCATAAAGAAAAGGTCAGTGAAACTGGCCAAAATGCCCTGGCATCACAACACCAAACTTAAAGCTTGCTTGTCCCTAAGCAAGTACTGGAACAATAGAATGATGAATGAAATGACAAGATGAATGAATCATTCTTGTGGAAGTCATGTCCTTGGTTTTATGGGGTTTCATGCATAGCAACTTAGGTTCATTCCTTTACTGGCTTTCAGACCTTTATCATGCCTTGGAATACTCACTTGATGGCACCCTTTGAGACTGTTATTTATTGATCCATTTGTCTTTCCAAGGTTTACTGCATCCTTAGGCTAAGTGTTCTGTGAGAGGGCGACTCTTTAAGATAAGTTTTCAGCCAACACTCCCGAACCAGTTGGTTCAAGGTGCTAGGTGTTGAAACACCCCTAAAGACTTACTCCCTCAAGTCTCTCTCCCCCATACATGCACACCACAGGCACATGGTTTGTTATTTTCTTTCCTTGAGGTCTTGGTGTCCAGCACCTCTTTGGGTTACTAAATGTTCTGTAGTAAGGTTGCTCTTGATAGTGGATTTTCAGTTGATAATCCCGGGTTAGTTAACCCAAGTTACCAAGTAATGAAGCACTCCTAAGAACTTATTCGTCCAAGCAGATCCTTGGTACAAGAGCACCACAGACACATCCCTCAAGGTTCAAGCCCTTGGTGCCTAGCCTTATTCTTTATCACCTTTCTTTCTTTTTCAACTCTTAGTGTTCTTTTCCTTTTTCTTATTGGGATCTTATTATTTAGCTAGTCTCATGGGGTGTGTTTCAAACATATGATTCAGGACAGATAGTTGCCTTCCCACCTTGTTGGTGAACTAACTTAGCTAAGTGATTACTACACCACAAATTTAAGGACTTACTCCACAAATTGAACTCCACTCTGGTCTTTCATAACATCTCTTTTTATTTAGCTTAAAAGGACAAACATACAATAAGCAAGATACAGATGAAGATAGGTAACTTGAACCGGCACACGTATGACCTAAGCAATGAAAATACTAAAGACAGAATTGAAAATTCCTAAGCTACTATGGAAGCATGTTCTATCTCATACATGATTTTCTTTATTTAAAACTTGAAAAAGATGGGATAATGAGGGAACTCCACCACCTTTTACTCATGGGGGTGCTCATGCTCTCCCTCTTGTTTGTCATCATCCATAATTTCTGCATTTTTCTTCGCCTTCTTGGATGATGGTGCACCAATTCTCCAGGAGATTCCTGCAAAGTCGTTGGAAGTTGCTTGTTCCCAAAGCACTTGAGAAATAGTTAGTATGCATGTATGCTTGTGAATTTCTGAACTTAACTTGGTGTGTGAACACCAAACTTAGTTCCTTGCCTAATACAGCAGGTTGAATACATGTAGAAAAGCTCATGTATTGTTATCAGCAAAACAACTATGAATTAGAAACTAACTACTGTTAAGTGGTTCCCCTGATTGGTTGGATCTAGGAATATGCCCTTGAAGGAGTGTAGTGTGATTCTAACTGAAATTTTTGGTGGAACACCAAACTTAGAATTACACACTCACTCTTGTATTGCTTTGGTGTGTAACACCAAACTTAGCTCCTCACAATACGAGAGAAAACTACTTGTGATTTTTATTGAAATTCAAATGAAAAGAAAACTACCTTAGGTTGGGTTGCCTCCTAACGAAGCGCTCTTTTAGCGTCGCTAGCTCGACGATTCCTCCATTATTTGAGGTGATACTTCACTTTGGGGTTTTCCCCCATGTTGCCCATGTAGTGTTTGAGCCTTTGTCCGTTCACAGTGAACGTCCTCTTTGAACTTTCCTCCATGATTTCTATGTGCCCATACGGCGAGACCTTTGTGACAAGAAAGGGTCCTGACCACCTTGATTTGAGTTTCCCAAGGAGAAGTCTTAATCTGGAATTGTAGAGGAGCACTTGCTGTCCTTCTTCGAAGCTCCTGGGTGTCAAATGGAGGTCGTGCCTTCTCTTTGCCTTTTCTTTATAAATCTTGGCATTGTCATAGGCTTGAGAACTGAACTCCTCCATTTTTTGCAGCTACAAGACCCTCTTTTCACCAGCAGCAACGCTATCAAAATTTAGCAGCTTGAGAGCCCAAAGGGCTTTGTGTTCCAGCTCCAATGGTAGATGACAAGCCTTTCCATACACCAGTTGGTATGGGGACATCCCAATTGGTGTTTTGAATGCCATTCTGTATGCCCACAGAGCATCATCCAGCTTCTTCGACCAATCCTTTCTTAATGCTCCCATAGTCTTTTCCAGAATCCTTTTTAGCTCTCTGTTAGATTTCTCAGTTTTCCCACTTGTTTGGGGGTGGTAAGGTGTGGCAATCTTGTGTTTCACCCCGTATCGTAGGAGGAGAGCTTCTAGTGGTCTGTTACAAAAATGGCTCCCTCCATCACTGATGAGTGCTCGTGGGACTCCAAACCGGCTAAAGATATTCTTTCTGAGGAAGTTCATGACCACCTTGTTATCATTTGTTGGGGTTGCAATAGCCTCTACCAACTGGGAAATATAATCCACTGCTACCAAGATGTACTTGTTTGAATATGATGTTGGAAATGGTCCTATGAAATTGATTCCCCACACATCAAACAGTTCAATTTCTAAGATGAAATTTTGTGGCATCTCATTTCTTTTGGGTAAGTTTCCAGCTCTTTGACATTCATTGCAATTCTTTACCAGTTCTTTGGCATCCTTGAAAAGGGTGGGCCAAAAGAATCCGCTTTGTAACATCTTGGCTGTAGTTCTGTCCCCTCCAAAATGGCCTCCATAGCATGAGCCGTGGCAGTTCCACAAGACCTCTCGTCCCTCTTCTTCTGAAACACATCTTCTCAGGATTCCATCTGGTCACTACTTGAAGAGATATGGCTCATCTCAAACAAAATATTTCGCATCATTAATGAGCTTTCTCTTTTGATGTTTGTTGATCTCTGGAGGTAAAGCCCCAGTTGCCTTGAAATTAGCAATGTTTGCAAACCAAGGTGCTTTGTGAACCCTCATTAACTGCTCATCTGGGAAACATTCATTCACACTTGTACCATGTGTTCCACCCTTATCATGAGGGATTCTGGACAGGTGATCCGCTACCTTGTTCTCCACTCCCTTCTTGTCTCTAATTTCAATGTTGAATTCCTGCAACAACAAGATCCATCTTATTAGTCTTGGTTTTGATTTTTGCTTGGCAAACAAATATTTAAGTGCTGTGTGATCTGTGAAAACGATTACTTTTGCACCAATGAGGTATGATCTAAACTTGTCAAATGCAAAAACTATTGCCAGCAACTCCTTTTCAGTAGTGGTATAGTTTCTTTGAGTATCATTGAGGACTTTACTGGCATAGTATATTACATGGACTAAGTTCTCTTTCCTCTATCCTAGCACTGCCCCAACTGCGAAGTCAGATGCATCGCACATCAGTTCAAATGGTAAGTTCTAATCAGGTGGGGAAATAATAGGGGCAGAGGACAGCCTCTTTTTCAAGTTTTCGAAAGCTAGCATGTACTTTTCATCAAAGACAAATGGTGTATCAGATACAAGGAGATTGCTTAAGGGCTTGGCTATCTTTGAAAAATCTTTAATAAACCGTCTGTAAAAGCCAGCATGCCCTAAAAAACTCCTAATTGCCTTGACATCACTTGGTGGAGGTAATCTTTCAATGAGTTCTACCTTAACTCTGTCTACCTCAATGCCCTGGTTAGACACCTTATGGCCAAGGACTATTCCTCCTGTTACCATGAAGTGACATTTCTCCCAGTTCAAGATCAGATTGGTCTCTTGACATCTCTTTAACACCAGGGCTAGGTATCTAGACAATTGGGAAAGGAATCTCCGAATACTGAGAAGTCATCCATAAAGACTTCGATGAATTTTTTTATCATATCTGAGAAAATGGAAAGCATGCAGCGTTGGAAGGTTGCAGGTGCATTGCATAGCCCAAATGGCAAGCGCCTGTAGGCAAACACTCCATATGGGTAAGTAAAGGAGGTTTTCTCTTGGTCTCTTGGATTAACCACTATTTGGTTATATCCTGAATAACCATCGAGAAAACAGTAATATGCATGTCCTGCAAGTCTTTCCAGCATCTGATCCATGAAAGGAAGGGGGAAATGATCTTTTCGTGTAGCTTCATTGAGTTTTCTGTAGTCTATGCACATCCGCCATCCTGTGATGGTCCTTGTAGGGATTAGTTCGTTCTTCTCATTAGGGACTTGATGAGCGGATAATTTATACGCTTTTTGGCATTGTTTTTAGTATGTTTTTAGTAGAATCTAATTACTTTTAGGGATGTTTTCATTAGTTTTTATGTTAAATTCACATTTCTGGACTTTACTATGAGTTTGTGTGTTTTTCTGTGATTTTAGGTATTTTCTGGCTGAAATTGAGGGACTTGAGCAAAAATCAGATTCAGAGGTTGAAGAAGGACTGCTGATGCTGTTGGATTCTGACCTCCCTGTACTCAAAGTGGATTTTCTGGAGCTACAGAACTCAAAATGGCGCGCTTCTAATTGCGTTGGAATGTAGACATCCGGGGCTTTCCATCAATATATAATAGTCTATACTTTGAACGAGTTTAGATGACGTAAAAGGGCGTTAAACCCGAGCTCTACGCTGCTGTCTGGAGTTAAACGCCAGAAACAAGTCACAAACCAGAGTTGAACGCCAGAAATACGTTACAACCTGGTGTTCAACTCCAGAAAGAGCCTCTGCACGTATAACACTCAAGCTCAGCCCAAGCACACACCAAGTGGGCCCCGGAAGTGGATTTATGCATCATTTACTTACTTCTGTAAACCCTAGTAGCTAGTTTATTATAAATAGGACTTTTTACTATTGTATTAGACATCTTGGGATGTTTCGTTCTTAGACCATGGAGGCTGGCCATTCAGCCATGCCTGAACCTTTCTCTTATGTATTTTCAACGGTAGAGTTTCTACACTCCATAGATTAAGGTGTGGAGCTCTGTTGTTCCTCAAAGATTAATGCAAAGTACTACTATTTTTCTATTCAATTCAACTTATTCCGCTTCTAAGATGTTCATTCGCACTTCAACCTGAATGTGATGAATGTGACAATCATCATCATTCCCTATGAATGCGTGCCTGACAACCACTTCCGTTCTACTTTAGATTGAATGAGTATCTCTTGGATCTCTTAATCAGAATCTTCGTGGTATAAGCTGGATTGATGGCGGCATTCATGAGAGTCCGGAAAGTCTAAACCTTGTCTGTGGTATTCCGAGTAGGACTCTAGGATTGAATGACTGTGACGAACTTCAAACTCGTGAGTGCTAGGCGTAGTGACAGACGCAAAAGGAGGGTGAATCCTATTCCAGTATGATCGAGAACCTCAGATGATTAGCCGTGCTGTGACAGAGCATTTGGACCATTTTCACAAGAGGATAGGATGCAGCCATTGACAAGGGGCGACGTTGCCGGGGATTGTTCGAGTTTGGACAACTGACGGTTCACCTTGTTGCTCAGATTAGGTGATTTTCTTTTTGTTTTGTTTTCAAAAATTTTTCAAAAATCTTTCAAAAAAATTTTCTCCTTTGTTTTCGAAAAAAATTTTAAAAAAAAAAATGTTTTCAAAAATATATTTTTCTTCAGAATTTTTAAGAATGAATTCTAGTGTTTCATGATGATTTGTTGAATCCTGGCTAGCTGTGAAGCCATGTCCAAATTCCTTTGGACTGAGGATTCAACTAATCACTTCAGTGCATGTAATTACATACTAAAGCTTGGCTGGCTATTAAGCCATGTCTAACCCTCGGATTGGAGCTTTAGACTAAGAATACAAGATTCCTGGAATTCATATTGAAAATTTTGGAATCCTTATTCTTCTTTTTCAAATAATTTTCGAAAAATATAAAACAAAAATCCAAAAAAAAAATAAAAAAATAAAAAAAATCATAAAAATCAAAAAATATTTCATGTTTCTTGTTTGAGTCTTGAGTCAAGTTGAAAGTTTGGTGTCAATTGCATATTCATCTTGCATTTTTTGAAAAATTCATGCATTCATAGTGTTCTTCATGATCTTCAAGTTGTTCTTGGTAAGTCTTCTTGTTTGATCTTGATGTTTTCTTGTTTTGCATCTTTTCTTGTTTTGCATATGCATTCTTGCATCCATAGAGTCTAAACATGAAAGATTTCTAAGTTTGGTGTCTTGCATGTTTTCTTTGCATATAAAAATTTTCAAAAATATGTTCTTGGTGTTCATCTTGACATTCAAAGTGTTCTTGGTATTCATCTTAACATTCATATCATTCTTACATGCATTCATTGTTTTGATCTAAAAAAATTTTCATGCATTGCATCATTTTGTTGTTTTTCTCTCTCATAAAAAAAAATTCAAAAATCAAAAAAATATCTTTCCCTTTTTCACTCATAAATTTCGAAAATTTGAGTTGACTTTTTCAAAACTTTTTAAAATCTAGTTGTTTTTATGAGTCAAATCAAAATTTTCAATTTAAAAATCCTATCTTTTTCAAAATCTTTTTCAAAAATCAAATCTTTTTCATTTTTCTTAGTTATTTTCGAAAATTTTAAAAATATTTTTCGAAAATATTTTTCTTATTTTTACCTCATAATTTTCGAAAATATCTTCCCTCTTTTTCAAAATTTCTTTTTAACTAACTAATTATTTTACTTTTTTATTTTAATTCTCGAAAATTACTAACCTTTTTCAAAAACTATTTTCGAAAATCACTAACTCTTTTTCAAAAATTATTTTCAAAAATTTTCTCTCTCTCTTATCTCCTTCTATTTATTTATTCATCTACTAACACTTCATCTCACCCAAATTCGAACCCCCTCTTCCATCTGTGTTCGAATTTTTTCTTCTTCTTTTCTTCTACTCACACAGGGACCTCTATACTGTGGTAAAAAGGACCCCTATTATTATTATTTTTCTGTCCCTCTTTTTCATATGAGCAGGAGCAAAGACAAGAACATTCTTGTTGAAGCAGATCCAGAACCTGAAAGGACTCTGAAGAGGAAACTAAGAGAAGCTAAATTACAACAATCCAGCAAGCACCTTTCAGAAATTTTCGAACAGGAAGAGAAGATGGCAGCCAAAAATAATAATGCAAGGAGGATGCTGGGTGACTTTACTGCACCTAATTCCAATTTACATGGAAGAAGCATCTCCATTCCTGCCGTTGGAGCAAACAATTTTGAGCTGAAACCTCAATTAGTTTCTCTGATGCAGCAGAACTGCAAGTTTCATGGACTTCCATCTGAAGATCCTTTTCAGTTTATAACTGAATTCTTGCAGATCTGTGATACTGTTAAGACTAATGGAGTAGATCCTGAAGTCTACAGGCTCATGCTTTTCCCTTTTGCTGTGAGAGACAGAGCTAGAATATGGTTGGATTCTCAACCCAAAGATAGCCTGAACTCTTGGGATAAGCTGGTCAAGGCTTTCTTAGCCAAGTTTTTTCCTCCTCAAAAGCTGAGTAAGCTTAGAGTGGATGTTCAGACCTTCAGACAGAAAGAAGGTGAATCCCTCTATGAAGCTTGGGAGAGATACAAAGAACTGACCAAAAAGTGTCCTTCTGACATGCTTTCAGAATGGACCATCCTGGACATATTCTATGATAGTCTGTTTGAATTAGCTAAAATGTCATTGGATACCTCTGTAGGTGGATCCATTCACTTAAAGAAAATGCCTGCAGAAGCTCAAGAACTCATTAACATGGTTGCTAATAACCAGTTCATGTACACTTCTGAGAGGAATCCTGTGAGTAATGGGACACCTATGAAGAAGGGAGTTCTTGAAATTGATACTCTGAATGCCATATTGGCTCAGAATAAAATATTGACTCAGCAAGTCAATATGATTTCTCAGAGTCTGAATGGAATGCAAGCTGCATCCAACAGTACTCAAGAGGCATCTTCTAAAGAAGAAGCTTATGATCCTGAAAACCCTGCAATAGCAGAGGTGAATTACATGGGTGAACCTTATGGAAACACCTATAACCCCTCATGGAGAAATCACCCAAATCTCTCATGGAAGGATCAACAAAAGCCTCAACAAGGCTTTAATAATGGTGGAAGAAATAGGTTTAACATTAGTAAACCTTTTCCATCATCCACTCAGCAACAGACAGAGAACTCTGAACAAAATACCTCTAATTTAGCAAACTTAGTCTCTGATCTATCTAAGGCCACTATAAGTTTCATGAATGAAACAAGGTCCTCCATTAGAAATTTGCAGGCACAAGTGGGCCAGCTGAGTAAAAGGATCACTGAAATCCCTCCTAGTACTCTCCCAAGCAATACAGAAGAAAATCCAAAAGGAGAGTGCAAGGCCATTGACATAGTTAACACGGCCGAACCTGTAAGGGAGGTTGAGGACATGAATCCCAGTGAGGAAGACCTCCTGGGACGTCCAGTGATCAATAAGGAGCTTCCTTCTGAGGAACCAAAGGAATCTGAGACTCATCTAGAAACCATAGAGATTCCATTGAACCTCCTTATGCCATTCATGAGCTCTGATGAGTATTCCTCTTCTGAAGAAAATGAGGATGTTACTGAAGAGCAAGCTGCCAAATTTCTTGGTGCAATCATGAAGCTGAATGCCAAATTATTTGGTATTGAGACTTGGGAAGATGAACCTCCCTTGTTCACCAATGAACTAAGTGATCTGGATCAACTGACATTGCCTCAGAAGAAACAGGATCCTAGAAAGTTCATAATACCTTGTACCATAGGCAACATGATCTTTGAAAAGGCTCTGTGTGACCTTGGTTCAGGGATAAACCTCATGCCCCTCTCTGTAATAGAGAAACTGGGAATCTTTGGGGTGCAAGCTACTAAAATCTCATTAGAGATGGCAGACAATTCAAGAAAACAGGCTTATGGACAAGTAGAGGACGTGTTAGTAAAGGTTGAAGGCCTTTACATCCCTGCTGATTTCGTAGTCTTGGATACTGGGAAGAATGACGATGAATTCATCATCCTTGGAAGACCCTTCCTAGCCACAACAAGAGCTGTGATTGATGTTGATAGAGGTGAATTAGTCCTTCAATTGAATGCGGACTCCCTTATGTTTACAACTCAAGGTTATCCTTCTGTAAACATGGAGAGGAAGCATAAAAAACTTCTCTCAAAACAGAGTCAACCAGAGCCCCCACAGTCAAACTCTAAGTTTGGTGTTGAACTCCCATACCCAAACTCTAAGTTTGGTGTTGGATGGGCAGCATCTGGGCGTTTGAACGCCAGAATTGCACCCTGGAGAAGAGCTGGCACTGAACGCCCAGAACAAGCATGGTTCTGGCGTTCAACGCCAGAAATGGGCAACAAATGGGCGTTCAACGCCAAGAACAAGCACCAATCTGGCACTGAACGCCCAGAGTTGTGTGCAAGGGCATTTTGCATGCCTAATTTGGTGCAAGGTTGTAAATCCTTGAACACCTCAGGATCTGTGGATCCCACAAGATCACCTCAAGATCTGTGGACCCCACAGGATCCCCACCTACCTCCACTCACTTCTTCTCACCCCTCTTTCACACCATCCCATAAACACTCTTCCCCAAAACTCTTCACCAATCACCTCAATCTCTCTTCCCTATCACTACTTTACCACTCACATTCATACACCCCACCTACCTTCAAAATTCAAAATCAATTTCCCATCCAACCCACCCTAAATGGCCGAACCTAACCCCCCCTCCCTTCCCTATATAAAGCCCTCTATTCTTCCTCAAATTCACACAACACAACCCTCTCTTCCCCTTCTTGACCGAAACACATCTCCCTCTCCCTCTTCTCCATTTCTTCTTCTTCTTCATCTATTCTTTCTTTTCTTGCTCGAGGGCGAGCAAAATTCTAAGTTTGGTGTGGTAAAAGCATAAGCTTTTTGTTTTTCCATTACCATTGATGGCACCTAGTCTCTATGTTAAGTGCTTATCTATGTTTGTGTCTTCATTACATGATCATTAGTATTTAGTAACTTTGTCTTAAAGTTATGAATGTCCTATGAATCCATCACCTCTCTTAAATGAAAACTATTTTAATTCAAAAGAACAAGAAGTACATGAGTTTCGAACTTATCATTGAACTTAGTTTAATTATATTGATGTGGTGACAATGCTTCTTGTTTTCTGAATGTATGCTTGAACAATGCATATGTCTTTTGAAGTTGTTGTTTAAGAATGTTAAATATGTTGGCTCTTGAAAGAATGATGACAAGGAGACATGTTATTTGATAATCTGAAAAATCATAAAAATGATTCTTGAAGCAAGAAAAAGCAGCAAAGAACAAATCTTGCAGAAAAAAAGAGAAAAAAATAGGTGAAAAAAAATAGAAAGAAAAAAAAAGCAAGCAGAAAAAGCCAAAAGCTCTTAAAACCAAGAGGCAAGAGCAAAAAGCCAATAACCCTTAAAACCAAAAGGCAAGGGCAAATAAAAAGGATCCCAAGGCTTTGAGCATCAGTGGATAGGAGGGCCCAAAGGAATAAAATACTGGCCTAAGCGGCTAAACCAAGCTGTCCCTAACCATGTGCTTGTGGCGTGTAGGTGTCAAGTGAAAACTTGAGACTGAGCGGTTAAAGTCAAGGTCCAAAGCAAAAGAAGAGTGTGCTTAAGAACCCTGGACACCTCTAATTGGGGACTTTAGCAAAGCTGAGTCACAATCTGAAAAGGTTCACCCAATATGTATCCGGTGGTAATACTGGAAAACAAAGTGCTTAGGGCCACGGCCAAGACTCATAAAATAGCTATGTTCAAGAATTATCATACTGAACTAGGAGAATCAATAACACTATCTGAACTCTGAGTTCCTATAGAAGCCAATCATTCTGAACTTCAATGGATAAAGTGAGATGCCAAAACTATTCAAGAGGAAAAAAGCTACAAGTCCCGCTCATCTGATTGGAGCTATGTTTCATTGATAGTTTGGAATTTATAGTATATTCTCTTCTTTTTATCCTATTTGATTTTTCAGTTGCTTGGGGACAAGCAACAATTTAAGTTTGGTGTTGCGATGAGCGGATAATTTATACGCTTTTTGGCATTATTTTTAGTATGTTTTTAGTAGAATCTAGTTACTTTTAGGGATATTTTCATTAGTTTTTATGTTAAATTCACATTTCTGGACTTTACTATGAGTTTGTGTGTTTTTCTGTGATTTCAGGTATTTTCTGGCTGAAATTGAGGGACTTGAGTAAAAATCAGATTCAGAGGTTGAAGAAGGACTGCTGATGCTGTTAGATTCTGACCTCCCTGCACTCAAAGTAGATTTTCTGGAGCTACATAACTCAAAATGGCGCGCTTCTAATTGCGTTAGAAAGTAGACATCCAGGGCTTTTCAGAAATGTATAATAGCCCATACTTTGAACGAGTTTAGATGACGTAAAAGGGCGTTGAACGCTAGCTCTACGCTGCTGTCTGGAGTTAAACGCCAGAAACAAGTCACAAACCAGAGTTGAACGCCAGAAATATGTTACAACCTGGTGTTCAACTCCAGAAAGAGCCTCTGCACGTATAACACTCAAGCTCAGCCCAAGCACACACCAAGTGGGCCCCGGAAGTGGATTTATGCATCATTTACTTACTTCTGTAAACCCTAATAGTTAGTTTATTATAAATAGGACTTTTTACTATTGTATTAAACATCTTGGGACGTTTCGTTCTTAGACCATGGGGGCTGGCCATTCGGCCATGCCTGAACCTTTCTCTTATGTATTTTCAACGGTAGAGTTTCTACACTCCATAGATTAAGGTGGGGAGCTCAGCTATTCCTCAAAGATTAATGCAAAGTACTACTATTTTTCTATTCAATTCAACTTGTTCCACTTCTAAGATGTTCATTCGCACTTCAACCTGAATGTGATGAACGTGACAATCATCATCATTCCCCCACGAACGCGTGCCTGACAACCACTTCCGTTCAACCTTAGATTGAATGAGTATCAAGGTGACCATAGCTTGCTTCATACCAACAATCTCCGTGGGATCGATCCTTACTCACGTAAGGTTTATTACTTGGACGACCCAGTGCACTTGCTGGTTAGTTGTATCAAAGTTGTGAATGAAAAACAATTTATTAAGACGTGCGTACAGAGTTTCTGGCGCCGTTGCCTAAGATCACAATTTCATGCACCAGGACTACAGTGATTCCTCCCTTTTTTGGGATAACTTGTACAGGGCTGATCCATGGGCTGTCTGAGATCGGATAGATCACTCCTCTTTGCCACAACTTCATGACTTCTTTCTGTACCACTTCCTTCATGACTGGGTTCAGCTTTCTTTGGGGTTGAATGGATGGTTTGGCATCATCTTCCAACAGTATCTTATGCATACATATGGCCGAATTGATTCCCTTCAAGTCAGCAAGGGTCCATCCTATGGCATCTTTGTGCCTTTTCAATACTTGGAGTAGCTCTTCCTCTTGTTCTTGGCTGAGGGATGAATTTATGATCACTGGATAACTTTCATTTTCTCCTAGATATGCATACTTGAGAGTGGGTGGCAGTGCCTTTAGTTCAAGTTTGGGTGCTTCTTTCTTTCCATTCTTCTCCTCTATTGTGCACTGAGCTTGAACCTCTGCTATTGCAGCTTCTTCACTTGATGTTGATTCCTCCTCTTCTATTAACCCTTCAAGTTCTTCTTCTTCAAAAGTCTCTTGTACTACATCTTCCAGTGAGTCCAACCTCATACATTCTCCCAATGGTTCCTGTGGGTAGTTCATGGCCTTGAACACATTGATCATCATTGTTTCATTGTGTAGTCTAAGGGTAAGTTCGCCCTTTTGGACATCGATGACAGCTCCGGCAGTAGCTAAGAATGGCCTACCCAAGATGATAGAAGCCTTAGCTCCTTCCTTCATGTCTAACACTACAAAGTCTGCTGGAAAGATAAAGTCTCCTACCTTCACTAGCAAGTCTTCCACTATGCCGTGAGAAAACTTGAATGATCGGTCTGCCAGTTGTAAGGCCATTTTTGTTGGTTTGGCCTCCTCAATCTTCATCTTTCTCATCATAGCTACAGACATCAGATTTATGCTGGCTCCTAAATCACATAGAGCATTCTCCACTGTTATTTCTCCTATAATACAAGGAATCTGGAAGCTCCCAGGATCCTTCAATTTCTGGGACAATTTATGCTGAATGATGGCACTGCATTCCTCGGTTAGTATCACAGTATCGTTGTTCTTCCAGCTTCTCTTCTTGGTCATCAACTCCTTCAAGAACTTGGTATAGAGCGGCATTTGCTCTATTGCTTCAACAAAAGGTATGTTAATTTGCAATTTCTTGAAGATTTCTAAAAATCTGGAGAACTGGCTGTCATCCCCCTTCTTTCTCAATTGTTGAGGATATGAGACTTTCGGAACATATGGCTTCAGTTCTTCTTCCTTTTGATGTGAGTTGGAGGTGGGGACTTGAACTTCATCTTGTTCCTCCTTTCTTCCAATTGAATCTTTCTCTTGTGGTTGCTTGGAAGTCTCCTTCAATTCCTTCCCACTTCTGAGGGTGATAGCTTGACACTCCTCCCTTGGCCTTGACTCAATGTTGCTGCAAAAGTCATGGCCAGGAGCTTGCTAAAATAGATAGCCAATTTGTGTCTCAAGTTTCTTGATGGTAGCATCTTGATTTTGCATGTTGGATCGCACTTCCTCTCGGAACACCTTACTATCTTGGATCTCCTTACATATGCCTTCAAGTAGAGTTTAAATCCTTGAGAGTCTTTCTTCAGATGATGGAGAGTTGAGATTGGAAGGATGATAAGGGCCATTTTGACTTTGGTATGGATGCTGAGAAGTGTTGTTAGGTGGGTGTTGATATGTCCTCTGTGTGGAGTGTTGGTGAGCTGCATTGTTGTTGGGGTTGTGGCGTCTCTGATCTTGGCCTTGATCCTGTTGGTTTCCCAACCCAAAGTTTGGGTGGTTCCTCCAACCGGGATTATATGTTTTGGAGTATGGGTCATGGTGCTGCCTAGATGAATTTCCAATGTAGTTGGCTTGTTCCTGATCACCCTCTGCTTCTTCATTCACTCCTTCTTGAGCTGCTGCTGAGGTGGT
>NC_029789.2:47687607-47689989 GCF_000816755.2 Arachis ipaensis | reverse complement strand
CTTGTTCAGAGATCCCCCGGATGAGTGGTCTACTGCCTTCTTTGATTCATACGAAAGGCCTTCATAGAAAATATGCAACTGTACCCATTCATTGAACATATCTGGTGGGCATCTTCTTGTCAGGTCCTTAAACTTCTCCCATGCTTCATATAGAGTCTCACCATCTTGTTGCCTGAAGGTTTGTACCTCAGCTCTCAGCCAGTTAATTCGTTAAGGAGGGTAGAATCTTGCCAAGAATTTGTTCACCACATCTTCCCAGGTTGTTAAACTCTCCTTCGAGAAAGACTCCAGCCACTTAGCTGCTTTGTCCTTGAGTGAGAAAGGAAATAGGAGCAGTCTATAGGTGTCAGGATGAACACCATTAGACTTCACAGTATCACATATCCTCAGGAATATGGTTAGATGTTGATTGGGGTCTTCTTGGACACCTCCTCCGAATGAACAGTTGTTCTGAATAAGGGTGATGAGTTGTGGCTTTAGTTCAAAGTTGTTGGCATGTATGGTTGGCTTTTGGATGCTACTTCCGCAATTCCCTGGGTTTGGATTGATGTAGGACCCTAGAACTCTTCTCTCTTGCCCAGCATGATTTGCTGGACCTTCTCTGCCATGGTTGTGAGCTTCTTCTTCATGATGGTTCTCCATGTTCTCATCCACGTTTGGTTCAAAGTATTCCTCCTCTTCCTCCGCACCAACTACTCGTTTTCCTCTTGCTTCCCTCCTTAATCTAAGGAAAGTCCTCTCAGGTTCAGAATCAAAGGAAGTTGAAGCCCCGCTTCTTCTCCCTGTCATACAACCAACAAGGCACAAGCAAGGAAATAGATGCAGAAAGTGTTCCTGTTAGAAATACTGTTAGTGTGAGTGATGTAATATATCAAACAGTTAGTAGGTTAGTGAAATAAATTGTAAACAACTAAGAAAACTGGTAGGGGGAAAGGGAGAAAATAGCTAAAACTGAAAGTAAATTACTCAAAGGAAATTAAATCAAGAAAAATGCTCAATCCAGTTATCTACCAATTCAATCATTGTTGATATAAAATCAATCCCCGGCAACGGCACCATAAACTTGATGCACGGAAACTTGTCTCTTAACAAATCTCCCTCGGCAAGTATACCAAATTGTCGTCAAGTAATAACTCACAAAAGAGTGAGGTCGAATCCCACAGGGATTGATTGGTCAAGCAACTTTAATTGGAGGAATGTTCTAGTTGAGCTAAGCAGAATTTAGTTTGAGAGTTGCAGGAAATTAAATGGTAGGAAAGTAAATAGCAGAAAATGTAAATGCTAGAAATAAAGAGCTGAAAATAGATGACGGAAAGTAAATTGCAGAATCTTAAATGGGAATGGGGAAGATGATTATAAAAGTAATTGGCAGAAATTAAAGAGAATGGGTAAGATCAGAAAGGGGAGTTCATTCGGCTTAGGAGATGTTGCATCCTCCGGATCAAGTTCATTTTCATCTCTTCCTCAATCAATGCATTCATTGATCTCCTTGGCAATCTTAAGTGATTGAATTCCAATTCCTTGGTAATTCAATCTCTCAAATCTTGATCAATAGCCAATTTCTTGGTCCAATTGCTCATGAGAAGAGATGAGGTATGGTCACTGATTATACCACATGTATTTCCAAATCAAAGTGTTGGTAGGATTATATGTCACTATATCCATCCAAACCCCAATTCGCTCCAACATGAGAAAGCATTTCTAGCATGATCTCTTCATTCCTCTTCCAAGGTTCCGAAGAGATCCAAGTATGAATAGCTTTTTTTCCAAGATAACTACTCAATTGGATGAAGATTGAAAGCCTTCTAGTAAAATCAAGAGAAAAGAAAGAAGAAGAATAATGAAAACTATTATTGATCCATCAAATTACAACAGAGCTCCCTAACCCAATGAAAGGGGTTTAGTTGTTCATAGCTCTGGGAATGGAAAACAAAGATGGAGAATGCATTCTGAAAAGTTAAACTAGAAGTTGCAGAGAAAGTAAAAAATACAGAGAGTAATTCTAATAGTGCCAAAAAGCTCTCCTCTAGTTCAAAGTTCTCCCTATTTATACTATTCTTCTGATCTTCTAGTTGCTTCTTCAAGTCTTGGATATGGGCCTTTGGATCTTGAGTTGAAGCAGTTATCATCTTCAGTGGGCTTAGCTTTACTTGCAGAAAGAGAGTGTGAAGTAGGCATGGACTTTAGCTTAGGACGTTAGTGGCGTTAACGTTAAGTGAAAGTGTGGGTTCGAGAACGTTAGTGACAATCACCTTTTTCACTAACATTCCTAACCCAAGAATGGTCCACGTTAACTTCAATGTTAGTGGCACCAACGTGACCACTAACGTTGCCTCTTGGTCCTTCGCACACGTTATTGGGGTTTACCTTTTTCAATAACGT
>NC_029789.2:47682758-47687539 GCF_000816755.2 Arachis ipaensis | reverse complement strand
CAGCTGCCACTTTGGAATGTTAGTGGCACTTACTTTTACCACTAACGTTGGAGTTCTACTTCTCTTCCACGTTAGCTTCCACGCTAACATAGTTAACGTGGCAACTAGCGTGGGCTATGATGGCTCACGAAGGCGTTAATGGCGATCACTTTTCTCATTAATATTGCAAGTTAGCCTCCATTCCACGTTAGTGGTCATGTTAGCTAGACTAACGTGGCTACTAACGTGGTTCTTCCTTGCTTCCTTTGTCCTGAAATCAAGCAATAAAGTGCATCAAAGCTCTAATCCAAGTTATGAGACATGCATCATTCAATTTTGTCATTTAATTCATGCATAATTATCATGAAATCATGTAAAATTCATAATGTTTGCTTGAATCAAGATGTAAGTGATTATTTACCCAAAACTTGCTTATTTCCTAAGAAAGTGCATGAAACTACCCTAAAACCATAAAGAAAAGGTCAGTAAAACTGGCCAAAATGCCCTGGCATCAGAGGACAAGCTTCAAGTTTGGTGTTGTGATGCGTGAGCATCCTTCCTATCTTTTCCTAGTGAATTTGCATTCAAATTGTTGAGTTTAATCAAAAATTAATTATTTTTTAGCCACTATAAATGCTACTTTGAGTTGTGTGCAATTCTGTTTATTTCAGGTAGCATTTCAGACGAATTTGACAGAATTTGCGTGAAAAAACGATGCCACAGCAGAATAAGGAGGTGGCGCCAAATTTGGATTCTCCAAGTTTGGCGCAAAGAGTGCTTCACAATCCCCGTTGCTTTCAGCCTTAACGGCGCCAAACTTGGAATTCTCCAAGTTTGGTGCCACACTCAAGAATCCAAGGAATGTATACGGGTGAGTTGAAGCCAAACTTGAGATACCTCAAGTTTGGTGCCAACTAAGAAGATTCGAAGAATGCATATGGTTCAGTTGAAGCCAAACTTGAGATACTTCAAGTTTGGCACCAGCTAAGGAGAACCTTGAGGATTTCATGCGGCCTCAATGGCGCCAAACTTGGATTCTCCAAGTTTGGCGCCACCTTTAGCAAATCAAGTGGTCCCCATTCACTGTACAAGGCTTGCACGAGATATATTTAATTAATTTTGATTAAACTTTATTTTATTTTAAAATAGGAAAAGATATTATTTAGTTTTAGGAAATATATTTTACTTTAATTAGGATTAGATATAAAAGGGAAAAGAATCAGCCCTTCGGGCTCTTCTCTTCTCTCTTCTACCTCATTCCGCAATTTACAGTTTTTCTGAATCCTAATTTTCTGTCTGAACCATGAGCAACTAAACCTCCACTGTTAAGGTTAGGAGCTCTGTCTATTGTATGGATTGCTACTATTATTTTTCTATTTTAATTCATGTACTGATTTCTATTTGAAGAATTATTTTCATTCTTTATCTTATGAATTCAGGTGGAACGAAAGTATGACCCTTGTTCTAATTAAGTTCTTGTATAACTCGGAAAAGCTCTTTACTTGAACAACAGCTTGAAAACAATTTCTCCAAAATTTTTAATTATCTGGACTTAATGGGATACGTGATATATAATCCTCTTATATTTAGGTAATTAGGGTTTCTGTGGCATATAAGCTAGAATTGAACTTCACCCTCTAATTGGAATCAAGTGACCAAGGAATTGGCGGTAGATGAAAGTTAGAGGAGACTAAAAAGGTCTAAGGAATTAGGGTTTAGTCACATATAGTTTGCCATGAATTGAATCTTGCATGATTGAAATAGTTAATAAGAAAAGTCAATTCAAAAGATAGATATCTCTGAAACCTTAACTGTTTTCTCCATATATATTTCACCTCAATTTACTGCTTGTTTTCTAATTCTCTAAATTACTGTTTGATGCATTTGAACTCTCAACACTCTTTTCTATTTGTCTAACTAAGTAAATCACTTAACCATTGTTACTTAGTTCATCAATCCTCGTGGGATCAACCCTCATTCACTTGAGGTACTACTTGGTACGACCCGGTGCACTTGCCGGTTAGTTTGTGGGTTATAAATTTCGCACCAACCACGTTAGCACTGGTGTTAGTGGGCTAACTTGGCCACTAACGCCAGCGCCTCTTCATTGAGCGAACGTTAACCATGGTGTTAGTGTGCTAACTTGGCCACTAACGCCACAGCCTCTGTGCTTCTTTTCTGCTTCTCCTCTGCTTCTTCTTGCCTATTATCAATCAAACAAGTGCATCAAAACTTTGTCATAATCGCAAGATAATGCATCATTCAATACATCAAGTAGTTCTTGCATAAATCCAACGAAAATGATTATAATTCATTTATGTTTGATGAATTAAGACATGTATACATAATTCATCCAAATGCTTACTTATTGATGAAGATAATGCATGAAGCTAAGTAAAAACTATAGAAAATGCCTTGTGAAACTAGTCAAAGATGTCTAGGCATCACTACACAGACTTCATTATGCTAAATTTTTTATTTTTATCATCTCTGCTTATGACAGATTTGATTCTGTTAATTCTAATTAGGATAATTCAACAAAATTGAAAGAAATTGGGTAAATTATTTTCAGTAATTTTGTCAAATATTTTAAGTATTTTCATCAAACTAATATTAAGTTAATTTAAATTTTTTTTTAATTCTTAAAGTTAGTAAATTTAGGGAGATTAAAGTTTATACATAGAGTGATGGTTGTATTTGATGTGATGATATATGAATACGATATAGTGAGTGAAATTTCATGATCCCATGTGGGGGAGAGGAAGAAAAAAAAGAAATGCAGAGACCGAAATACTGGTACTCTTTGGTGACTATTTGGTGGCCTTGTTAATAAATCGGTCGCTATTTCAGTAATTTTTTATGGTGTCTATACTTAACTTCATAAATTAAATGTTAATTTGATTGATACAATATTTTAATTATTTTTTAAATTACATATTGTATAAAGTATAAAATAGTTGATTTTTTTATGTTATATAATTATATGTTAATTCTGACTTTGAAAAAATTTAATTAAGTTTTTAATAATTCTAATGTTCTTAATAATAATTTTTTAGATATCAACGAGTCAAAGGATGATTTTTTATAAATTTTTGAAAATATTTATCATTGTATTCTAATTCATAAGTTTAAAAACGCAATTTTTTTTTTGAAATTTCAACTAAAGCAAAAGATTTGAATTTTTATTCTTGTTTCTTTTGATAATTTATTTAAATTCGAATAAAAATTATTTTTTTATTAGCATTTGTATCTTAAAGTTAATTGTTATTAATTTAAAAATAAAAAATGTCAATAATTTATTTTCTGTTAGACTAATTTTGCTTGCCTGTAAAATTGTAACCTTAAATCTTCTTTTTCTATTTCGCAGGCATTGCCAGCAAAATTGAGTACATAAAAAATTGGAAAATACTACCTAAAATAGTAAATATTTGTATTTTGGTATAAAGTGATAAATATAATTTTTTTTATTTATTTAAAAAAAAAGCCGTATATATGATCTTTCATTAACACAATTCAACTTATACTTCTCCTTGTGCACTTGATAGTCTTCTACTATATAATTGAAATTTGAAAATTAAATATAGAGTAAAGTATTGTTTTTTTTCCCAACGTTTGGGGTAAATTCTATTTGTGTTCCTAACGTTTAAATCATCCTGTTTGTATCCCTAACGTTTGTAAGAGTGATTCAATGTTATCCTGCCATCAATTACACATCGTGAACGCTTTAGTTTGAGTTTTAAAAATCTCTTTTTAAGTTAGAATACAAATGTCTGGGATAGAATCGATGATCTACTCCGAAAAATAGCTTATCAAATGTTGAAACTAATTCCTATAACATTTACATAATTTACTTTTCTAGGGACATAATTGAATCTAAACACAAATAGTGGGTATAATATTAAAATTGAACACATCCAAGTGAGACATAATTAAGAATGAATACATTCAAGTGAGAATAATTGAAAAATATAATCTGATTTGTTAGTATAATTGATAGTAGGATAACATTGAATCACTTTTATAAATGTTAAGGATACAAATAGGACGATTTAAACGTTAGGGACGCAAATAAGACTTACCCCAAACGTTTGGGACAAAAACGATACTTTACTCTTAAATATAAAACAACGATGCTTTGACACTGTAATTTACATCTTTAACCTTGGCGCCATATTTAATAACCACCAAACAATCATTTCAATGTTTCAATCATTATTATAAACATCTTTCTCCTTAGTTGGATTGTCATTTTCGATGGCCAGATGATGCCATTAGTACACCAACAGCTACAATAAACATAAGTAACATGCTGCAAAGCAATGCATATGTTCTTCTTGATGATTTTCGATACTCTCCGAACAAAACTACACCCCAAAAGGTACTAACAAGTGGAAGTGCCTGTATCATCATCAACATATAATAATGCATCTTCAGTTAAAATGATTTATACGTGTATAACTGATAAGATACTGATTCAAATACGTATATTAATTAGTTACTTCATTAAGTTGTGTAATTGTGTTGTCTCTACTATTTTGGTTACAATTATCTTCTATGATGTATTAGGTTTATCTAAAATGTTCCACTAATAACTTGAGACATTTAATGTTCCATTTTTATCCCAATGAAAAATAATTGTGGGGCATAAAATTACTAGAGTTCAAATATGATATGGCAATGCAAATAAAATCTTAAATAATAATTAAACACTTAACTCTTTTTCAAAAATTCGACAAATAAATCTAAAATAAGAATACACATTGTTTCATATATTTTAATGTAAAATTTAGATTAATATTAAA
>NC_029789.2:47681069-47682733 GCF_000816755.2 Arachis ipaensis | reverse complement strand
TATATTTTAACAAATTTATTTTTTTTTGATTTATAATCAAAAAAAAAATTACATCGGATAATTTTAATAATCTACCATTTAGATTCTAAATCAATTTTTTTCTATATTGTTTATTTATTAATTTAATTTGTAGAATAGTAGTACTTATTCATAATTATATATATATATATAATCAATTAAATTTATTTTTTAAATAATTTATCACCAATAAAATTTATCATTTTTAACCCACACTTGACTAAAAAAAATACTAAATTTTTAAATACTAAACTCTAGACTCTAAACTTTAATAATAATATATAACAATAAAGTGTTTATCTAAAATCTAAAAACTTTTGTTGGCAATTTTTTACTTGAGTATAAAAAGGTATAAGAAATTTACCTGAACAGCATCTGCAGCTGCATATCCTGCAGCTTGACCTCCCATAAACTGAAGTCCATTTCCAAATCCACAAAGTAGGCCAGCTAAAAGTGCCCAACCTCTTCCATCCCAGTCTCTCAAATATGCCTTAAGCGACGACTTTGGTAAGTTTAGGACAGGGTGGTAAAGGAAGGTAAGATTTAGAATTATGGCCAGAACAAAACAAGATGCAGAGAAGTAAAAGAATGCCGTATAAACTGTCAAATGGGGAACCCCTTTCTTTAAGGTATGCCACTGGTCATTTGTCGCCAAGTTGAATGCCGGCGAGAACAGCGAGAAGCAAACACCGGCAAAGAAAGTTATTGCTAACCCAACAAAAGTGCTCTTTCCAAACACCTGCAAACATGTGCAAGGAATAATACAAATATTAAGAATCTACCTGTTTTCACATATGCTTGCTTCGGTAATACTAAAGAGATAATGATTAAAGTTACTTTATTTAAATGAATATCTATAATTTTATATAAATAATATTTAAAATTATATATTGGTTACATTTAAGATTATACAAATGCTAGTGGTAATTCATAAATACTAAATCAAATAATTTTAGATTTTTAGGATTATTTTTTAATTGCCAAACGTTATTGTTCTTGTATTAGACCTCTCGTGAGGAGTTAGTTAAGAGCTCACTTTCTTTCCCGCCACTTCCACGGATGCTACAATATAACGGAGAAGATCTCTGAAAATTGAATTGCATAATTCAATGATTTAACACAACCATTTTCCTTTCGAACTTGCCTATAGTAAGAGGATATATTTGGAAAGAGAAAAAAAAAGTAGAAAAGAAAATGAAAAACAAGTTCTCACCTTAATGGATCTTCTTTCCTCGAGTTCAATAAGAAAAGCTGCAGTTCCTGCCTTGGCTTTGTTGGCAGGAATAGTTCCATTCTCTGAATCCTTTAAATCTACTATATGTATAATGAATGAAAAATCATTTTATCCGATTAAAAGTCTCAAACACTAGGGGAAAAAAATAAATCCTATAGTTACCTCTTGTTTCTTTCGCGGTGGGTAAACTATGGCCCCTGAAAAATAAAATGTTGATAATATCAGCAATACGTTACTCTGAAACCAAGAAACATGTATGCAGAGAAATCAACCATCAAATTAATCACCATTATAAAATAGATATTAAAATACAAAATATAAATTAAACATGATTTAAACAATATATATTTTTTGTGATAAATACATAATAACTGATTCAATGGCTAATTTTTTTGTGTGCACAAAGCACAAA
>NC_029789.2:47671204-47680971 GCF_000816755.2 Arachis ipaensis | reverse complement strand
TAATTAGATAGAAGTTTAAGAATATCAATAAGTTATCAACAAACACGAACACACATACAGAGGTGCATCTTTGTAATGACTTGAAAAACTGTCTAGCTTGGTCTTATTATCAGCAGTATTTGATGAATGTACTGCGGAACCTAAACAAACTGCAATCAGGAAGCAACCAACTCCTGGAAAAAGAATCTCTGCTCTGTTGATTTTGTTATCCAAGAAGTAATTCAAGGTTGTCCCTATAACACCACCATGTTTTAAATAAAAGGTTGGTTAAACTCAAGTACGAGTAATTCCACTAAAGATAATATTAAACATACATAATACATTTAGATTTGTAACAATGTTATTCAGTGCATTCTAAAATAAACTATAATAGATAATTGGAAACTGCATCTGTGTGTTACCTATAACAACAGTTAGGCTTGATGTGATTACTTCTACAACTGATAGACCGACGAAAGCCCAAGCGTACTGCGTTGACAGGTTTCCGACGCTAAGGACCACCCCGCCGGCCATGGCAAACAGAACAGAAGGCCAGTTATCCTTTCATCGAAAACCAGTTTGAGATAATATTAGTTCAAGCTAGGAAGAAAATGTTGCTATCTAAGCATGTAATACAAAGTTTTTGACAAATTAAGAAAATTTTCAGTTAATCCATTTTCATTATTATGAGTTTCGTCCAAATGATTGGAGTAATACATGAAAACAATATTATATCAGTCAATTTCGATTGCCATAATAATAAGTTGGAAAAGTAGAGGGAGGTTGACAATGGGAACAATGAAATAAAAAAGGAAAACAGAATAAATTTTTTTATTAAATAATTATTAATTATTTTAAATTTTGAAATTTAAAAAAATAAAGATTTTAAATTAAACCAAATCAGTTACATCCATTATCACGCTAATCTCCTTCATCTATTCGCAAACTTCGGTTTATAGAATAATCCAACCACTGCTTCACTTTTCCCAGCCCTCAGCCGACGCCGTCCAACCTCTCCACAAACATCTAATCACGTCACACAAGCCCTGAACAACCTCCTTCGCGCTACTCTACTGCCACCGCCCATGCAGCTTCCCCCGCAGCCTATTGCTGTCCAGTCGCCAACCAAACAAACACACTGAAACGATCATTAAATTATTGAAAGTAAAACAACCATCGGCATACGTGGTAAAATAATCATCCATCTTATAAAAAATAAAAATCGAACATCCATAGTCATTAGGTAAAATAATCATCCAGCTGAAGTGAAAATCGAACATCCAAAGCCCGTCAAACATCCGTGTCAATTAACAAAAATGGCTGGACAGACCAAACCCAAATTCAAAAAATATATAAACCAACATGGTAACAAAATAGGAAATCAGCAACAAATAGGGGTTCTTATCTTCCACCGCAAGGATGCAGGATGAGGGCAGCATTCAACGTTGTCGTCGGTGCATTCAATTGCAACACCGCGTGCGGAAGCTGGGCGGTGCGGCAATGGCGAGCGAGAGGTCTTCCGTTACGAGCGGTGTTCGACGGTGGTGTGAGGGAAGGATGCGGGATGAGGGCAACAGCGCATGAGCAGCGTGAGGGGACGCACGTGAAGCTTGCAATTGGAGGTACGGTGCGAGTTTGTCTGCACGTAGGGTAGGTACGGGTTCAGGGTATATTCTACCCTATCCTATCCGCACCCCTATATATAATATATATATAAATTATGTATATAGGGAAGAAAGTGAGTATTGAACCTGTACCTCACCGATATCCTCGGCTAACAAACACACACCTGAAAACAAGTCAACCTCATCATGCGCACCAAGAATCTCGCACTTAACCGAACACGTTGATTCTCAATAACAAACCCAAAAAGTCGGGCCGTTACTTAAACGTCCACTGCTACTCAATCTATTTAAACAGACGAGATAACCTCGTCTAGGGGAGGCCACATCACATACATACTCGCTAAGAAAGCAATACACCACCACAAAATCCTGCTTATCTCTCATTTTTACTCTCTCTTGTTAGTGTTTACGTTATTGAGTGCTAACTTGGGCGTCGGAGTCCTTTTTGCAGGTTCCACGCCGAGGTTTCCAAGTCCCGAAGAGAATACTTCCGAATCACAAGTGGAGCTAGTAGCCGACCTCACCTCGGAAGCTTCTTCTCGCACGGAACAGAACCCACAATCTTCCTCTTATAAAAACTTGAAATAACCACTAAACTAGTTGATAATCATATTATTTGTAATTTTATGTTAGATTTCTTTAAGATTTTATTGTTTTTAATTTTAATTTGAACTTAATTTTTTATTTTTATTTTATTAATATGTATGAAATTTGGAATGGTTGAATTTTATATTTGTTTAAAATTTTTTATTGTTTTGTGGTTAGGGTTAGGGTTGAGAAATTCTCAACCCGCGAATAGAATAGAGTCGAATTTTAAAAAAACTTTCAACCCGCAGATAGGATTAAGATAGATTCTGAATCTTACCCTACCCTATCCATTGCCAATTCTACAGCCAGATGCTCAACTTGCAGCAGACTTGCCAGAGGTTGAGTTTCAGCGCCGGCGGTATGGTTCCGGAGTGTGGCTACATCTCAGGGGTCAAAAGGGGATAGGAATAAGATGGTTAAAATTAGGATAGTAAAAATTAGGATTTAAGGAATAATTTCGGATAAAATATTTTTATTTTATTGAACCAATTTTAAAATTTATTATTCGTATTGTTCATAAAAATCATTGTCCATTTAACAAAATCATAATAAGTTATCAATAAATTGAGTATGATTATGAAGCTCAATAAATTATCAAATAAATCCATCATAATAATTTCGAATATTTTGGTTTACATGGGAAATATTCATCTCAGTTGTAATTAAATAAATAAACGCTTGCGACGATATTTTCATAGATGTATAGTCAATAGGAAAAGTCAAGAATGGGACCCAACTCATATGGCAATGTGTAATAACAGTCAATTAAATCTAAATGAACCAACTTCTCTTGATAATATATAGATTTTTCATTTTATTAATCTTTTCTTATATTTTAAATCCACTCATTTAATCTCACATTTTATCTAATAACAGAGAAAATAAATTAACTTGCAGTACTTGAAAAAACGACATTAAATATACAAAATGCATTTATAAAACATGAGGAACTATCAACTATGAATAGAAATGAAAAGGAGTTTATAACCACAGTGATTTATATAATACGAATAGTTGACCATGATTGTAGCCGCTATTATGTGCCGTAAACTATAAAACGTCTTCGGAAGTTTTCGTCTGGTTCGGTATTGCCGTATTGGTACACCCCCTATACACGGTATGCCTAGGGGTGTGAAAAAAAAGTTTCAAATTTTAGATTTTAAATTAAAAGTCTGTTCGAAAAATTTTAAAAAGTAATTTTTTAAAATTTTTTATTTATAAATTTGATTTTTTAATCCAAACTATTTAAACAATTTGAATTTGGATTCAGATCTAGATCTAGATCGAAATTAAAATCTAAATTTCAAAGAAAAAAGACTCTAAATTTGATTCGGTGAACCACGTAACCAGTTTACAGTTTACACTTCACATGCACAAATCCAGTCCTCTTCTCCTTCGACTAATTTTAAACTAAATCCCGTACGTGTATAGAGAAAGGTTCATTTTCCTGATTTATTGAATGGATGAGTTCAAGAAATATTTATATATATAAGCTATTGAAAATTAGGGAAAAAGGAATTAATTAATAATTCATATACTCAACCTGGTCAAACTTTTACTTATTGTGCGTCACTTTCCTCCGACTTTTATTAAGACAGATTCACGGAATTCGGGAAATTTGTATTCTTGCAATCTCTCGTGATATAATATTATTGATGATCTAATGAAAATAAACAAATAAATAAATAAATAATACTATTGATGATCAATCTATAAAAATTAGTTTACACACTTTTTTTTTCTCTTATTCTCTTTCATTTTTCCTATTTTTTTTTTAGATAATAGTCTATTTAATTCTTTCCTTTTTTTTGAGATAATAGTCTATTTAATTTTCAAAATCATATGTTAAGTCCCAATTTAATTCTTAAAATTTTTATTGTCTATATATAGTTTTCACATTATATATATAAACATGGCTGATGTTGGTAAGTGATATACATAGATATTGCTAAAACAAATAATGAGTATTACTTCTTCTTTGTTTTTTCGTATTATTTCTCCCTAAAAAAATGTTAATAAAATGGATAAACTCACGATATGCACTGTTCTGATCTATGCCGTTTTTCAAATCCTATAACCCCATTAACAAATTAAACCTAACGAACTCAACTAAAAAAAAATTATATCAACTAACTTTTAAAAAGATTTCTTATCTTAACTCTTAAATTTTAAATTTTAAGAAAAATAAGAATTAAAAAACAATTTTATAATAAAAAATATGCTAAAGAATGCATTTTAACGAAGAATTAAGAACTTTTTTTCAATAAAAGAATTATGTAAAATGCACGCTCTTTAAAAAAAAGAAATTCTTGAAAAAATATATACACAAACCTGAGAAAGCTGAGATAAGAAGTTAGGTTCATTGGGTTTGCTGGGTCCAATCTCACCAAAAGTGAAAGCAATGATAACAGCAGCCAAGAGATTGGTGAAGGTGTAATCAAGATAGGTGTGCTGAGGAAGTCGGCCTCTTCTTTCCAAAAGTGTCATGACAGCTGGCCATGTCCCCAAGAACAACAGCGACACAAGCATGCACACTATGGCTCCTCCCTTGCTCTCCACCAGATACATTTTTCAACTTTCAAGTTTATTATGATGATGCTGTGCGATTAGAGAAACTGAAAGAGTATATACGGTATATACCAGTTTGAAGAAATCCGCATATGAGCAACATGTTCGTTGGATTTGTTATTTATTTTTGTTTTGCGGTCCAAAGTACTGGTAGAGCCCATAAGTCAATTCTAAGAGTAGTGCGCAGATAGGAATGCGACCAGGTCAATACAAATATATCATGTATTTTTTGTTAGTTTAAAATAAAAGTACTTTTTAGTTTTTTCTATTAAAAATACTTTTTAAATCAAATGTGTCCAAATTGTTAAATTTAAATTTCATGTGATTTTATATATTTTTCGTGAGCATGTGTGCCTTATTCTTTTATTTTTCAATACAAATATGCTTAAAGTTTTATAAAAATGTAACTTTTTTATGATTAAAAAATAGTTCTTTTTTTTTCTTATAAAATGAATGACCAACCAAACACACTTAAATGTTTCTGTCGATATTTGATTTATTAAAATTGACAAAATAGCCATCGATTTAATTATTAAAATACCAATAAGTTCATTGTCTATATTTTGTTTTTTTTTTGTCTATTTTAAATTTAACAAGCGACAACATTACTGTCGATTTTAATAACCATATTTTTTAATTACTTTTTCTATTTGAAAAATAGTAGACAATTAATGTAAATAAACTTTTAAATATAAAAATAATATTTATATTAAATATTAGATAATGAGTTTACAAACTTATCAAAATAATAAATAATCATGTAACATAAAGATTCAAGACAAGAAAAATAACTAAACACAGACTTATATTCGTTTAAATTACAATTCACTAATAATATAAAATATTCAAAGCAAAGTAAATAACCCTACTCATACTCGTTTAAATAATCATCTGAGTCATCAAGATCGTCAGAATCATCCTCCCTTTGAGAACTCTGTAGATGTCCTGGTGGATGCAGAATAGGTGGCAGTTTTCTACATGGAAGTGTGCTTTTCTGGGAGCATGGAAAAGTAAAAGGAGGAGGTGGGGGGACACTGATCCAGAACTATTAGGACCCTGGGCCCTCACATACTCAAACAAGCTGCTGAGTTGATGACTAAATTGATCCATTTGTGAGTTACTGGTGTTGAGATCTTCACGCAAAGATTCAACAGTATGTTGCCACTATCTTTTCTTCCTTTGGTAGTGGTCTTCAAGCTCTCTATATTTAGCGGCACGTTGTTTATCTTTCCTATTAAGTATTGCGATTCGTTCTCTAATATTCAAAACATCAGTGCTGGTGGTTGTGGTTGGCCCATCAACTCGAGGTCGCACCATAGAACAGTCCATTACCTCACCCATGCCATATATCTTACCTCTTCGTTTTCCATCCACTGTCTCAATCCATATGCTTTTCTCAGAGACAGATGATGGATCAGTTACACTAACCTCTATAGCAGCCTACTGCTCTTGCTCAACCTGAAATATGCGCTCTTAAAATATATCCTACAATGAGAAAAAATTATTCATAAACTACTATAAGTATCAATAATGCAAAAGTTAAGGGGATATGTGAAAAAAAATAAGTCCAACATTACAAAGAAGAAAAGTACCAAGTTATTTCTTTTCACACATTCGAATTTAAAAAAAAAAAACAATTACAATGAATAAAGGTAAGTTACCTTTGTCATTCGGGAGTGTTCATCAACTCATTGAGTTATATCTTCTTTGCGAGTATGAGTGTGCTAAAAAAACTCATCCATATGGGATGGTCTTCCAAGAGAAAGATTCTACATAATGTAACCAAATTATCAATCAATATATTTATATATAACTATATTTTGAGAGTCTTAAGAAGGAAAGAAACAATTCTACAACTGTTTTAACTATGACCCCAAATATTGATAATAAATGTTCCCTCTTATCTGCCCTATGGCTTGGTTCAAAAACATTAATCCATCAATATCCATATTACTCCAAGCAATTGAAAAGTTAAACTTATATAGTTTTACAACAAAATTAAAGCAATTGATAAATGTATTGAACTAAGTCAAGCATGTTGGATCCTTACAAAAACATTACATAAAAACGTCTGAAGAAACAAAATGAGTTAAACGGAGTAAGTAAATAACAGTACTTGAAACTTGACAACTATTGCAATGTAACTAAGTGACAAATAAGGAGGATTACAATGGCAACAAAGTCACTCAAGAAAATTGCAGATGCTTACAAGTTAACCTTTTCTCTTCCTTTCTCCTTTTTCACGTAGAAATTTACAATTGAAAGCAATGATGATTATGGAAGAGACCAGCAAATACTAATCCTATGTTTTTTAAAAAAATTAAAAAATAAGAAAATTTCTCTTTCTAATTATAAATTTTTTTCCTAAACTACCTAATCAACAAGTAAACCAGGTTTGGTAACATTCACTATAACAAATTTACACATGATACAAATCTTAATGTAAGATTCAAGTAACATTGATCGCATGAAGTTATGCACACAGTTGAATAACCAAAATACTAATTTACTGATTACTAGTAATTAGCAATAACTTAAAAGCAGGTTCCAACAGCAAAAGTTACAGATATCAGTTTATTAGCTAGAAATCTAAACAGACACTAGAAACTGCTGAGAATTTGGGTTCGAAGAAAAAATAAGAACTTAGATCAATTTCACTAAGCATGCCACTTTGCTTCCTCACCTTTTCCACTACAATGCTAAAAAATTAACAGAGGTACCTCACTTCTGGAAATAACTTAAACAATGCATAAAGTAAAAACGAGGGTTTTATAAACAACTTACCAAGCGTAACCTCGCTTCTGGAAAGGTGGTGCCTCCTGTAGTGTGAAGAGAGGTACCTCAAGTCAATTTTCTAGCAGCTGTATTTTTCGCCTGTAATTGTCTATAGGCATCAGTGTCCTAACGTCTTATCAATTCACCAAGAACTTCTGGTGGGATCCAATATGGACGGGCACCTTTTTTGCAAATGGCATGGAACATACCTCGTAGGCGCTTGGCAACCCTAAACCTCCAAACTTGATAGATTTTATCCTCTTCCATTTCAAGAATGTTAAAGTATTTCTATTTTAAAAAAAAATAACATTTTGTTAAAAGAAGGAAGTTGGCATGCATGGCAAAAGCAAACAATTTTCAAATGCTATAAGGCTATAACCATTATTCACATAATTTCATTCTTAATTCAAAAATTAAAGCTGTAGAACGTGGCATCATACTCTTCCAGCTTCATCTGCAATACATAAAGTAGCTCTAACAAACCTATATATACATATTTGCATGGTTTGATACAAAATTAAAAGATCATTTGCTTCCCTTAGAGGCTGCATGCAAAGGTATCAAATTTCACCTTGCTTCTCACTATGTCCTGTTCAGCTTTATCAATATACTCTCATTTTCACTTCATCATCATCATCAATTCATTCAGATTTTAGAACCAAACCTAGTGTGCAAGTTTTTGTAAACAAGGTATGTAGTTTCATTCAAAAGCGCAGTGTTTAGTTTCAAACTGCATGTAAACTGTTTGTGATAATGCCACTGAGATTATTATTATTCATCATTTTATCTTACTTAATTTGAGACTAACAATAGAATGTTCAAAAGGGGAATTTAAAGGGTTAATTTAGAAATAATGACAAGCATGTGACAGCAGTTGCAGCTGTTGCATTTTCCATTCATTCAATATAACATTGTAAAATACGTAAAACAAGGTAGATAAAATTTATCTTTCAATCTGTCCTCCATATTTTTTGAGTATCATCATTTACATCATCAAAACTCAGCCATGGTTTGTTTTAGTTTTCCTTAAAAACCTAAGAAATGCGCTTCAAGCAAGGCTTAGGTGGATGCCAACTACATCAAAAACAAAAAAAAATGATGACATATTACTTGGTAAAAATGAGACATGCTATTCATAAAATTTAAAGCAAATAACAAACCATTTGGCACCATCATATCTAAACTTGGGAGCACTTGTGGTGGAGTGACTAGTGGCAGTGGATATTCCTTGACCCCTGACCCTGAGTATCTTGGGTACCAGTAGGTGTGGTTTGTCTTTTTTCACAAGATCCTACTTGACTGGGAGCTACAATAGCTGGATCACTCTACACACCATGTGAGGCAGTGTTGGAAGGTTCATTGGCTTATTGAGTGCATGATCTTGGCGCATCCGGAGTAGGCATCATGTTTATCTGAAGCTCTTGACATGAGGGGGTAGTAGTAGCAATAGGTAGCGGTCTCCCATTTGTCGGAGTAGTTGTACCTGATGATGACCTAACAAGAGTGTATGGATCCGCATGCAAGCCAAGGGGTGACCGGTAGAAAGCCTAGGCCTCCCCTTTTGGCCTCAACCACGGCCACGGCCACAGCCCGACCTTCGTCTCTACCAACCATATCCGGTACACATTGAAATAAGCAAGTTATTATCCAAAATATAACCGATACAAGAAATTACAAAATTAGTAAACATTCACTTGACTTAGTACATTAAAACTTAAGCTTTTTGGTTTCTCAATATAAACCTTACATTTTTTAACCCTTAATCAATGCCCTTAATTAGATAAAATCTTATATTGTTAACATTTTTCCAAAGCTTATCATCATTGTCATCTTTATTTCTTTTCTTTTTTGGCAGAACTGCATCAGCGAGCAATCTTTCATCTTGCTTGGTAACTGTAGCTCTCGAAGAAAATCTATCTAAAAAAAACACAATGAAGCTATCATTTTTAGCCTTATGCATTTAGATCCAATGATTGCACCAAATAAATGTGGCTCAGTCATATATTAGGTTCAAGTATATACAGAGAATATTCAATCAATATTTAATCCTACATGCTCTAAGGATTAGAAAGCCCAAAAACAAATGTAAATAACAGAAATGTTGTTGCAGAGAGATGGTGTGTATAAGCCAAGAACTATTGTGCTGAATATTGATTACTTTATATGTACACATTACAGGGCTTGTAATGAAGATTGAGCCCTTTACACATACCTTATATATATATATATATA
>NC_029789.2:47650105-47671178 GCF_000816755.2 Arachis ipaensis | reverse complement strand
CCAGATATAAGTTTCTTTCTCTATTGGGAATATGATGCAAACTTAAATATTAGACTTTGAATTCATGGTTCATTCTTCGAATCCAAAGCAAGCTCAAACGATAGAGACTCCAAATCACATAATAAGTTCTAATCTAGCATAAACTTAAAAATTAGACTTTGGAGAAGGACACAGCCAATAACTTAAAATTTTTCTTATTTAGCAGTGACAAAATTTAAGATAATTTCTGATTTTGTCCAAAACAAAGTTTTTTTATATTGAATTATGTAGATAAAATAATAAACCAATAGCTTAACTGATTCAGATACATAATAAATTATGTAGGAAAAAAAAATAAATTATGCAGACTGACCAAAAACAAAAATAATGAGTTATACAGGGTTTTCAATTATTTGTATGCGACATAAAAATTTATCAGACATTGGATGCCATAGAAAAATAAAAATTTATTAGGAGCTAATATATTTAGTATCGTAAAATTTACTACATAAAATACATTCAAAGTAGTTCGATTCTCACAAAGAAATTTCTGCATTGGTCCCAGGAAATACCCTTGTCCTATTTTTCAATTCCACCTAAATGATGTTATAACAATTATGAATGTTCACATGCCTATTTAAGTTAATATTTGGACAAAGTATATATACATATTTTTTAACTTTCATGTCTCGAACACAAATAATAAATGTATGCTCTCACACAAATTATAATTTGTGTCAGTGTGCAATTTGTTTAGATGCACTACTTGTTCTGTGCATGTGGTACTAGATCTTATCTAGATTTCTATCTTCATGCTGCTCAGTTTGCTACCAATTGTATTTGTAGGTCTAGTTGCCAATGTTATCCACAGTTAATTACCAAAAGAATACAAGTTAGGAAGAGGAGAAGCTATAATTACTCAACATAAAGAAATAAAAATTGTTTATCCAACACAAATTTAAAAGGCTTACCTACTAGAATAATTTCTAAAAGAGCTTCCAAAAGCTACACAGAATCAAGTGTTCTAATGTGTGCACATTATGACAAAAGTGAACGAGGAATTCTGCTAGATTAAGGTATTAACTACTCACTATTAGTATCTTCAAGTTCATTATTAGGTATGTGCAGTAACATCAAAACAGAAAAGAAACTTATATAAGGATTATCTATATCTCATCCTATTACTTTTGCATCAGTTCTGCAATAAGGTTCAGTAGAACAAATCAGAGCTAATCTCTATCCATGAACTAAGAAAAAAACACAAGATCACCGTTCACCACAAAAACAACATAAAATGAAGAACGAAGCTAAACTTCTCTACTCAAATTTTAGAAATATGTGTGTCTATGTATGCTTGCTACTCCTCATTTAGAGAATCAAAAGAGAAAAATATCATCACCTACCCGATTTACCAATTGATTCAGGTTCTACAATTCAAAACACCATAGCCATTGGAATTTGACAAGTGGAACATATCAACACAAAAAGATTATCCAGGACAAAACCTCTTGATTCATTACAATAAATTATGAAACTATGAATTTCATTCCTTATACTAAGAAATAGTAACCCATGATAGTTGAAGTTGACTTTGAAAAAGGTTCAATAATAGAAAAAGATACTTGGTTCTTGTGAGCTCGATTGAGAAAGAGCAGAGAGGACCAAAGTAGGAGGAGTGACGACGACAATAGAGAGAAGGAGCAACGACGACACGATAGTAATGGAACAACGGTGGCACGAGCAAAAGGAGCGATAGTGGTGCGAACGTGGGGAGTGACAGCGGCACGATAGTAACAGAGCGCGACGGCTGCACGAGCAAGAGGAGCGACGATGGTAACAAAGAATGATGGTTGAAAATGGTGTGAATTTGGGGGTTAGCCATGAAATGGGGAATTTGGGGGAAGTGGACGTAGGAGTTAGTGATGAAAATGGTGTGAATTTGGGGGGTTAGTGATAAAATGGTGTTTCTGAACTTTGGAGCGGGAAGTGAACGCGGGGCTTTGTTTTTAGTAATAAAAATCGATGGCAAATTCGTCGATTTTAATTTTAAAAAGAGTAACACCCTAAGCGTCTATTTAATACATTAAATCGAGACCATTCATTTGATTTTAGAAAGCAATCTAGACTGTTCAAAATTATTGACGGTAAACTTTGTTGATAATTTTAAATAATAAAATAAAAGACATGTTCGTCGATATTAAAATAAAGGGTAAAGTATATTTTTTGTCCTTGAAGTTTGACAAAAATTTTAAAAATACCCCTAAGTTTTATTTTATTTCAATTTTGTCCTAAAAGTTTTCGATTTGCATCAAATATACCCTTGACGGCTAATTTTTCAAAAAATTTAAGACCAATTCAATAACAATTTTATAAGAACAACCCTTAACATAAGCAAATCAAGCATAATTTTCATACATTATTGTTAGATTGGTCTTAAATTTTTTGAAAATTTACCCGTCAAGGGTATATTTGATGCAAATCGAAAACTTTTGGGACAAAATTGAAACAAAATAAAACTTAGGGGTATTTTTAAAACTTTTACCAAACTTCAGGACAAAAAGTATACTTTACCCTAAAATAAAAGTATTTCCAACTCCTGCTTCGTCGACAATGTGATAATAATAGAAAAAGAGTTGATGTAAAAAAATTGACGACCAGATTATGAGTTTTATTGTTTAATTTTAATTATCTTTTTTTCTAAAATATCGATAGCTCGTTGATTTTTTCCATCGAAAAATATGCTTCCTTGTCTTGGCCATATGGGTGTGTGGCATTCCCTGTCCTGACGTGTTGCATGCTAGCTTCTCTTCTTCCTGAAAGGTACTGTTTTTTATTAGCTCTCTTTGATCATGTTTTACTTTTCTTTTATTATTATTCTCCTATAATTATCAAGAAATCAAAACACTCAAAATACTAATTGGATATCGTCTAAAGACACATAATTTTCAAACAACAATCATCAGTTCTCTCTGAAAAATACCCAAAAAAATTATTTAATATGTTCATGCATCATCCGGCAGCAAAAAATGGACACCGAAGCTCGAGATGGACATGGACATGGAAAAGGAACGATGTCGGTGAAAATACGGGACAGAGTTTCAATAAGAATACAAGAGCCACATGAGAGAAGATGCAACAATTCAGCTCTTGATCGGCATCGTAGCGGGAAGGTTATGGTTGGAAACAGACCGGCCAAGGGATGCATCAATGGCACAAAAATCTCATGATTTCATGCTTTATCAGCAGCCATGGAGTGGACGATAAAGCTAGAATAGATTCTGGATTGGGGAATGGGCCTCTGATGTGGAGGGTAGTGTTGTCGGGTCGGGTCGGATCTGTTAGTGGATCTTGACCCATGACCAAACAACAAAAATGCAATAATTCCTATTGTAAAAAAAAGTTGGAATCTACTTTTCAAGATTCCAGCTTACAAAATCAAACAGTATCTCTCCGAGTCACTTCTACGTTGACTGACTCCCTTGTGTTGTCTACTTGCCTTTATTCATAGGGCGGAGCACCTTCCCATTCTCACATTCTTCTTATTCTTCCAACTTCTTCGAACATTCAGTGACAGAGTCATCACTTTTATTTGGTACTAAAGCCTTTCTTTGTCTGTGTTCAACGAAAGTTACCTGGGGGAACTAGTTTTAGGGAGAGGGACAGAGACTTACTTTCATAGGGCCGGGAATGTTTTTTCCTCGAACTGGCTAAACTCTGACGCTCAAGTTAGTCGCAATACAAGAGGTATAAGAATTAGAATTAAATAGCATACCTCGGCTGTGTGCTTAAGCCTTGTCTTTAGTGATCGGTAGAAATTCGAGTGGATCCGGGTTACTGGGGATTTCGGCCGCATAGCTTTCCTGATGGGAGTATGGGACAGAGTGGACCAATTCTGGGACTGGGCCGTAACATTCTATAAAATAGTTTTTTAAATAGTTTTTGAATTTTTTGTTGTTGGTTACTTGTTTATGATGATAACAGGTGCGTGGCCCTTCGCCTTCTTCATATGTTGTAATGTACACTCTTGATTTGTCTTTGTGGCCCTACTATAGGGTCTATGGAGTGCTAGATTCTTTACATAATAATCATCTTGTATGACTGTGTAACTCTTTGAAATTTGTTGCTATAAAATATACACTTCATTTATTTCCTTTTCTTTATGTTGCTTCTAATCTATAGACTATGGATTCCAAGGTATCAGGGATTATTCTTTTTCAATTCTCTCTGCGTGTTTATGTGCATATGCTTCACTTTGATGCTGAAAATTAAAACTTAATCTTGATTTTTACTGTGTTATATGAGAGTAACCTTTTAATCGATTACCGATTAATATCGTTTACCTAACTGACTCACTTATATCTTTAATACTAGTAAAATTATATTATTTTATCATTTTTCTATTCTTTTGAAGTATTAATTGAATTTTGCTCCGTTTTTTTAGGATTTCTATGCTATATCCTTGTGGATTACCTTAAATTCTGAAAGCAATTTTTGTACCGGTTTGGAAATGTACTTGTTGGAAAGCAAGGCTGGTGCCATAGTTTGCATGCTTTTGGCCCTTTTCTTCTTGGGGACATGGCCTGCTATCTTGACTTTGTTAGAGAGGCGAGGGCGTCTTCCTCAGCATACTTATCTTGATTACTCGCTCACCAATTTCTTTGCTGCTCTTTTCATTGCATTCACAGTTGGTGAGATAGGCAAGAGCACACCAAGTGAGCCAAATTTTTTAGCTCAACTTGCTCAGGTGAGTAGTCATCGCCATTCTGCTGGTGTTACCTTAGTACATTATCATCATTGAATTTATAAGTAAATAAAAAAAATGGAGTGGCTATCATTGAGATCTTCTGTGTTTAAGTGATATTGCACATATCACTACTATTTGTAAAAAGTATGTGACACATGATACTTCATACTTTATCAAAGCATATAACGGTCATTGTAATCCTAAACAGTGATATTTGAGAAAGTATGCTTTAGGAAAGATGGAAAGACTATTAATTGTGTTCAAGAATTATATCCTATGATAATGATCTATGAGTTTTGAGCATGAGTAGCAGAAACCTAGAATTATTAGTGGATTGATATATTTGAGGATGAAATGTCATCAGCGTGCTTGTTTAGTGTGAAATGACTGTCAGGTTATGAAATGAAATTGCACGATTACACATTCGATGGTTCAATCAAGTTTAAATAGCTGAGTCTCTTAGAAAATGGCTTTGTAAAATCTGCATCCTTGAATGTTCCAGATTTTCCAAAAGCTCTATGTTTTGGATCCCTGATAGTTACACACTAACAAAGCTCATATTCTAATTCTTCATATTTTAGTAATTCATACACATTAACCACATTCTTAGGTTCATTGTGTGTTATTGCTTACAATTGGTTCAATAATTTGCTTATGTGCAGGATAATTGGCCCTCTGTTCTGTTTGCAATGGGGGGTGGTGTGGTCCTAAGCCTTGGGAATCTGGCCTCGCAATATGCTTTTGCTTTTGTTGGGTTGTCAGTTACTGAAGTCATCACTGCAAGCATAACTGTTGTTATAGGTATAAATTAACTGATCACACAAAAATTATAACATATTCAGAATAATGTAGCTGAACATATTGTGTCAGGATGAGTGTGCTTATGCTACAATCTTATCTTACTTGCAATAATTGTTACTTTGTTAGCTTGCTTTCTCACTGAATTTTTGTTGCACTATCTTGTTCCAACTCTGACAGGCACAAGCTTGAATTACTTTTTGGATGAAAAAATCAATAGAGCTGAGATTCTTTTTCCTGGAGTTGGTTGCTTTCTGATTGCAGTTTGTCTAGGTTTTGCTGTTTATTCTTCAAATACTGCTGATAATAAAGTCAAGCTCAGCAATTTATCAAGTGATTATAACGCTGGATCAGTGTATGTGTTGTTATTTACAATTAATTTGATACGTGAACGTGACTATTGATTATAGACGTTAGATAGTTGCTCCTTAATTGCATCTTGATTTTGACCTTGTACTTCATTTCACCCTTGTGCACCATTGCCTTAAGGAAATTATTATCAAAGCCTCTATTTTAGCTTCTCTTTGGAAACAAAATTACCAAATGACTATGCTTTGGGAACTTAGTAGTGATTATGTACAATAATCTAAATTTGTGAAAGTAATTGTTAGAGTGTATTAAAAACCTAGTCAACCAAATCAATTAATGTTACAAGCAGAAGCAGTAACTCCGCAAGTGAGGAGACTTTTTTTCTGCATTATTTTTCTTCTATGAATTGCATTTCTTAAAGACCATATTAAGTACAGTCTGCAGTTCACTGTTCCTAAGGATCATTTATTTCCATCTATCTTTGTTAATTTTAACATTCTACTTTTGGAAGCAGAAGCAATCCAGTTGGTTTGAATTTTAGTTTCTAAATGACTTGACTTTGACAAATTCCATGTTCATTGTTTGTACTTTTCAACATATTTTCTTTGCTAGTATTAGCATCCATTAGTTCTAGTTCTATTGTTTCAGTTCAGCCTTTCTTTTTCCATGTAATGATTAGCATAATGCGAATCTAATCAGCAAATTCTCTTCTTTTTCCAGGGACTCTTTCACAGAGGGAGGTAAGAAGCTCAGATAAGGTGTAATTTGCTATCTTCTTGGAGATTATTATATTTTTTATAAGATCCTAAACTTCTACCTATCCTACTGCTATTCTTACAGTAAAACCAATGGATCTTGAAAGCGGCGGTGACGAAAAAATTAAAGCAGGAAGTGCTGTTTTTCTTTTAGATCTTGAGAAAAGAAGAGCTATTAAGGCAGGTGACGATGACATCATTCATTAGCAGCATTTCACTAATCTACCATGTTTGACAGATTCACTTGAAAGAAATCAAACCATTAATTTGAATTCTTCTGCAGGTGTTTGGGAAGAACGCTTTCATTGGATTGGCTATAACTTTTTTTGCCGGAATATGCTTCTCTTTGTTCTCACCAGCATTCAACTTAGCAACAAATGATCAGTGGCATACACTAAAGGAAGGGGTTCCCCATTTGACTGTTTATACTGCCTTCTTCTATTTCTCAGTCTCATGTTTTGTTATTGCGATTATTCTCAATTTCATCTTCCTTTACCACCCTGTCTTAAACTTGCCCAAGTCATCATTGACGGCGTATTTGAGAGACTGGGATGGCAGAGGTTGGGCCTTGTTGGCTGGTCTCCTTTGTGGATTTGGTAATGGTCTCCAATTTATGGGAGGCCAAGCAGCAGGATATGCGGCAGCAGATGCTGTTCAGGTGAAGCATTTTTCCTTTCATAATAGCAATTAAGTCAATAACTGATCGTCTTAAGAATATGTTCTATTCACTAACAGCAAAATATAGTCTTTTTTGCTTTCAAGTTTCAACCAATAGAAACTCAAAAGTGAAGACTCATGTGCAGTTGTCTAGCTGAGAATCGTTAGTTGATTTTACATGTTTGACTATATTATCATCTAATAATTCTCAACTATTAACTTTACATGAAGACAATGCATGTGAGTTTCTACCAAATTCAAGATATTGTCAAACCATATTTACTTACATGCTAATTACCTACTTTTATGATTAAAAATGTTTTTCCAATACCAAAAGTTGGTATCCTCTTTGACACTTTCCAAATCCAAAGATGGAAAATTTTTTAAAAAAAGAATAGAGCTGATCCAATTTTTTTGGTTAGCAAATAAAATTGTTGTTACGCAAATCCCTATATTTCTATGGGTCGATAGTTTAAAGTTATTTCTCTTTGCATGTGATCATTGTAATATAAAGCATCCTTGTTAAAATATCTCAGAAAACCTTGAGATATTCAAAATGTTATAAACAACTTAGACACATTTTCCGCCTCTTTTTATCTGACTTACAGTATACAATAAATTGTTGAATCATTTTATCACTTTGATTCTTTGATCCTGTTGTTCAAACAGGCGCTTCCATTAGTAAGCACCTTTTGGGGCATTGTTCTATTCGGGGAATATCGGAAATCATCGCGGCGAACATACATGCTGCTCGGAAGCATGTTGTTCATGTTCATTGTGGCTGTTGCTGTCCTAATGGCTTCATCAGGGTGTAGGAAATACCAATGATCATTTTCTAGACAATGTATTCATATTAGTAAATAAGAGATTTAGTATTCTTATTGTTCATTGGTGTCAACTAGACAAAGCAAACTACTACAAAAAGGGGGATAGAAAAGCAGAAATTCAGTAGGTTGAAATGATTTCTTATTTCCATGTATATTTTGAACTTTCAAGCTGTATATGTTGCACATTATTTATCCAATGTTTCTGTATACCTCTGTTTTCTTCATTGTTATTTTATATATCAAGAAAAAAGAAAATGAAAAAATGCTTTCAAAACAATGAGACTTAGTCGCTTATGTTGGGCAAAAATATAGATCAACGGGGTTAGTATAGATGGCGTCTGGTGATAGTTGATAGATTTTTCATTTTTAGTTTTTTTTTACAAAATATTTAGAGAACTTTGATACAAGTCATATGCTTGGAATAATGACTCACCTCTATACTTTTTGAGCATTTCTTAACAAAACTTTGTCCCCTCAATATGTGATCCTTTCCTTTAACCCAAATTGTTTCATCGTTAGGCAATACACAGTTAAAATACAAAGTGTTTAGGCGGGTTACGTGACGGTTCAAAGAGTGTTTGTTTAAGTGAATATGGATTGGATACTCATTGGTCTGGTAGGATGATAAGGCTGGTTCCTTGATGGTACTTGCAAAGGCATTCCGATACCCAAGTCAGAGAGCTAGAGAGGTAGGGAAATAGATGTTACTGTAGAATGAATCATACCTGAAAGAGAAACTGAGCTCTCCTTTTATAAGTGGTGTAAACTATCTTATTTTTGTGGGAGGGGTCCTACTTCATATAATTTTGGAAAGTGGATAGGAATTAAAGATGGTCTTTGACTGTTATGATGGCAGAGATATTTTTAGGCCGATTATATTGGGCTCGTTATAAATCCAAACGCTAGATTCAGAATAGTTGCCTTCGAAGCATGAGGGTAAGCTTGCTTAGTCTCCATGCTGATTGAGTTTGGTTTTCCGTGTGTTCAGAGTATGTTGGGATTTGTACTTTCTGCCTTTTGGTGGGCCTTTTGGACCTCTTGGTGGGCTTTTTGGACTGTTGATGGACCATTTTGATATTTTAGTTTATTTAGCTTTAGATATCCGTTTTGTTAGATTTTTGAGGAAGATCAATCCCCGGGATAGTCGTTTCGTCAAGTTTTGTTTTGGGTTTACTCATGAAAAATGATTTGGGCCTTTTTGGTGGGTTATTTGGGCCTCTCAGTGGGCTGTTTTGATATTTTAATTTTGTTAACTTTGGATATCCGTTTCGTTGGCCTTGGGGGTGATCAGTCCACAGGATATCGGTTTTGTTGGGTTTCGTTTTGGGTTTACTCATAAAACATGGTTTTGGGCCTTTTTGGTGGGCCGTTTGGGCCCTTGGTTGGCCATTTTGATATTTTAGTTTTGTTAACATTGGATATCCGTTTCGTTGACCTCGAGGATGATTAGTCCTCAGGATAACCGTTTTGTCAAGTTTCGTTTTGGGTTTACTCGTAAAAGCATGTATTGGGCCTTTTTGGTGGCCCGTTTGTGTCTCTTGGTAGGCCATTTTGATATTTTGGTTTTTATAATTTTGTATATCCAGTTTTGTTTGCTTGAGGGTGATCATTCCCCAGGATAGCCATTTTGTCGAGTTTTGTTTTGGGTTTACTCGTGAAAAATGGTTTGAGCCTTTTTGGTGGGCCGTTTGGGCCTCTTGGTAGGCCATTTTGATATATTAGCTTTGTTAACTTTGGATATCCGTTTCGTAGTCCTCGGGGGTGATCAATCCCCGACGTAGCTGTTTTGTCGAGTTTCGCATTGGATTATTCATAAAAAATGGGTTGGGCCTTTTTGATGGGCCGTTTAGATCTCTTGGTGGACCTTTTTGATATTTTAGTTTTGAAAGCTTTGGATAACCAGTATTGTTTGCCCCAGAGGTGATCGGTCCCCGAGGTAGCCGTTTTGTCGAGTTCTGTTTTGAGTTTACGCATAAAAAATGGGTTAGGCCGTTTGGACCTCTCAATAGGCCGTTTTGATATTCTAATTTTGATAATTTTGGATGTCCAGTTTTGTTGGCCTTGGGGGTGATCAGTCCCTAAGATAGCCATTTTGTCAAGTTCTGCTTTGGTTTTACTCGTAAAAATAGTTTGAGCCTCTTTGGTGGGCCGTTTGAGCCTCTTGGTGGTCCGTTTTCATATTTTAGTTTTATTAACTTTGGATATTTGTTTCGTTGGCCTCAGAGGTGATCAGTGCCCGAGTTGCCATTTGTCGAGTTCTGTTTTTAGTTTATTTGTAAAAAAAGGTTAAAATCCTAAAAATTAATCAATAATCAATTAATAAATTAATTACGAGCCCAAGGGATTAGGAAATTAAATTTTATAAATTGAAGAGATAAAAATATTTAAAATACGAATTTTAACACTAATTTTAAAAATTTTGACCCAAAATCGGACCAATAGGCCAAACCAGTCAAACTAGACCCAAACTAGACTCAAGGCCCGACTTATATAAGCTTAACCCAGGCTTCTCTTCCCCATTATTTCCTTAAAAGCACGTTGAAGGGGAGCAGGGAAGAACAAAACACAAAACCCTATCACCCACAAATATTAAATTGCTCATATATCTCAATCCGCAACTCCGATTAATGAGCCATCTACAGCCACGCGTTCATCTTGGAATTCTCTTCAAATCCATTAGAACAAAGTGGTAAGAAATTTGAAATTTTTTACCCAGTTCTCACCCCCTTCAATTTTGTGATTTTGGGTATTGAATGTTGAGGGATTTAGTGTTTTTGATGATTTTGGTGTGATCTAGTAAGGAATTATTATTGGTTTTTATTGCAAACGTCTGTGGGTAAACTAAAAAATCGTTAATCCTTGTGAATTAGTGAATTAGTGGGCCTTTGTATTGATTACAATGATATTGCATGAAGTTAGATTGAATGGTGTGAATTGGAGTCAAATTGTTGGATGTTGGGTGCTTGAACTTGAGCCCTCGAAGTTAGAAATTCATTTCAGGAGGAATTGGAAAAGTGAAATTATTGAGAAAGTTAATTTGAAGTGGAAGGAGGTCCTTGAAGAGAAGAAATCAATTAATGAGGTGCTGAAATATTGAATGTGATATGAGATTGATATTTAGAAAGATTGAGGAGTGGATGATTTAATTATTGATGAATCGATACTGTTAAATGAGGTAGGGATGATGAGGATTATGCATGAATATATCCATGAATGTTTAGATGCTGAGTAATGATTTTAAGGGTAGACGAGCAATTCCTAGCCGAGTGATGGCCTAAGGATAGACGAGTAATCCTTATCCGGTTATGGTTGAGGCACTTTCCTGAGTATATAAGTAATGCCTTCTCTGGGTTGGGTGAGACACCGGCATGGGTGGATGATGAGGAAATCGATTCCACATAAACTAATCGGCAAGTATACCGGGTCGCATCAAGTAGTAAAACTCACGTGAGTGAGGTCGATCCCACAAGGATTGATGGATCAAGCATCTTTAGCGAGGTGATTAGTCTAGTTAAGTGAACTGTGGTGAATTGAGTGAAATTGATCAACAGAATGTAAATTGCAGACAATATAAATTACAAAAAGTAAATTGACAGAAACTTAAATAGCAAGAAAGGGAATTTGCAGCAAATGTAAAGCGAATTAGGTGCTGGAAAATTAAATGAAGCACTAAATCAAAGCAAGCACAAGTAACAGAAAGGAAAAATTCACTAGGGATTGTAGATGTCATAATCCTCAATGACTCTAATGGGTCTCAACTCCTTTCTCAATCATATGAGTAGATCTATGGCGTATTGAAATTGATTGGATCCCAATTCCTTGGCAATCCAATCTCTCTAATCACAATCAATCTTGCCAATTCCTTGATCTAATTGTCATGAGAAGAGGTGAAGCATGTTCTGTCATCCATAAGCCACACTAACTCTCAAGATCTCAATTCCTCCTGAATAATGTTGATCAAGAGAGTAGTGAAGGATAGAGCCTCAGTTCTAATGCTCATGATTCTCCTTCCGAGGCTCACACAAGCATTCACAGATTCAAATCCCCTTTCGGAGTGGATGAATCTCAATAAAAAAAGAGGATATTCAATAGCTATTCAATTGAATTGAGAAGAAGAAGAAATTCACTAAATTATGTGAATCATAACAAAGCTCCTCCCCCTAATGATTGGGGTTCAATGGATCATTGCTCTCAGAACAATTGCAGAAGATTAAAATTGCATGAAAGTAATTTGAAAGCAATAGGAACAAAAAGGTAAGATTGGCAGAAACAAAAATTGCAGAAGAATAGAGATGCAGGAAATTGAAATTGAATAAAAGTGAGCTGAATTCAATATAGCTGAAATATGAAAATGCAGAAAAGGAAAAAGTGTATCAGAGAGCCTTCTATTCTACTCCTACTCCTACTCCTACTGCTGCCTACTACTAATGCAGCCTACTGTCTGTAGCCTCCTAACAGAACTAAAGCCTTTTTATAGGCATTCCTAAATTACAAATGAAATTGAAATTCAAAATAAATTACAAATAAATGAAATTCCTATTCTTACTATTTATTGTGCCTTTGAGTGATGTCAATGGGCTCTGCTTGCTTTGAAGTCTCAATGGGCTTGAAATTAGATTAATTTGAGCAGAAATGCACTTCCAGGAGAGCGTAGCGCTCATGCAGAGAACGGAGCGCTTTTATACCCACGCGGACGCATCCCATACGCGTGCGCGTCCTTTTTGCTTTCTCGCATTTCCACGCGTACGTGTCACCTACGCATACGCGTGACCTTCAGAAATTGGACTTGTGAGGCGTACGCGTGCCATACGCGTGCGCGTCCATAGCAGCGTTCACTTTGAGAACGTAGCGCTCAATTTGAAAATGCTGTCCCACGTGTACGCATCACCTACGCGTATGCGTGGCCCCTTCATAATTATCATTCCATGCGTACGTATCATCCATGCGTACGCGTGTTCTTCCAAAATGCCACTTCCACGCGTACGCGTCATTTGCGAATTTTGCTTGCTCCACTATCGCAGGCGCTCTTTGGAAATGAACGTAGCGTTCTTTTTGGAGAGCGCTCTTTTTGAAAAATAGAGCACGCTTCCTTGATTTAATCATGGGCCACGCTTTTAAAAGTGTGTCCTAAGGCTCCAAAGCGTGCTCAAACTTCAAAATGTGCCCTAGAATTCCTTTTTTCTCTATTTGAGCTTATTTTGTGCTTTTTTTCTTCTTTTTCCACTTATTTCCTACAAAGTTTATAAAATCAAAAGATCAAAGAAATATACTATTTAAGCACAAAAGCATTCAATATTTAAGCACTAATCATTAATTTCTTGTATGAAAAAGTATAGAAAACATGCACAAGATGACATGTCATCACAACACCAAACTTAAACCTTGCTTGCCCCCAAGCAAGAAAAAAAAATCATGCAATAAGTTTTGACAAACCAAAGTGAGAAGAATAGCAAGTTGATGTTCATGGTTGGCTAGTTTTCTATGCATGCTACAATCACAAAAGAAATGTAAATGATTGATGGTTCTATCTAGCTCATTTTATGAAATCTTTTCCTTATATTTCTTCCTTGAAACAAGCTTTTCATTCTCTTATTAGCTTCTCCTGTTGGGTGCTTTGCCCCGTGAGTTGAAAACTAAGCTACGACTCTAAATGCTTTGTTTTCAAGTATTACCACTTGATACATAAGCACCACAAGCATTTAATTAGAGCACCTTTTTAAGCTCATTTGTTTCTTTTCTTTACTCTCTAATAATTGATGCTCAGAGCCTTGAGCTTTGAGGGAGTGCTTTTGCACTTGAGCCTAGCCTTGACTTCTAAATGTTTTGTTTTCAAGCTTTTTGCCTGATACATAAACACCACAAGTACTTAACAAATGAATTGTCATTGGTACTTAGAGCCTTTAGCTTTCTCATTCTTTCCTTTTTTCCTTTCTTTCCTTAACTGTATTTGCTTTTTCAAGGTTTTCATGATTTTAAAAATTTCATAAAATGTCCTAGATGAAAACTTCAATTAAATAAAATCTAATGCAATTGAGCAACAATTAATCATACTAGCCTTCCAATACTTGTATGCCCATGCTAAGTTCTTCTTTAATTCCTTGTTTGTTTATGATCATGATACTTTATTGCTTTTGAACTCACAAAATTCAACATGGTAATCATAATGTCACAGCAACATGTTACAATTTAGCAATCAAACTATGCTTATTCACAACACACATGCATACAGAGAAAAAAGAAGATAATCATGCACTTTAAAGTACTGGAAACAAATAAGAGGAAAAAGAACTTTACCACCTTGTAGTTCATCTTCACTATTGTTGTCCTTTTCCTCCTATTCTCCCCCTTCCCATACCAACTTAGAGTGTTTGCTCATCCTCAAGCAATATTTAGAACAATGGTGATGGGGTCTAGAATGGACCATGAGTGTCTTACACAATAAAATGTCAGCAATACATGTGTTTAGCAAGCAAAAATGAAAAATAATAGTGAAGGCGCAGGAGACAGAGACATTGTGATTGCAAAAATAAGTGGGATGTGCATGATACATTGCATAAAAGATAAGTGGCACACCAAACTTAATGTGACACTTTGACTTGGAATTGATGCAAGTATACAATAGAGATTGGGAAAAATTTTTGTTGCATAGCAACACCAAACTTAGAATGCAATCACATGCCAATTATTTGAAGTAAAACTAAGCAAATGAAACTGTTATATGTTAAATACAATCACCAAGCGAAGAGTCTGTCACGAATAAGGATTTCTTGGTGAGGTATTAACAAAAACAGTTAAAGAGCAAAATAAAGGAAAGCATTAGAAACAAAGAAATGACTAAAACACCTTGTGCGACCGCATCCCCCTTCTTTTGCCACTCGTGCGTCCGCACGGACCTGTGTGCGTATGCACACGTAGCGTGAGAGCTGGCAATTTTGACGCTTCATATGAAAAAAAAATTTTCAGCTTTATGTGCGTGGGCACAACCCTGTGCCCACGCACACCTCAAAATATGGCCTCTGGTCGCGGTGTTAGCACGCATAGTGCGAATGCACAATGATTTTCTTTTTTCCCATCGACGCGTACGCGTGACCCAAGCGTACGCGTCGCCTTGCATTCTATCCTTTCACGTGCGCGCCCAGTACGCGTACGCGTCAATTTCCTTTCTTCGCCAAACCACGCACACGCGTCCCTGACGCGTACGCGTGATACCCCGTGCGTACGCACACCTCTTTGTGCGTACGCACGCCCCTGTTTTCACCCAATTTAATTTTTTTCTTCTCTTCTTCTTTCTTCTATCCCTTTCTTCTCTTGCTTTTGCCCTCTTTTCTACTTGCTCTACTTTGTTTGTTTGCATTTCATTTTTTATTTTGGTAATTATATTAGTTTTTGTTTAGTTGTTTGTTAATTGAATAAGTTGCAAGTATTTGATTGATGATTGATTAGGTTGCTTCTTGCTTGAATTTTGATTTAATGAATATGTGCACTATATATCAAGTGTTTGTTTTATTGCCTAGATGAATTGTGAGTTTAATGCATGTGTTGTAGCTACCATATGTGTTAGACTTTATCCTTGTTTGGCATTTTGAATTGTGCACTTTTACTTTAGTAAATTGAGTTGAACTACTTAGTCATCATGGTTCTTAAGTGAATATAATCACATAACAAAGTGTTTGTTCCTTGTTAATGCCTTGCATTTTTTTTAGTTGACTTGACTTGATTCTTATCAAGACTTGTCACTTTTTGTAACAAGCACCTTATACATGTGATTATTCCCTTATTCCTAAGGATGATTAAGTAGTCTCTTCTCATCATTGAATTAGTTGTTGTTTATTGTGCTAATTTTTATTAATCTTGCGCTTTCACTTGTACAACTTCAATAACCAATGTCTTATACACTCAATTCACTTTAGTTGTGGTTATTTAGGTTGTTTGTATTTTGATTGTTGCTTATTCATCACTTGCAACCTAGACCGCTTAATTGAGGAACATGCTATTTCTTTTGCTTTTGTGGTTATTGTTTTACCTGATCAATGTGTGTGTTCTAAACTATGCGCATTTAGAATACACACATTGCTTTTTCTCATACCACACTTCTATGATTTCTTCCTCAATTATTGTTTATGTACTTATATAGCAACCCGGAGCCCCCGGAGCCCACCAGCTGAACGTAGAGCCGCAAAGCCCTTCATCCCTCGGATTGTGTGCATGCACGGAGGACCGTGCATTATTTAAGTGTGGGGGAGGATCGCCAACTTCAAAGGGGGGTAAAATTTCTTTTCTTAGACACTTTGCAACATCATTCCTTTTTGTTCCTTTTTCTTCAATTTTTACAATTTTTATTCTTGTTTGCATTTTGTTTGCTTTGGTTTGCTTGTATATATCTCTTTAATGTTTATAGTTATATGATAGTAAATATTTGCATGTTGCATGTTAGATTGCATAAGTTTGGTAAAACAACAAAGAATTTTCAAGAAATCTCTTTTTGGGCATTCCATTGATTAGATTTGAAACTTGTTTTGAACTTGCTTGAAGTATTCTTTTTTATGAAACATAGAAAAGAGCTTGAACAAATATCAAGTGAGAATTGAGCTTTAATTGTGTGGTTGCATATTTTCAAACACAAATTTTATTCCTGTGTTTTATAAACTCCTTTTATGATTGTGATCTTAGATTTACTTTAGTCTATATGTCTTATATTTGTTGTTTTGAATGCATTTAGTATGATTGAAGCCATCTTTGTTTATCTCACTAACCCATATGGCCAACCCTTGCATCTATCTTTGTAAACCACTTTTTGAGCCTTTAATTCCCATTTGTTCTCATTTTAAGCACATCATTCACCCTAAGTGAAAAACCATTATGTCCATCAATTGTATCTTTGATTAGCTTTGATTTGAGTGTGTGTGTGTTAATCAAGTGTGGGGGGAATTTGTGGAAAAACATGGGTAGTTAGTGCTTTAGGTGTTCATTGAGAATATTTGAAAAAATGGGTAAACACTCATGCATCAACTACTAGAAACATATGCATCTCTCTTTGATGATAAAAGAAAAAAAACTTTTGATGTACATACTTTGTTTATGAAAAAAAAAGAGAAAAAGAAAAGATAGGATGATATATAGGATAATAATAAGAATGTAAATAAGAGATGCATATGTAGTTGAATGAAAAGAAAAGGCACGAGTGAATGTGAGAAAGGGATAAATGGGTTGCTGGGATTGTTTTATTATGAATATAGGATGATATATAGGATTAGGTGGGATGCTTGAGCTAATCAAAGATCCAATCTATTAGCCCACTTAACCATATTAATCCTACCCTTACCTAAGCCCCATTACAACCCACAAAAGTCCTCATGATACTTGCATTCATTCATCAAATATTAGTTGATTGTTAGATGACTTGCAAATCTTTGAGAAACATGATTAAAGGAGGATTGAGTGATTAAACCCTACACACTGTGTGATTAGAGTGTAGACACATCCAGTGAAGGTTTCAATTGCTCAATTCTATGTTTCCATTGCTTACCTTGTATCTTCTTGCAAGTTGTTGAAATGAATTTGAGAATCTCAAATCAAATCTTTGGATGTGGATCATATTGCTATATTTGCTTTGTCTTATCCGTAAGCTTTATTTTGGATTGATTAAGATTCTTTTGTTTGTTTTTGCCAAACTCAATAGGAATCATATTGTAGATACATGTAGATAGCATTTAGTATAGTTGCATGCATATAGATAGTTGCATCCAATAAATTATTTCTCCTTCATTCATGTCCTTTGGTTGTGTTTAGCATGAGGACATGCTATTGTTTAAGTGTGGGGAAATTGATGAGTCCATATTTTCTGATATATTTTAGTTTGATTTGGATGGATTTCATCACATAAACCCACATTTATTCATCTAAATAGCATGCTTTTGTGTTTTCTCCCTAAATTGAGCTTAATTGTGAAAACATGCTATTTTGTGCTTAATTTAATCAATTTTATTCCACTTTCAATCCATTAGGTGCCTTGATGTGTTTGATGAGTAATTTTAGGTTTCTAAGGCTAATATGGATGGAAGAAGTGATGGAAAAGCATGCAAAAAGGGAGAAAGCATGAAGAAATGGAGTTTGGAAGTTCCAGCATGCATATGTTATGCATGCGTACACACAAGAAGGATTTGCGAGCGACTCACGCGTACGCGTGGATGGATTTTTGGCTAGGCGACGCGTACGTGTGACCCGAATTACGTCAGCTCATTAATGCAAATCGCTGGGGGGATTTTTGGGTCTCCAGAACCCAGTCCAACTCATTTCTGAAGCTATATGAGGCCAAAGTGAAGCTGAATGAAGGGGGGGCAATTAGGTTTAGTTTTTATTGTGTTTTCTCTTAGTTTCTAGAGAGAGAAGCTCCCCACTCTCTCTAGAATTAGGGTTCTTTAGTTTAAGTTCTTGTAATTTCTACTTTTAATTCTTGTTTCTATTTACTTTTCCTTGTCATTTATTGTTATTGCTTCTTGTTCTTCTTCATTTCTCTTGTTATTTCCTTTATTTTGTCAATTTATGTTTTATGACACTCTTGTTACATTTTAATTTCAATCAATGCAAATTTATGTTTCCATGTCATTTATTGCTTTCTTTAGTTGTTATTGCTATTTTCTTGCTTTGGTAGTTTCAGAATTTATTTTAATGCATTTTAATATTATTTTATTTTCATGCACACCAATTGTTTGATAAAATGCTTGGCTTAGTCTTTACATAATTTTTCTTCACTCTTGGCTTGGAATTGTTGATTTTGGTGTCCCTTGAGTCATTGATGTCCATTCTTGTTTGATATATTGGAGTAGTTAGTTGATTTGGTCTCCCTTGACTCTATGTGACCCCTTAGTGTTGACATAGGACTTAGGGATTGAAATCAACTATGCCTATTTGACTTTTCTTCGATGTAAGGTTGACTAAGTAGGATTAACTCTTCATAATCATCATATGTTTGTGGTCAATGGCTAGGATAGGTAGCCTTAATCTTCAATTACTTGCTAAGAGGTTTCTTGCTTTTGAAGTTTTATTGCTTTCACTTTTATTTGCTTTCATTTACTTTCTTGTATGTTAAGTTACTTTCTTGCCATTTCCTTTCCTTGCACTTAATTGCTTTGACTTTTATTGTTTTGATGTTAATTTCTTGCAGGTTTAGTTTTTCACACTCTTGGTTGAGAAATCGGGTGTTTAGGTGGAATTGAGTTGTGGATGTCCATTCCGCATTGTGTGAGAATAGTTAATTGGTTTGGTTTCTATTGACGCTAGTCTTTCACTAAGTAATTAGTGAGTTGACTAGGACTTATGGATTGAGATCAATTACACCCTTTTGACTAATTCTCAAGGAGGATTGACTAATTTGAATTGATTCCACACAATTGCCATGTTTGTGGTCCATAACTAGGATAGAAATCCTAAATTCCCCAATTCTTGCCAAGAGTTGCCATTTACATTCCTTGCATGTTTATTTGCTTTCTTGTATTTTACATTTCTTGCTCTCTTGCTTTCATTCACAATCCCCATGTTCTCTCTCTCATAGCCAATAATTGTACATTTCATTGCAACTCCTAGGGAAGAACGATCCGGGACTCAAAACTCCCGGTTTATAATTAGTTTTGAATTGTGATAACATTTGATTGATGACCAATAGTTGGGTTTGGACTATACTTGCAACAGACAAATCTCATTTTTAGTGTGAAAATCTAAACCTATGCTTTTGGTTGTTCATAAGAGATTCCTTATATGGCAAAGGTGTGATGAGGGTTGTTCTATATATGGTGGTTAGGAGATGTGAAGGAAACGGAAAGTGAATAGGTAGATTATAAATAGAATCCCTAGATAGGTTACCAAAATTTTTTGTTTTTAGCATAAACTTTAAGTTTGATCTAAGTATCGAAGTTCTAGAAATGCCTCTGGCTTTTTTGGCACCTTGTATACTATCTATGTGGGAACCTTTACCATATTGAGAACTCCCAGTTCTCATTCCATACATATTTTGCTATTTTTTAGATGTAGGTCGAGAGGTACCTCGTTGAGCATCCTGGAGATTTTTTAGAAGCGAAGAACTATTTTAGAACTTGGTGTTTTCTATTTTTGTTTATGTATATATAAGTATATATACTCTCCGGCTTGTATATTTTGTGTATGTCCCCCTAGAGGTTGACTTGAAGAAATAGATGTTTATATTGGAGTTTGAGTTATACTTTTGGGTATGTATATATGTATTTATACTATGGCCGGTCTTAGCTTTGCAGAACTATAATCTTTATATGAGTTATACTTTTGATATTTGTATCTTTTAGAACTCTAATCTTTATATATGTTTTATCTTTCCTTTCGATCTTGTTTATCCATTTTATGCTTAGTAGGACAAGTGTGACGCGAGATTTTCTGTTACGCTTTGCATAGCTTCTTTTTCAAGGCTCTTAGTTATAATTCCTTTCAACTATATTTATATATGTCTTGTTATTTTAGAGGTCTTAATACCTCGCCACCTTTACTTTATGACTTAAGCGTAAGGCTTTGTGTAGCAGGGTGTTACATTATGGTATCAGAGCAGTTCGTTTCTGTAGAGCCTGAAGGACAGACTGACTATGCTTCATGGCATACCCTGGGTGTGTGTATATGCTAATTAGGATATTTAACTAATATATGTGGCATAATTGTTCATGAGCATGCATTTGGGTCTTTGAAGAACTAGACTTGAGATATTGAGATTGATCACCTTGTTATCAATTGTTTGGTGTGAACAGGAACCAAATGGCAGCTCGTTGACGCGGCCATGGTTTAGAGGTACCTCGTTGAGTGTCTGGAGATTCTCTGTCCAAGCGAAGATGTTACCTTTACGCTGTTATATTATGTGTTTAGGCTATGCATATATATGTATATAGATTTCTCCGCCCTATATATTTTGTATTTTGTCCCTCCTAGAGGTCGACCTGGATAAATAGGTGTTTATTTTTGTAGTTTGAGATACTTTTTGGGTTGTATAT
>NC_029789.2:47646433-47649923 GCF_000816755.2 Arachis ipaensis | reverse complement strand
TACTCCGGTTTACCTTTGCAGGTCGAGTCTGGAGCTTGATATTTGTATCTTTGGAACTCTGAACTATATATTTATGCTTTTAGCTCTCTCTACATTCTTGTTTATATGTTTTACGCTTATCAGGACAAGTCACCACCTCTACTTTATGACTTAAGCATAAGGCTTAATGTGGTAGGGTATTATAGGTTGGGCCTTTTTGGTGGGCCGTTTGGGCCTCTCAGTGGACTGTTTTCATATTTTAGTTTTGATAAATTTGAATATCCAGTTTCGTTGGTCTTGGGGCCAGGATAGTCATTTTGTCGAGTTCCATTTGGGTTTACTCGTAAAAAATGGGTTGGGCCTTTTTGGTTGGCCATTTAGGCCTCCCAGTGGGCCGTTTGGAGTTTCTCTTGCCGCAGTCATCTCAACAGGGATTGGATTCCCGGGATCTGTTATGGTTCTTGTGCCTCCTGCGATCATGGTCCGAGGGTTATTGATTTGTATTCCCTATAGGAGGTAGTTCGAAAAATCGCTTTGCCGGTGTATTCTGGTTGGTAGCATTCGTAAGTGGTGACTCTGCCTTCTAAAGGTTGCACCCGATTGTGCAACTCTTGGATTATGCAGTTCGTGTCCTTGCCTAGGCCGGCAAATGGCTTGCTTCTGTTAGGTCGGCAATGTTATCCCTGCGAGTGTCGCCTTGGTTGGCTGGATGGTCACCATGGTCTTGAGGTTCAAGTTGATCAGGTTGATAGTGTGGGTTGGATTCTGAGCGGTCAGGAGGCTGCTCTTCCGGAATACCCACCATGCAATTGGGATCTCAGTGGGACCCCACAGACATCACCAGTGTTCAGGTGGGCTACCTGACAGTTCAAAGAGTATTTGTTTAGGTGAAGTGGGATCAGATACCCATTGGTCCAGTAAGATGACAAGGCTAGTTCCTTTGAAGAGGGTAGTACTTGCAAAGGAACTCTGACACCCAAGTCAGAGAGCTAGAGAAGTAGAGGATAAGTATTAGTGTAGAATGAATCGTACCTAAGAGAGCAGATAAGCTCTCCTTTTATAAATGGTGTAAGCTATCTTATTTTTGTGGGAAGGGATTCTACTTTATATAATTTTGGAAGGTGGTTAGGAGATAAAAAAGGACCCAAACCATTAGAATGACAGAAATGTTTTTAAGCTGATTATATTGGACCTGTTAAAAATTTTGACTCTAGGTCCAGAACACAAAGATTACAAATAAAAAGAAGAAACGATGAAATGCAAAACTATAAAAAGACCCGACGATGTATTTTGAGGGTGATATTATAACCCCGAGTTGTGAAATGATATTCCAATGACAAATTATATGATTAACAACCAACAACAATGCTATTTGTCATGAAATTCGTAGAGAGAATGTGAAATATTACATACGTGGTGTAAAATTTTGTTTATACCCTCCCATTGAGTAAAATATATAAAACACGCTTTTTATCTTTTTTGTCTATTATTTTTTATTCCTTCGAAATTGCATTTATTTTCCCTCCTATTTCTTTAAGTCATTAAACACAATATACTGAAAAGTGAGTGAAATAAGTACATGAAAACAATAACAAACTTTTGAACCACAAAAGTGTACCATAAATAAATGCACAAAAAACTTACAGTAATATTTTTCGAGGACATTGGTGCACGAATTCCCACACTTCGTACAACTGAACTAGCAAGTGCACTGGGTCGTCCAAGTAATACCTGAGCGAGTCAAGGTCAATCCCATGAGGATTGTGGTTTTAAGCAAGTTATGGTTATCTTGTAAATCTTAGTCAGGCGGATAAAAGAGATGTTTATTTGTTTAATTCGCATAAAAATAAAATAAATAAAACTTTACTCAATTGATGGTGAATGCAATGATAGGAAGATGGTTAAGGCCTCAGAGATACTTTGTTCCTCTGGATCAATTTGGTCTCACTGTCCACTCCAACTGTGAATGATTTCTTCTATGGCAAGCTGTATGTGATCAACACCATACGGTCGCGGTTGCTAATCTTCCTCCAGTGCTGAACCCCAAGGTTAGTGTGGATCCAATCTGATTGAGGGCGAAGCTCCTGCAGTTCATTCCCTTTGATGATCCTACTCAAAATGCCACAGACAAGGTCGAATCTTCCAGATCAGAGAATGTTGCTCCTTTGGTTCTAGCCTCTACCACAAAGACTCTATTCTCCCCATACCTCAGCTGAACTGGGGTCTTGAGAAGTCCCCAACGAAGGCGTGGATTAGTCGTCTAAGAGATGTATAATCTAGCTAGTGGTTCAATGCTTTCTAGTTATGTAGTCACACGAACCCAAGAAAAACACGGGTGGTTGTCAGACACGCGGTCTTAGGATGAAGAACAAAGATACATCTTAGAATATAAGATCAAACACAAATTGGAAATAGAACAGTAGTACTTTTATTAATCCATAAAACTCAGCAAAGCTCCTAGCCTCAACCTAGGAGGTTTAGTGACTCATACTGATAGAAAATACAATGATAAACGTGTAAAGTGTTAGCCCTGGATGTTAGCTTTCTATAGCCGTAGAATGCTCCATTTGGACTTCTGTAGCTCCAAAAAATCTCTTTCGAGTGCAAGGAGGTCGGATCCAGACAGCATCTACAACACTTTCTCTGCCTCTGAAACAGACTTTTGCTCTAACTCCTCAATTTTAACTAGAAAATTCCTGAAATTGCATAAAAACACACAAACTCAAAGTAGAATCTAAAAATGTGAATTTCGCACTAAAACCTATGAAAATTAAATGAAACTTAAATAAAACATGCTAAAAACTATATGAAAATGATGCCAAAAAGCGTATAAAATATCCGCTCATCATAAAAGCAAACTTAAACTGTTGCTTGTCCCCAAGCAACTAAAAACAAAGTAGGAAAAAAAGAAGATTAAGATACAATAAATCTCAGAGTTCTCAATGAGGCTCAGTTTTAATTAGATGAGCGGGACTTAGTAGCTTTTTGCTTCTGAATAGTTTTGGCATCTCACTATCCATTGAAATTCAGAAATGTTGGTCTCTTTAGGAACTTAGAATCCAGATGATATTATTGACTCTCCTAGTTTAGTTTTTTTTTATTCTTGAACACAACTTTTAGAGTGTTGGCAGTGACCCTAAGCACTTTATTTTTCAGTATTACCACCAGATACATAAATGCCACAGACACTAACTGTGTGAACCCTTTCGGATTATGATTCAGCTTTGCTAGAATCCCCAGATAGAGGTGTCCAGAGTTCTTAAGCACACTCTTTTTACTTTGGATCACGACTTTAACTGCTCAGTCTCAAGCTTTTTACTTGACACCGTCACACCACAAGCATATAGTTAGGGACAGCTTGGTTAAGCCGCTTAGGCCAAGATTTTGTTTCTTTTAGGGCCTCCTAACCATTGATGCTCAAAACCCCGGATCCTTTTACCCTTGTCTTTTGGTTTAAAGGGTTATTGGCTTTTTGCTTTTGCCTATTGATTTTTTCGCATGCTATATATAT
>NC_029789.2:47632469-47646413 GCF_000816755.2 Arachis ipaensis | reverse complement strand
TTTTTGCTGCTTTTTCTTGCTTCAAGAATCAATTTTTGAGATTTTTCAGATTACCAATAGTACTTCTCCTTTCTCATCATTCTTTTAAGAGCCAACATTCATAAATTCCAACTTCAAATATGCATGTTCATTCATACGTTCAGAAAATAAAAGCAATGCCACCACATCAAGATAATTGAACTATTCTTAAGATAAACTTGAAATTCATGTATCTCTAAATTCTTTTTCAAATAAAGTTTTCTTTTAAGTAAGTGAGAGATATATAGAATATTTTATAGCCTCAAGACATAGATAGAAATGATCATGCAATAAGAACACGAGAACAGACAATAAAACATAACAAAAAATAGAAAAATAACATAAGAAAAGGGAATTAAGAGAACGAATCCATCTTAGTGATGGCGGCTACTACTCCTCCTTAAGGATCCAACGTAGTGCTTGATCTCTTCAATGTCACGCCCTTGTCTTTATTGTTCTTCCCTCATAGCCCTTTGATCTTCTCTATTTCATGGAGGATGGTAGATTGCTCTTGATGTTCCAATTTCAGTTGCTCCACGTTTGAGCTCCACTCTGCCAGAGAGGTATTCAGTTGATCCCAAAAAATTTTTGGGGAGGAAAATACATCCCTTGAGGAATCTTAGGGATTTCTATTGAGTCGACTCCACATGCTCTTGCTGTGGTCCATATGCCAGCTCTCTAACATGCTCCATCCTTCTTTTAGTGATGGGCTAGTCCCCTTCTATGATAATTCCAGCTGAATTGCATAGGTGACAAATGAGGTGAGGGAAGTAGAGGCAAGTGCCTTTCCCTTCCTCTTGCTTTAGGTTTCACCAGTGTTTGGTGCTATACTTAGGAGTGGTAGAAGTAGAAAAGCAAGCCTTTTAAAACACAAAACTTAAGAGTTTTGCTCGTCCTCGAGCAAATATGAACAATGGGGGAGAGTAGAGTAGAGGAAGGTAGAGTAGGTGGAGATTCTGTGGGACTTACTGGTCTTGAGAGGCTAGGGAATTTGAATTCCCTGCCCTCCTTATGGGCATTGAACGCCCAGCTTGTGCATCGATGCCAACTTGCCTCCCATTTGTGGCATTGAATGCCCAGCCTGGCTCCCTGGCTGGCGTTCAACGCCAGCTTGTTACTCCCCAAAGGGCGTTGAATGCCCACTCTGGCTCCTTGTCTGGCGTTGAGATTTCTGCTCCAGGGTGTTCTGTTTCTAGTTCTGACTGTTTCTGTTTCTGTTCTAACTACTGCACATGATCACAAACATTAAAAAGCAAGGGAAAACTCTAAAAATAAACTAAAATAAACTCAAATGAAAATAAACAAAAGAAATAAGAACATAAATACTCTACTCATGGTTGGGTTGCCTCCTAACAAGCACTTCTTTACTGTCATTAGCTTGATGAACAACTCCTTTGAAGGAGCAAGATAGTCATAGGAATAAATCCTTACTCCTTCCTGGGAGCTTCCTTCCTGTGCTCTCATGAATTACCTTAATGTGCTCAAGAGACAGGATCTTGGTCACCGCATGAGGCAGGGTTTGGCTTGCAGCAATATGCTGGTGTTCTTTTTTGCCACTTTCCTCTTCCATGGTGAATACCATGATGAGATAAGTGAATACTACCATCTTCCATGGTGAAAAGCCTTCGGTAGGGATATTTTTGTTTTTCCATCCCCTAGGCATCTTCCTTTTGGGGCTTTCTTCCTTTATGGATAGTGTACATCCAATACCAAACTTACGTTTGGTCTTAGGAGGGATTGAATTGGTTTTATCCAAAGGAAGAGGCTTGAATGATGAATCCTTTATGCAAGTGCCTCCCTTGTCAGGGGGTAATAGAGGGTCAAGAACCTTGAACACTATCCAGTCCTTATGCAAGATAATCCTTGTTTCTTGTGCCTGTTGGATTCTCAGCTTCTTCATCACAAATGAAGGTATCAGATTTAAACTTAAGCCAAGATCATACAGGGCTTTGTCAAAAGTGATCTTTCTAGTAATCCATATGATCTGAAAGCTCCCTGGATCTGGCATCTTCCTAGGCAGTTCATTCTGAATTAGGATAATGTACTTCTCAGAAAGTACCTCTATTTCATCTCCCCTTAGGTCCTTCTTTTCAAAAAGAATGTCTTTTAGACAGGCCGTAAAGGGGGTCTTTTTTTCAATACCTTTGCAACAGAGATATTAACTTGCAGCTCCTTAAGAGCTGTTGGGAAATGAACCAACTGCTCATCTGCTGGTTCTTTCTGCACGCTAAGGAAAGATAGCTCTTGAGGCTCTTTTACCTCTGCAAGGGGGTGCTTTGTGGTACTCACAGGCTCCTCTTGCATACCCAGAGAAGATTCAACTCGAGATTCTTTCTCCTCTGTAGGGGCGTGCTCAATGGCATTCTCAGGATCCTCCTGGTTCTTGATTGCCTTAAGTCCCTCAGTAGTAGACTCTTGAGGTTCGTCCTCTTTGGTGAAGACTACTGTCTCACCTTCTTTTAAGGTCTCCTTCCCAGAGAGTATCAGGCTTTCTGTGAGGGCCCTATAGAGATGCACCTCCTCAAATAACTCAGTGGGAGAAGTATTAACCTACTCAGGTGTCCACTGATCATAGGTGTGAGTGTCTCCTTGAGGGTGGTTACCACCCATAGCACTAGGAGCACTATAAACCTCAGTAGGGGGTGTTGCTACAGTCTCCATGTCTAGAACTTCTATCCTAACTGGAGTCTCCTCACAGGAGTATAAGTGCTGGTTATTGACAGCTATCTCAATGAGCTCATCTGCCTCTTCATGTATCTTAATAAAGTATAGAAGACCGTTTACAAAGTGATCTACTATCTTCCTGGCTATCTCAGAGATTGCTTTATAGAAGATCATTGTCTTACCTCATCTTGAGAACATATGGGGAGGAAAATCTTGAACATCAGCTTGTACCTCTCCCAAGCATCATGGAAAGACTCGCTCTCCTTCTGCGTGAAGGTCTGAACATCTGTCACAAGCTTAGTTAATCTCTGTGAGGGAGAGAACCTGTTCAGGAATTTGTTAACAACCTTATCCCAGGTGTTCACAATTCCTCTAAGTTCCATGTGCCACCATTCATTTGCTTGAGCACTTAGAGCAAATGGGAAGAGTTTTAGCCTTGGGACTTCAGGGTCCACTCCAATGACCTCTACAGTATCACAGAACTGCAGGAAGTCAGAGATGAACTTACTGGGGTCTTCTTGTGGGTGTCCTTGAAACTGGCATTTTTGCCGTAATAGCAGGACCTGGTCTAGGTTGACCTTAAAGTCATCTGAGTCAATAAGAGTGTCAAATGTATAGGAGCCCAGAGGTCTCCCAATTCGTGCATTCTTCTTTGGATCTATAGTGACTCCGATGTCTCTGCATACATAAGTAAGAGACAAAGAAAAATGGGAGTCTCTATGTCACAGTATAGAGAACTCCCTGTGAGATGTGGAGAAGAAGAATAAAGATGGAGAGAAGAAAAGAAGAATTCAAATAGAAGAAAGGAAGAATTTGAAAGTTTAGAAGCAAAATTAGAAACTAGAATTAAAATATTTTTGTTTTTATTTTTTTTATTAATTGAATTAAAAATTTTTGAAAATTAAAGTATGAAATTCGAAAAAGAAGAGGGAGAGATAAGTGAAGAATTTTCGAAAATAGAAGAAAGAAGAATTAGTTAGGAAATTTTGGAAAAGAAGAAAGAGAAAACAAATAACCAATTAAGAGTGGTTTGAAAATAAAATAAGATAGTAGATTAGAAAAGATTTGATTTTGAAATTGAAATAAGATATGATTTTGATTTTGAAATTAAGATTTGAAATTTAATTTGAAATTTTCGAAAATAATTTAAGATAAAGATGGAAAAGATATTTTTTTATTTTTGAATTTAATAAAGAAAGAGAAAAACACAAAAAAAGATACCAAACTTAAAATTTTTAAATCTAAGACACTAAATTTTTGAAAACTGAAAGGAAAAATACCAAAAGACACCAAACTTAAAACTTTTAAGATCAAAACAAGAAGAAAAATAAAAACACTTTGAAGATCAAGAACAACACCAAGAATAAAACTCAAAGAATTCAAAGAAAACAAGAACATGCAAAAGACACCAAACTTAAAAATTGACACTAATTTTCGAAAAATTTTAAAAGAAAAGACTCAAAAAGACACCAAACTTAAAGATTGACACAAGATTCAAATAAAATAAAAATTGATAAAGAAAAGAAAAGATATTTTAAAAACTTTTTGAAAAGAAAATAAAAGACTCAGATAAAATAAAACTAAACCTGTAAAGAAAAGGAAATTTACCTAATATAAGCAACAAGATAATTCGTCAGTTGTCCAAACTCGAAAAATCTCCAGCAACGGCACCAAAGACATGCACGAATTCCCACACTTCGTACAACTGAACCAGCAAGTGCACTGGGTTGTCCAAGTAATACCTGAGCGAGTCAGGGTCGATCCCACGATGATTGTGGTTTGAAGCAAGGTATGGTTATCTTGTAAATCGTAGTCAGGCAGATAGAAGAGTTATTTGTTTGTTTAATTTGCATAAAAATAAAATAAATAAAACGTTACTCAATTGATGGTGAATGCAATGATAGGAAGATAGTTAAGGCCTCGGAGATACTTTGTTCCTCTGGATCAATTTGGTCTCACTATCCACTCCAACTGTGAATGATTTCTTCTATGGCAAGCTGTATGTGATCAACACTGTACGGCTGCAGTTGCTAATCTTCCTCTAGTGCTGAACGCTAGGGTTTGTGTGGGTCCAGTCTGATTGAGGGTGAAGCTCCTGCAGTTCATTCCCTTTAATGATCCTACTTAAAACGCCACAGACAAGGTCGAATCTTTCGGATCAAAAAATGCTTCTCCTTTGGTTCTAGCCTCTACCACAAAGACTCTAATCTCCCTGTACCTTAGCTGAACGGTGTCTCGAGAAGTCCCCAATGAAGTCATAGATTAGCCGTCTAAGAAATGTATAATCAAGCTAGTGGTTCAATGCTTTCTAGTTATGTAGTCACACGAACCCAAGAAGAACACGAGTGGTTGTCAGGCACGCAGTTTTAGGTTGAAGAACGAAGATACAGCTTAGAATATAAGATCAAACACAAATTGGAAATAGAACAGTAGTACTTTTATTAATCCATAAAACTCAGTAGAACTCCTAGCCTCAACCTAGGAGGTTTAGTGACTCATACTGATAGAAAATACAATGATAAACGTGTAAAAAAAGTCTTGATGACTTGCATCATCTACCTCTTTCTCTTATCTAAAAAGACCATAAAAAGAGCATAATCTCATTCAATCAATGCAATTTCATGAAGTAATTGGCGAATATTATAGTACACTACTTTGAAATGAGTTTGTGTTGAATTTCAGGTGAGAAGAGCAACAAAGAAAAGAGGAATCAAGAAAAAGAAGCTGGGCGAGGCTCGCCAGCAATGGGGCGTGGCATACTAGTTGACAATCCCAGAAGGCAAAGTGAGAGAATTATAAGGGGGCGTGCCACTTGACATCGAAGGCGTGGCACGCCAGCATCATTGTCCAGAGAAGAAATCCATGGAGCCCAGTTTGGGCATGGCACGCTAGGGAGAGGAACTACAAAGGGCGTGGCATGCCAAGGCCAGGCGTTGCACGCCAGTTATAAACTCCAGAAGGGGGACTTGAAAGCTTTAACATGGGCGTGGCACGCCAGGGCCAGGCGTGGCACACCAGGTATAATTTCCAGAGAGCAAGTTTGAAGACCACAAAGGAGGCATGGCACGCTAGGCTGGGCATGGCACGCCAAACCCCCTCATACACTATGGGCGTGCCACTTGAACTTGAAGGCATGGCACGCTAGTTCACAATTCTAGAAGGGGGACTTGGAAGCTCAACATTGGGCATGCGACTTGGTGTCGAAGGCGTGGCATGCCAACTTTACTTTTGACTTGTGCGTGCCACTTGAATGTTAGGCGTGGCACGCCGACGCTTGTAGAGCTTAACACCAACACTGGGCATGCCACTTGATATCGAAGGTGTGGCATGCCAGCTCTATCACCAAGGAAGAAGAAGACATGGGTGTGCCACTTGAATGTTGGGCGTGGCATGCTGGTCACTGGACAATGGAGACTCATTCAAGCATTACCAAGGGCTTTGCAAGCACCTACTTGGCGTGGCACGCCAGTGTTGTTTTCCCGAAAGGGAGATTGAAGCATTATCAAGGGCGTGGCACGCCAGTATTATTTTTCAGAGAGGATGGATGGAGTGCACACATGGGCGTGGCACGCCAGACTTGGGCGTGCAATGCTAGTTCAAGTTTCCAGCAAAGAAGGGTAAAGAGGAGAGCCTGGGCGTGCCACTTGAGCTCGAAGGCGTGGCACGCCAGGCTAACTATGCAAAGAAGAGACCCTGGGCGTGCCACTTGGGCTCGAAGGCGTGGCACGTAAGGGTGGTTGATGGATGAGGTGTGCCACTTGCAAACCAGGTGGGGCGCGCCAGCCACACGCCAAGCATATGGGTTAAATTTTATGAGTGATTCCTTTTCCTTCCAACTGTAATTTTCTTTTCTCTTTTGTATTTTCTTAATTCTAGTGATAGGAGTAGTATAAATAACCCCTAGAAGTACTGAAAAAGGGTTTGGATTGGAAAGTTAGTTTTAGTTTTAGTTTACACTTCATCTCTTCCACTTTAATCTAAGCTTTGAGTAGCTAAACTCCCTCTCATTGGGAGAGGGAGCTCTGTTGTACTTGATGGATTAATGATAGTGAATTCCTTTTTCTCTTCATCTTCTTTTTGATTTGCTAGAAGAAATTTCATTCTTCATGCTAGTGTTCAATCATCCTGGGAAAGAGGTTGAATGCAAAATGGGTTTCATGGGAACCTTGTAAAAGGAAACATGAAACTATCCTTGAAATTCTTTCTCACACTTGAGTAGATCTGGGTTTTGGGATTGGATATGGTGACATGTAGTCCATCCACTGTTTGGATCTATAAGGATGTGTGGTATAATTAGGGACCAAGCATATCTCTCTTCATGAGCAATTAGACCAAGGAATTGGCTGATTATCAAGATTTGAGAGATTGAATCACCAAGGGATTAGGATTCAATCAATCATGATTGCCAAGAGGTCAATGAGTTGCATGATTGAAGATGAGATGAGCTGAATTTAATCCAAAGAAAGCAACATCTCCCAATCCCAATGAATTTCTCCTATTCTTATCTTCCATATTCTTTATAGCTTTCTTTAATTTCTGTTATTTCACATTCCCATTTACAATTCATTCATTTATCTTCCAGCACTTTACATTCTTGCTATTTACTTTTTGTAGTCTATTGCTTTTCTTTACTTTTAAGTAATTTACATTCTTGCTCATTTAGAATTCTGCACTCAATCTTTATTGCTCAGCTTGACTAATTCACCCATTGATTAAAATTTCTCAAATCTACCAATCTCTGTGGATTCGACCCCACTCCTAGTGGGTTATTACTTGACAATATTTTGGTTCGCTTGCTAAAGAACAGATTCATTTTATATGGGGAGTGAATTCCGGTCATCAAGTTTTATGGCGCCGTTGCCGGGGATTGGTTTGAATTTGACAATGACTAAATTGATGGGTATTTAGATTAAGAAACTTTTATTTACTTTGTTAAGTCTTTTAATTTCAGTTGATTTACTGTATATTTCCATTTTATCATACTAATCCACTAACTGTTTGATTAATTGCACCAATTAAACTAACCATAAGTCTTAACAAGAGTGATTCCTTCACCTCTCTTCTGTTTGTTATTTGTTGAATGTATGATAGTTAGAGGATGAGAAACTTTATCCTCTTTTGATAGTGAACCTGAGAGAACCTTCCTTAGGCTAAGGAGGGAACCAAAAGGAAAATGAGTAGTTGGAGAAGAAGCAGTGGAGGAAGATCTGGACGTTACTATTGAGGAGGAGATACACAATCATGTTGGAGAAGGTGTTGGTAACCATGTGGGGCAAGAGAGAAGAGTTTTAGGCTCTTACATCAACCCAAACCCAGGAAATTGTGGTAGCAGCATTCTAAAACCAACCATCCATGCTAACAATTTTGAGTTAAAACCCCAACTCATCACTCTGGTTCAAAATAACTGCTCATATGGAGGGAGTGCACAAGAAGACCCCAACCAACATCTAACTACGTTTTTGAGGATTTATGATACAGTAAAGGCTAATGGTGTCCATCTGGACACCTATAAGCTGCTACTGTTTCCTTTCTCTCTCAGAGATAAAGCATCAAAGTGGTTGGAATCATTTCCTAAGGAGAGTCTGACAACTTGGGAGGATGTTGTGAACAAGTTCTTAGCAAGATTCTACCCTCCACAAAGGGTCAATAGACTGAGAATCTTTTGGTGTTGATTCTTTTGCTGCTTGTGAATCTTGAAGTGCCCTTTACTGCCGTACATGTTGCTTGTTGGTTGTTTGTTCCTTTTCTGTTTCTATCCGAGTTGTTTGGTAGTGACCCCTTTTTATTTTCTTACTGTAGGCATAGTTGCTATATGTCTTCTCGTAAGAATATAGTCGAGATGTCCAAGAAGGTCCCTGCTGGTATGGCCGATTAGTTAGATTCCATAGTCTTGATCTCTATTACTGTAACTGACCCAGAATACTGTGAGAAGCTTAGGAGGTTTCATAGGGTTTATGAGCATAGGGAAGACGAGAAGAACTATGAATTGGTGTCGCTCGACCCTGAAGAGAGAGTTAGTTTCCCTCCCTTAGATCAGACAGAACGTCCTTTCTTTTATGCTTATGACTATTTCTTTAGCCAACTAGGTATTACCCTCCATTTTACTGCCTTTGAAACCAAACTCTTGTGGAACTGTAACGTGGCCCCTTCACAGCTTCATCCGAACTCTTGGGCCTTCATGAAGATTTTTTAGTTATTGTGCCAAGAGCTAGGTATCTGAAGAACGGATGCTTGACGGTTTAGAATTCAGAAAAAATTCCATTTGCAAATATAGTTTCTAAACCAAGCAATCATCTTTTCTTACAAAAGTTTTGGTTGTCACAAGTAACAAACCCCTTAAAAATTGATAACCGAAGTATTTAAATCTCGGGTCATCTTCTCAAGGAACTGCAGGGAGGTATGTTCTAATTATTGGTTATGAGTTTTGAAAATTAGGGGTTTTGAAAGTAAGGAACAAGTAATTTAAATGACAAGTAAAATAAATAAATAACTATAAAATAAAATCTTGGCAAGGTATGAAAATTCGGAAGTCCTATCCTAGTTATTCTTATGATAATTGAAGTTAATCCCACTTAGTTGACCTTTACGAAAGTAAGGGAAAGTCAAGTGAACTAATTAGTTAGATCCCCAAGTCCTAGCCAACTCCTAAGGAAAGACTAGAGTTAGTGGGATTCCAGTCAATTAGCAGACATAACAATCAATCACGATAAGTTTGATAACTCAAGAGCCTCCAGTTAATCAATTAAAGCCAAGAATATAAAAAAGCTAAATAAGAATTATAAATCTGAAATACCTCAATTACATTAATAAGAGAAAATCAATCTAAACATAAAGAGTTCATAAGCCAATTTGGCAATCATAAGTAATTAAAGAAAAGCATTGAAGTATCTGAAAGTAAAAGAGAAATATAAAGTAAAAGGAATATTGAACCTGAGAAGAAGTTGAAATAATTAAGTTGAAATAATAAGAAATCCTAATCCTAAATCCTAAGAGAGAGGAGAGAACCTCTGTCTACAAACTACATCTCAACTATGAAAAATGAATAATCGGAAGGCCCCTTCATGAATGGATGCATTCCCTCACTTTATAGCCTCTAATATGTGTTTTCCGGACCGAAAACTGGGTCAAAAACAGCCCAGAAATTGCCCCCAGTGTATTCTGGTACATACAGGCCGCGGAAAAGTGACGCGGAAGCGTCGTCCACACGTTTGCGTGGATTGCGTTTCTGCCAGGTCACACGTCCGCGTAATCCACGCGTTCGCATTGCCTGGCTTCAAGGCAGCTATGGCAAATTATATTTCATTTTGAAGCCCCGGATGGTAGCTTTCCAACGCAACTGGAACCATCTCATTTGGACCTCTATAGCTCAAGTTATGACCGTTTGAGTGCAAAGAGGTCAGGCTGGACAGCTTAGCAACTTCTTCAACTTCTTGTATTCCTTCCACTTTTGCATGCTTCCTTTCCATCCTCTGAGTCATTCCTGCCCTATAATCTCTGAAATCACTTAACACACATATCAAGGCATTAAATGGTAATAAGAGAGGATTAATATTAGCAAATATAAGTCCAAAGAAACATGTTTTCAATCATAGCACAAAATCAGGAAGGAAAACGTAAAACATGCGATTAGTATGAATAAGTGGGTAAAGAGTTGATAAAAACCACTCAATTGAGCACAAGATAAACCATAAAATAGTGGTTTATCAACCTCCCGACACTTAAACATTAGCATGTCCTCATGCTAAGCTCAAGAGAAGCTATAAAAGTGAAGAGGAATGATAGAATGTATGAAATGCAACCTATCTATATGAATGGAACTACATGCTAAGATGTTTCTATTTACTTGGTTAAAAGTAAATAAGATCTTCAAGACAAATATAAATCAGATTTCACTAATTCAAATCATACAATAAAATACAAGTAAACTTGTAAGAAGATAGCTCATATAAGCAGCAAACAAGGAATCGAGCATCGAACCCCTTTTACTTATTTGCTCTTTTTTTTCTTCTTTTTTTTCTCAATGCATACGATTAAATTATTGAATGCATGAACATGTCCTAAACATTTCTTTCATATTTTCAGAAAATTCTAACATACTTAATTCTCAAACCAAATGTTTCCAAACCCACTTTCCCCACACTTAAATCATAAGCACTCTCACTAGTCTAAGCTAACCAAGGATTCAAATTAAGGACATTATTGTTTTCCGCTTAGAGTTAGTGATGAGATAAAGTAAAGAATAAAGGGGTAAAATAGGCTCAAAATTGGTTTGCAATGGATAATGAAAAGGTTAAGGCCATATGGGTATGTAAGCTTAGTGAAACAAGGGCCTCAATCATATAAGTGCATGCATACATCAAACAATGGAAATATAGAATCAAGCAAGACAAAGATCACAATTTTAAAGAGAACAACACACATCAAAAATAAAATATTGGTTGATAGAATGCAACCAATCAAATAGGCTCAAAATCTCACAGGTTTTGTGTGTTCGAGCTCTAAACTATGTTCCAGTATAATATTTCTTCAAACAAGTTTAACATTTAATTTTATTCAAATTAGTGAAATGCTCTAAAAAGTTTCTTGAAAAAGAAAATATTACTTCAACCAAGTGGTAAAATATACACAAAATCAAACAAATATGCAATCAAACATGCAAATGCAACAATGAACAAACAAAGAAAATAAAACATTGGTGTTTGGACAAGAAGGTACTAACCCACGGAGATCGGTATCGACCTCCCCACACTTAAAGATTGCACCGTCCTCGGTGCATGCTAAGATGTACAAGTGGACGGGTTGCTCCAATTGATGCCTTTCTCTATAGATTGTGCAGATTGACTTGCCTGTCTCCCCATATAGAAGTTCTTCCTTTTCCCTTCCTCGGTGGCCATCCTGAAAGAAGAGGAAAAGGGAGAAAAGTAATCCAGAAATAAAGATAAAAAAATAAATAAAATATGGGTTGGTAATGCCAAATAATAAAGGTCTCAACTACATGGTAGCTACAACATGCAGTGAGAAAACAGTAGAAGCATACGGCATATCAATAGTGCAAGATTTGCAACAAATGAGGGAAGTGTGGGTAATGCAAGATAGTATAAATTCATATCAATGCAAGAGAAGTACAAGTATCATAAAAGATTAGCACTGATTTAAATAATGTTACCCAATCAGAATAAAACAAGTCATAAGCACCAAGATAATACCAGAAAATATATAACAGTTGAATAAGAACATTTGAACATCAATGGTGAAATAATAAATTTAGAAAAGAAAATAAAAATATCCACAAAATTAAAATGCAATGAATGAAAGTATGCAAATAATTAAATAAAATAAAATGAAAGTGAAAAAGGATAAGAAGTTAAAAAGATGAAGAGAAAGAAAGTAAGAAAGGAGAGAGAAAGAAGAAAAGATAGAAGAAATTAGGATTAGAAAAGAAAAGATAAGATAATTGGCGCTGATCTGGATAAGTTGTGCGACGCATGCGACACGGACGCGTGAGTGACACGGTCGCGTGGTGCGCGATAAGGTCAGGTGACGCGGACGCGTGGGTCATGTGATCGCGTGGCCTGATTTGTGCGATTGGCGCGAGTGCAGCCTCGCGTTCGCGCAACTCTCTGTTCGAAACTCTTTTTGCCAAATTTTTGGGTGACGCGGTCGCGTGGTTGACGCGATCGCGTGGATGGCCATATTTTGAAAATGATGCGGACGCGTGGGGTACGCGTTCGCGTGGTAAGGATTGTGCTTTTAGCATGGTTCCAGCCCCATTCCAGCCTAACATACTGCCATACACCCCTTTATGTCGATTTTACAGAGCCACGCGTTCGCGTGGGTGACGCGGACACGTGGGAGGCATTTTTCCCACATGACGCGGTCGCGTGGATCAATTTGTGCCAAAGGCACGCCTCCAGCCACGCTCTCGCGTGACTCTCTGTTCACTTTTCTTTTCTTCCTAATGCACTTGTGACGCGGACGCGTCAGCGACGCTGTCGCGTCGCGTGCCCTCTCTCTTTTTTTTATGCAATATGTAAATGAAGATGTAAACTATAAGCAGTAGTACTGAGAAGAGTTATTGAGAAAGGAAATAAAGAAATAAAAGAAAGAAACGATCATACCATAGTGTGTTGTCTCCCACTTAGCACTTTTAGTTAAAGTCCTTAAGTTGGACATTTGGTGAGCTCCCTGTTATGGTGGCTTGTGCTTGTATCCATCCAAAAATCTCCACCAATGTTTGGAATTCCAATGGCCTCCGGGATCCCAAACTAGGCGCAGAAAGCCTTCAAGTAAGTGATGAGCGGATAATTTATACGCTTTTTGGCATTGTTTTTAGTATGTTTTTAGTAGGATCTAGTTACTTTTAGGGATGTTTTCATTAGTTTTTATGTTAAATTCACATTTCTGGACTTTACTATGAGTTTGTGTGTTTTTCTGTGATTTCAGGTATTTTCTGGCTGAAATTGAGGGACTTGAGCAAAAATCAGATTCAGAGGTTGAAAAAGGACTGCTGATGCTGTTGGATTCTGACCTCTCTGCACTCAAAGTGGATTTTCTGGAACTACAGAACTTGAAATGGCGCGCTTCCAATTGCGAAAGTAGACATCCAGGGCTTTCCAGCAATATATAATAATCCATACTTTGCCATTGGCCATGTCTAGTGTTTTGGACTGGAGCTTTCATTGAAAGCTTGGCTGGCTAGTGAGCCATGTCTAATTCCTGGACTGAAGCTTTAGACTAACATGGCAAGATTCCTGGAATTCATATTAAAAATTTTGGAATCCTTATTTTTCTTTATTTCTAAATATTTTTCGAAAATAAAAATCCAAAAAAATTAGAAAATCAAAAAAATCAAAAATATTTTTGTGTTTCTTGTTTGAGTCTTGAGTCATATCATAAGTTTGGTGTCAATTGCATGTGCATCTTGCATTTTGGCGTTCAACGCCAAAAATGGCACACAAATGGGCGTTGAACGCCCAAAATGGCCACCAACCTGGCGCTGAACGCCCAGAGTTGGGTACAAAGGCATTTTTACATCCCTAATGGGTGCAGGGATGTAAATCCTTGAAAACCTCAGGATCTGTGGACCCCACAGGATCCACTCAGGATCTGTGGACCCCACAGGATCCCCACCTACCTCCACTCACTTCTTCTCACCACTCTCTTTCACACAACCCCACAAATACTCTTCCCTAAAAACCCCTCACCAATCACCTCAATCTCTCTTCCCCACTAAACCTTCACCACTCACATCCATCTCCTCTT
>NC_029789.2:47597315-47632444 GCF_000816755.2 Arachis ipaensis | reverse complement strand
CCACGTGCTTTAACACTACAGGTCCGAGCTTGTTAGGGACCATTACCGAGGTTTCGAACCACGAAACTAGAATTAAGTATTAACAGTGTTGAAGCTATGCCTCCGGGATCCCAAACTAGGCGCAGAAAGCCTTCAAGTAAGTTAAAGCAAGTGACAAAGCCCCAAGAGTGTTGATTGCCAGAATGAATTCCGGGGTCCCAAACCTTGCTTTTGCACCCGTCTTCTTGTTGATCATTAGTGTTCCAATCGGGTGGCAGGGAATCTGAATTCTCACTAAAGCGGCCAAACAACTTCCTAAACCGATTCAGTCGAGCTTTACACCAACCCTTGCATTTAAACTTTGAGCACACAACCATGTTGAACCTTGCTTGACAACTCCAGCCACTAACCATCTTCCTCTTACTCTTAATGACACAAAGAGCTTTAAGTTGACCATCCGTCTCCAGTAGCCCATATTCAAGTGGAATTAGAAAGCTAAGGGATATGAATTTTACCCACTTGAATGTTGTGAAGGATGATGGCAACTTAGGGGGAGGTATTTCTAACGGATTTGCAAGCTCCACTCCCTTGTGCTCTTCTCTGACAACTTCTACCTCTTTACAAGTTTCTTCAATATCAACCTCTTCCTCTTGGCAGCTTTCTTCCAATTCAATCTCCTCTTCACTGCTTTCCAAGGGCATGGGAGGTTGTGCTTCTTCTTTTTTAATCTCCATCTCTTGATTGACCTCTTCCAAGTCCTTAACCATGACATGCCTTGGAGGTTGTACACCCTCCTCAACATCAAATGCAACTGTCTTGGAAGGAGGCTCTATGTCTTGACTTTCCCATAGAGGTTCAGCATCTTCCAAGTCTTTAACCATTTCTTCCTCTGCAACTATTATGGCTTCCTCCACTTGTTCCAATACAAAGCCATGTTCCTCATTGTCCACCGAAGTTTCTAGTGTCTCCTTCATGCTACGCTCTTCTTTTGATTCTCCACATGCAGCCATGGGAGTACTTTGAGTGCTCAGATGTTGAGAAGCTAATTGATTTATTAACTCGCCTAAGGCGGCCACGAAATTTAGTACACTCTTATTCATCCTTTCTTGCCCTTGAAGAATAGCACTAAGGGCGTTGTTATCCAATGGAGGTTGGGGTGGATAGGAGGGTTCATTATTTTGGAGAAAGGGTTCATAATAGGAAGGTGGTTCTTCTTGATAAGAATATGGAGATGGTGAATATTGAGGTGGTGGTTCTGGGTGTGGTTCATATGGTGCTTGGTGTGGTGGATAAGGGTTAGGGTCATATGGAGGTGAATGGTTGTAGGTGGCTTGTGAGTATGGTGGTTCAAAGCTGTGTTGAGGAGGTGGTTTATAGGCGTATGATGGGGCTTGTCGGTAATTACAAGGGGGTCTACCATATCTATCAGCTTGATATACATTGTAGAGTGGTCTTTGCCCATGATATCTTGGAGGGTGTTGTTGCCTAAAGGGTTGATCAGGGCCTCTTGGCTCCATCCATCTTCGATTGCTTAGACCTTGATGTACATTCCTGTTATAGCTTCCACTCCTTTCAACAGATTTAGAACCGAACTCAAAGCGAGAGGGGTGAGAATTCATAGTAGCTAAACCAAGCAATCATCCTTTCTTTCAAACGTTATGGTTGTCACAAGTAACAAACCCCTTAAAAATTGATAACCGAAGTATTCAAACCTCGGGTCGTCTTCTCAAGGAACTGTAGGGAGGTATGTTCTTGTTATTGGTTATGAGTTTTGTAAATTGGGGGTTTTGAAAGTAAGGAACAAGTAATTTAAATGACAAGTAAAATAAATAAATAACTATAAAATAAACTCTTGGAAAGGTATGAAAATTCAGAAGTCCTATCCTAGTTATTCTTATGAGAATTGAAGTTAATCCCACTTAGTTGACCTTTACAAAAGCAAGGGAAAGTCAAGTGAACTAATTAGTTAGATCCCCAAGTCCTAGCCAACTCCTAAGGAAAGACTAGAGTTAGTGGGATTCCAATCAATTAGCAGACATAACAATCAATCACGATAAGTTTGATAACTCAAGAGCCTCCAGTTAATCAATTAAAGCCAAGAATATAAAAAAAGCTAAATAAGAATTATAAATTTGAAATACCTCAATTACATTAATAAGAGAAAATCAATCTAAACATAAAAAGTTCATAAGCCAATTTGGCAATCATAAGTAATTAAAGAAAAGCATTGAAGTATCTGAAAGTAAAAGAGAAATATAAAGTAAAAGGAATATTGAACCTGAGAAGAAGTTGAAATAATTAAGTTAAAATAATAAGAAATCCTAATTCCTTTAAGAGGAATCCTAATCCTAAATCCTAAGAGAGAGGAGAGAACATCTGTCTACAAACTACATCTCAACTATGAAAAGTGAATAATCGGAAGGCCCCTTCATGAATGGATGCATTCCCCCACTTTATAGCCTCTAATCTATATTTTTTGGACCAAAAACTGGGTCAAAAACAGCCCAGAAATTGCCCCCAGTGTATCCTGGTACATACAGGTCGTGGGAAAGTGACGCGGAAGCGTCGTGCACGCGTTTGCATGGATTGCATTTCTGCCAGGTCACGCGTCCGCGTAATCCACACGTTCGTGTTGCCTGGCTTCAAGGCAGCTATGGCAAATTATATATTGTTTTGAAGCCCCGGATGGTAGCTTTCCAACGCAACTGGAACCATCTCATTTGGACCTCTATAGCTCAAGTTATGACCGTTTGAGTGCAAAGAGGTCAGGTTGGACAGCTTAGCAACTTCTTCAACTTCTTGTATTCCTTCCACTTTTGCATGCTTCCTTTCCATCCTCTAAGTCATTCCTGCCCTGTAATCTCTGAAATCACTTAACACACATTTCAAGGCATTGAATGGTAATAAGAGAGGATTAATATTAGCAAATATAAGTCCAAAGAAACATGTTTTCAATCATAGCACAAAATTAGGAAGGAAAACGTAAAACATGTGATTAGTATGAATAAGTGGGTAAAGAGTTGATAAAAACCACTCAATTGAGCACAAGATAAACCATAAAATAGTGGTTTATCAGTATCCGACCTACAGTGTCCCTTTTTCTTTATCTTTTTATGTTGACTAAACCCGGGGTGGCCAAGAAGAAGGCTTCTTGTGTCTCCTTCCGAGCTACCCAAGGGAGGAAAGTGTTTTCAATGTTTGATGACTCTTTTTGTGACTTTAAGAACTTCTATTTTAAAGTCGGAGCTATTGAGAGTGCTCGTCCTTTCTTTCTGGATGAAAATGATGAGCCGACATTTTCCTTATGGTGGCAAAAAGATACAGTAGTTCTTAAGTACCACTTGGAGAGTCTAGATGAAGTAGAACAGGCTTATGTGGGTGTTTTAGAGGAGCATTGGGGGTAGCCTCCCCATCTCGACACTAAGAAGTTTTTAGGGGATCCTTCTCTTCTTCGTTCTGAGCTAGGTAGAGTCTGAGCTCCTTCTTTTGTGGAAAGTTTCTTTTATTGGTTTAAGATTTGTTCTCATCTGTTTGTGTAACTATTTTCCTGGCTTTCTTTCAGAGATGGTTGCGTCTTCAAACTCCATGAAGGTCTTCCGTAAAGCGAAGAAGGCGGCGGCTGCCCAAAACATGTCGAGGAAGATGCTAGGGGAAGGGTCTTCTCAAGTGCCCCCGAAGAAGCCGACATCTGACTCTCAGGGTCCGAGGAAGATCATCCCAATCCTAGAGTTTAGACAGTTTCTACCGATCCTCCCGTTGAGGCCTCTGGTGCTGCCTCTTCCCCTACTTCTGCTGGTCCTCCTTCCAAGCGTCAAAAGGTTGCTGGGATGTATAATTTGTATGACGCAGAGTTTGATGGTGTGGCCTTTGCCACAGAGTTGATTGCTCCTCATGGTAAGGTTTCTCTGGACGACATGTCGATCCTTCATCATCTCGATTTTATTGCAAGCAATAGTATTCAGATGGCCAATGTTAGTGCTGCTTTATCCCGAGTTATCAAGGAATCTCCAGTTCGTGCTACTAAGTCTTTTATGGAGGAGGCCAAGGCTGAATTCAACAGGGTGAAGGGTCCGAAGGACGAGCTAGATGCCAAGGTTGCCAAATTGGAGCTTGAAGTAGAAAGGGAGAAGACTCGCGCTACGGCGGCAGAGGCGGCTGGCAACCTGGCCGAAGAGATGGCCAAGAAAGCCAAAGAGAGCTATACCTGGGCTTATGGCCAACTATTGGACACTAAGGAGAGACTTCAGTCGGCCCAGGATGATTATGTCGAGCTTCAAGGCCATATGGTGAGCAGTCTGACCGATATGTATGAACATCTAAAGGCCCAGGTCTGGGTTCTTGCTCCCGACGTCAACCACTCCTTATTCAGTATGGAAAACGCTGTGGAAGATGGCAAGATTGTTCCTGCACCAGATGATGATGATGAGGGTCCTCCCTTTGTGCCACCAGCTAAGGCTTCTACAGCTTCAACTACCACAGCCCCTCCTGCCGAGGTGATCCTTCCTGGGCCTGAGCCAAACCTGGAGATTCTGAATGGGCCAGATGGAGTTGTTCGTGCCACCCTCATAAACCACTATTTTATGGTTTATCTTGTGCTCAATTGAGTGGTTTTTATGAAGTCTTTGCACACTTATTCATACAATTTGCATAATTTTACAATTCCTTCCCAATTTTGTTCTATGGTTGAAAACTTGCTTCCTAAGCCTTTAAATTGTGTATTTTAATTCTCCTTTAAACCATTCGATGCCGTGATCCATGCGTTAAGTGTTTTCAGGCTGTATAGGGCAGGAATGGCTTAAAGGATGGAGAGGAAGCTTGCAAAAATAGAAGGAGCACAAGAAATAAAGAAGATGACGAGCGAGGATCGACGCACACGCATGCGCATGATTTGGAGAATTGCACAGCGACGCGAGCGCGTACCTGACGCGTACGCGTGACACGCAAAAAGGACCATCGACGCATACGCGTGACGTGCGCCACGTGCAGAAAACGCAAAAGACACTGGGGGCAATTTTGGGCTGAGTTTGGACCCAGTTTTCGGCCTAGAAATGCAGACTAGAGCCAGGGGACAAGCAGATACTCAACACACATTCACATTTACGCAGTTTTAGTTTTTAGTTTTGGAATCTTAGAGGGAATTCTACTCCTTCCTTGAGGGTTCTACACATTCATAGATTTCTAGTTTTATGCTTTTGATTTAGTGATGCCAGGGCATCATTACCCCGTTTTCTATGCTTTTTCACTAAATTCTGGTTAATTTCCATACAAATTTTATTGATAAAGGAGAAAAAGCATGACAAGTCTCTGTATTAAGAAATTCTCAAGCACAAGTGAAAATTTTGTTAACATACAGGGTAAATATGATGGAATAGATCACACTAAGTGAAGTCATAATTTTAAACAATATTAGCACACTTAGTAAAGTAAAGATTATCTTGTATGTTACTTTGATACACTTGTTTGTTTGATGATAGGCTAAATAGAAGTAGAGAAGCAGAGAAAAGCAGAGTTAGAGAGCCAACATTGATGGAAAAGTTTGAATAAACTTTGGCAATGAACCAACGTTGTAAGGAAAAATTGAAGAGGCAACATTGGAGAGAACGTTGGTGGTCCAACGTCAACCCCAATGTGCTCGCAAAAGAAGCCTGGAAAAATTTGCAACCACGCGTACGCGTTCTTCACGCGTACACGTGCTTAATGAAGAAATGGCAAACCACGTGAAGGAGCGAAACTCTCGCGCGATCTAGAATTTCACAAATAAATTCGCGTTGTATGTATAGCTTCTAGACCGACAAGAATTCCTTTCTTACAAACATTTTGATTGTCACAAGTAACAAACCCAATAAAAATTATAAACTGAAATATTCAAACCTCGGGTCGTCTTCTCAAGGAATTGCAGGGAAGTATGAATTATTATTGGTTATGAAAAATGGTGTTTTTGGGTTTCAAAAGGTTTGAACAAGGGAAATAAATTGCAGGAATTAATAAATTAATAACTAATAAAATTCTTGGCAAAGTGTGAAAATTTGGAAGTCTTATCCTAGTTATCCTTATTGATGTTGATGAGAATTGAGTTTTAATCCCACTTAGTTAACCTCTACTAAAGCAAAGGAAAGTCAAGTGAACTAATTAGTTAGATCCTTAAGTCCTAGCCAACTCCTAAGGAAAGACTAGAGTTATTGGAATTCAATTCAATTAGCAAAGATAACAATTATTAACCTCGATAAGTTTGACAACTCAAGAGTCTCTGATTAATCAGTTAAAGCCAAGAATATAAAAAAACTAAAGATAAATCTGAAATACCTCAATTGCATTAATAAAAGAAAATCAATCTAAACATAAAGAGTTCATGAGCCAAATTGGTAACATAAGTCAGATACGAATAAAAGCATTAGAATAAATAAAAATATAAAAGGAATATTGAACCTGAGAGGAAGTTGAAATCCTAAATCCTTTAAGAGGAATCCTAATCCTAAAACCTAAGAGAGAGGAGAGAACCTCTCTCTAAAAACTACATCTAATTTATGAAAAGTGAATAATGGAAGACATCTCCTGAATGGATGCATTCCCCCACTTTATAACCTCTAATCTGTGTTTTCTGGACTTGGATCTGGGCCAAAAGGGTTTCAGAAATTGCTGGGGGCGTTTTCTGCAGTTTCTGCACGTGGCGTCTGTCACGCGTCCACGTGGGTCACGCGGTCGCGTCATCTGGGAGTTTTCCTTGTCACGCGTTCACTTCGGTCACGCGTACGCGTCAGTCACGCGTTCGCGTCGCTGCCTTTTCGCGCTAGGCACGCGGCCACGTCATCCATGCGTTCGTGTCGCTGCCCTTTTCTTCAAAACTCCATTTTTGTCCTTTCCTTCCATTTTTGTATGTTTCCTTTCTGTCCTCTAAGCCATTCCTGCCTTAGGAGATCTGAAAATACTTAACACACAAATCACGGCATCAAAGGGTAATAAAGGGTAATTAAAATTAATATTTTTAAAGCATAGGAAACATGTTTTTCACATATATCACATAATAAGGAAGGGAAAGTAAAACCATGCAATTTACATGAATAAGTGGGTGAGGGATTGAATAAATCACTTGAATTGGGCACAAAATACATCATAAAATATGGGTTTATCACCACGTGTACGCACAACCCACGCGTACGCGTGTGTAGTAAAAGATACCAATGTACGCGTAAGCGTACAGTGCGGGCACACGTGAAAAGGCTAACATTGGAGGTAACGTTGGGGGGCAAACACTGGGTCCAACGTCTGCGATGACATCCCTGGGCAAAAATTTGATATGACGCGTACGCGTGGGTGACGCGTACGCGTCGATTGGCAAAAAGCAGCATGCACGCGGAAGCACAAAGTTTGCGTACGCGTCGATTGGCAAATAGTAGCATTCACGCGGAAGCGCAAAGTACGTGTACACGTGGATTAGAAAATGTTGGAGCAGACGTTTGCATGCCAACGTTGACGCAAATGTGGATGACAGAACCTGGGGGCAATTTTTTACACTGCAACATTATTAAAGGCCCCAATACACCCCTGAAACATGCAAGCAAGCTGAGCCCATCAATTATCACTCATCCAAGGCACAAGAAGGATCTAGATTTGGAATTTTAATTCAATTGTAATTTTCTCCTTCATTTTTTGTAAGCCTATATATAGGCAATAGCTGGATTGGAGAAATCATTTTAGATCGGAGGGGAGTCTAGGATCATGCATTCACATCCCCTGACACACACCATTCATCACTCTTCTTTCTTTTTCTTTTCTTTTCTTTTCTTTTCTTTTCTGTTAGCTTAATTTTAGTTTGTAATTCCATTTATGAATTCTGCAATTTCAATTTCAGTTTTAATCTTCTTCTTTATTCTTCTACATTTTCTTTCTTTTTTGTTAAATTTAGAGCAATGAACTGAACTAATTCTTTTCATTGGGTTAGAGAGCTCTATTGAGATTTAATGGATCAATTGTAATCTTCATCATGCTTTGTCTGTCTTTTCTCTTGGTCTTACTAGAAAGCTTTCGATCTTAACTCAATTGAACAATTGTCTCGACGGAGAAATTGTTCATAATTAGATCTCCTCGGAGCCTTGACAAAGGAATGAGGAAATCATGCTAGAAATGCTTTCTCACACTGGATTAGGTTGGGGGTTGGACGGATATAGTGACATGTAATCCTCCCAATACTTTGATCTATGAATGTGTGTGGTATAGTCAGTGACCAAGCTTCACCTCTTCCCATGAACAATTAAACCAAGACATTGGGAAATTGTTCATGCTTAGAGAGATTGGTAAGCCAAGACATTGGGATCCAATCACTTAAGATTGCCAAGAAGATTAATGAACGCATTGATTGAGGAAGAGATGAAGATGAACTTGATTTGGAGAATTGCAATATCTCACAATCTCAATGTTCCTTTTATTTTTCTTCTTTTACTTTCTGTTATTTTGCTTTCTGCACTTTACATTAAAGTCAATTTTACTTTCCTGCACTTTACTACTTTCATTTACTTTTATGCAATTTACATTTCCTGCTTGATTTTCAGTCCAATATGAACCGTCTAACTAGGCTAACCAATTGACTATTGATTGCTTAATCCATTAATCCCTGTGGGATTCGACCTTACTCTTGTGAATTTTTACTTGACGACAATCCGGTGCACTTGCCGGAGGGAAATTTGTTGAGAGGCAAATTACCGCGTATCATTTAGATATTAAGAAGAGTTACTACCTCCGTTGAAGCTTCCATTATTCTAGTTTATTTTCTTATTCTCTTACTCTTCTAATTGCCCATTAACCCTGTTCAGATATGGATGTTTATGGTTTTGGAATTTATTAATGCAAAGAATTATTTTTACCTTTAATTAATTTTCAATTATTATTTTATTTAGTTTATCATGTCTTCCTTTTATTCCCTTTATATGTCTGTGAACATTGTATTCATGTCAATGGAGTAGACTCCGAACTTGACTTGGGAGTTGATTAAAAGGAGGCCGTTGAGTTGGAATACCCAAGTGTTAATTTTAATTGGAAGTTGTTGGCCAATTCTCTTGTCACTAACGCTAATCCTTCTATAGGAGAGGATTAGGACTTGTGAATAAGAGTTAGCTCAATTACTTGACTTTTCTTTATTCGGTAAGGGTTAACTAAGTAAAAACGACAACCTCTTACTATTACACTTGGGAAAATCCAATAAGGATAGAACTTCCAGTTAATATTCTCCCGGTCAAGGCATTTATTTTGATTATATAAATTCTCCCATTAATTTTCATTGCTTTAATTTACAATTATTTACTTTTCTGTTCTTCAACTCTTAAAATTTCTCGGAAAACTCCTGATCAATAAAATAACATTCTTTTGTCAACTCATTGGGAGACGACCCGAGGTTTAATACTTCGGTTTATTTTTATTGGGTTTGTTTAAGTGACAAACAAATTAAATTGGATTGAGGTTTAATTGTCAGTTTAGATCTAAACTTACAATGCGCTTATTTTTGTGAATTCTTTACCGACAATTTTTTCCCCATAACACCCCGATCTCGACTGTCCCACCTTCTCTCAAGGATGCTACTACCAGGGCGAATTTGGTACCCTTCTGATGTTCTTTTTTATGTCTCTGTTTTGAGTATGTGTTGATATGGTCCGGTCTGTGGACATTTTTGAACTTCTGTTATGTAAGTCTTTAGTGGCTCACTTCATTCATTATAGTCTATGACTTAGCTTTGCATGTTGTTCTTACATGGTTTTTGTGCTTTTTGACGACATGGTTTCTTCATGAATTCTGGGCATCCTAGGATGTAGGTGGTCGGGATTCCTTGATTTAGCACCCTACGAGGTAGTATTTGCTTTACGGATTTCCCCCTTTTTGAACCACGCCTTTTCATTGGCTGTGCTGACAACCTTCTTTATTTAACTATGATTTGTCGTCTGGGCTTTTTTTAGTTGAGTTCCAAACAACTTTTTAGGTGGTGTTCTCATATGGAACCTTTTCTTTTTAGTTTGTTTGGACGACCTTTTAGCCTTCTTCCGACTTGTGCATTTGCTTTTTAAGACTTGTGTCTTTCAGCTAAGTACTTCTGGCCTAGGTTTTCCTTTTTTGGCCTTTGTGTGGTTTTGTTCCCTTTTTAGTGATCCTTCTTTGGTCCGACTTCTCTGTCGGGCCTTTTTCAAGTTATTTTTAGTAGTCCCATTTTTAGTCCGACCTCGTCAGGTCACTTTATATGGGTTACTTTTTATAACTTCCTGCATTAATTCGAACTTTGTCGCTTCACCTTGCCGACCTCTTTTTCCTTGGTTGGGCAATGAAATTTGAGTTTTTTAAGCGTAAATTAATGCGCCTTGATAGGAAACTTTTTAGGGAATTGATGATTTTCAATCAAATAATAAGATAAAAAAATAAATAAGAGTGTGTACATGTAAGTGCTTACCCTTCTAGTTCGGGCAGCTTTTAGATCTTGGCCGGACACCTCATTAAAAAACCTTTTAGGAAATAGAGTGTGCCTTGACCTAAGATCTTTTCTAGTTATAGTACCTTTTTAGGTTACAGGCGTGCCATGACCTTGGTAGCTCCCGCCCTTCGAGGTCGGCCACTGATAAACCACTATTTTATGGTTTATATTGTGTTTAATTGTGTGGTTTTATCATGATCCTTACCCACTTATTCATTAATTTAGCATGCATTTATATTTCCTTCCTGAAATTATTACATGATTAAAAACTGCTTCCTAGAGACTTTTAATTATGCATTTTAATTCACCTTTATTCCATTCGATGCCGTGATCTGTGTGTTAAGCGTTTCAGGCTTTATAGGGCATGAATGAGTTGGAGATTGGAAAGGAAGCTAGCAAAAATGGAAGAAACACAAGAAATTGAGGAGATAACCAGCGAAAAGTGACGCGGCCGCATGGCTCACGCGACCGCGCGGAAGAGGAGAAATCGCAGTGACGCGCCGCATGGCTCACGCGACCGCGCGGAATGGAAAAGCACAAGCGACGCAGAGGCGTGGATGACGCGAACGCGTTGCAAGGAAAAACGCGAATGACGCGTCCACATGGATGACGCGATCGCGTGACATGCGCGATCTGCATAATCTACAGAATTCGCTGGGGGCGATTTTGGACCCTATTTTGACCCAGTTTTCGACCCAGAACAGCAGACTAGAGCCAGAGAACATGCAGAAACCAAGGACATCATTCATTCTACACAGTTTTAGTTTTAGATCTAGTTTTTACTCCTCCTCTAGGTTTTCTCTCTAGACATTCATAGTTCTTAGGATTTACTTTTCGATTGCTCTTTGCATTGGGATACTGAGAAGAGTTATTACCTCATCGAGACTTCGTCATTCTAGTTCGTTTTCTTTACTTGGCTTACTCTTCCATGTTCTTTGCTTTGTTTAATTTTACCATTGGAATATCTTTTTGGATTATTTAATATAAGGATTATCTTTATTTTTAATTAATTATTTTAATTTTCATTTACAATGTCTTTCTTTAATTCCTTTTCATATGCTATGAATTTTACATTCACAATGAGTGAGTAGTTCTCTAACTTGATGGGGAGTTGATTGAAGGGAACCCTTGAGTTGGAAAGCTTAAAGGAAAGATTGTAATTAGGTTTATGGTTGGATTGCCTTCTAGTCACTAACACCAATCTCTTCTAATTAAGTGGATTGCAACTTGTGAACAGACGTAGCATTCCAACTTGTTTGACTTTCCCTTACCTAGTAAAGGATAACTAAACAGGACAACTTTTAATTGTCAATTAATCTTGAGAGTATTCCAACAATAATAGGGATTCCAACTAATCAACTCCCAATCAAGGCTTTTATTTACATTATTCAAATTCTCCAATTTAATTTCCTGCTTACTCAATTCAAACCTTTTTGAAAACCTCTGATTAATAAAATAGAACACTTTTCTGCAACTCGTTGGGAGACGACATGGGATTCATACTCACAGTATTTTAATTTTAAATTTCTGTGACACCTTTCTAAATTGATAAGTAGATTTCTGGCGAGTTAAGAACTATACTTACAACGTATATATTTTAACAATTTTAATTCGCCAATTTCTGCCTGCATCAATTTTTGGCGCCGTTGCCGGGGAGTTGCAATAGAGTGCTAAAGTTATTAATTAGAATTTATTTATTTGCATTTTATTTTATTTTGCTACTATGAGCTGCATGTTTCCTTCGTCAAATGACGCGTTCACTTCCTAATCCAAGCTTGCCAATATTCGATCCTGAAATTGAAAGGACTATTTCACGAATAAGGCGAGCTCGGCGTCGGTTAGTCATCTCTGAGGGCGGATTCGAAATGCCATTTGAGGAAGAAACTAGCTCCCGTTCTACTGATTCGGTTGATTTACGTACAGGTAACATGGCGGCAGCCAAAAGAGTTACTATCCAGGAGGAAGGAGCCCCTGATTTTACAATGCAACCGTTTCAAGCACATCATCCAGCGGTGGCTACAGATTTTGAAATAAAGACCGCACTGCTCAATTTGATGCCCAAGTTTTATGGCTTACCTGCTCAAGAGCCTATCAAGCACCTGAGAGATTTCCAAGCAGCTTGTTCTACTGTCAGGCGTGATGGTGCAGATGAAACTTCAATTTTGCTGAAAGCTTTCCCGTTTTCTCTTGAGGGAAAAGCAAGAGAGTGGTATTACACTCAACCCCTAGCAAATGTATCCAACTGGGATACACTCAGAAAAGAATTTTTGGAAAAATTCTTCCCATCTGAAGTTACTGATAAACTGAGGAAAGACATTTCCACGATTGGTCAAGATGACAACGAGACTCTCTTTGAATACTGGGAGCGCTTCAATAATCTTCTGGAAGCATGCCCCACCACAGGATTGACAAGATAGTGTTACTCAGCTATATCACACAGGGCATGAGGCCCCAAGATAAGACCACATTGGAAAGTGCTAGCAATGGGTCTATGAAGAAGTACAAGACCACTGATGAGGCATGGCAATTGATCAGCGACTTAGCTGAATCTACTAGGAACCACAAGCAGAAACAAGGCCGTTCGAAAGCTGTTGCAGAAGTATCCTCTAGCAGAGAGACTGCTGCTCTAGCTCAGAGTATCTGTGAAATGACCAACTTGCTGAAGCAGATGCAATTGAATCAACAACAAGTTCAGCAAGCTCAACCTTCTCCAGCATAGCAAAGCCAACAGTTAGTCCCATAGAGAGTCTGCGGAATTTGTGCTGATTATAGCCATTATACTGATGAATGCCCGCAGCTCCAGCAAGAAGACAACATGGTGGCATCCACTCATAACTTCTATGACCGCCCCAACCAAGGGTACAATCAAGGTGGAAATCAGAACCATGGATGGCAGGATAATTCTAACCAGAATTGGAGGGACAACAATAATAGAGGAGGCAGAGATAATCAGGAAAATCAGAGGTGGAATAATAATAATAACAGGCAGCAGAATCAACCTTACAGAGCACCGCACTTGAGGCAATCCCAAGGACCACAGAATACCCAACAACAGACCTCTCAATTTACTCATCTTTCTTCATCTCCTAATGAAGAGTTACTACAATCTTTTGAGCGAAGACAACAGACCATGGAAAATAACATTATGAATAACATTAATGCCAGTCTGAATGGTCTGGCCTTTACTTTGCAAGCTCTTGTCTCACAGATTGGATCAATGCAAAATTCCAGTAACCAACCTTCGAGCTCCACTGGAATCCCCTCTAAACCATTACCCAATCCAAAGGGAGGCATTATGCCATCACCCTAAGGTCCGGAACCACACTGTAGGAGAGGAATCAGGAGGAGCCAAACTCACCAGAACACGCCTTAACTGAAGAGGTAGTAGAGATAGGAGATGTTGAAGAGGAAGAGGACATACAGGACATAGCTGAAAAAGAAGAAGCTCAACCACAGGAGGAAGCACCAAAAGGCACAGACACTGCAGAAAACACCACTCCCATTCCATTTCCACAACTTGCAAGGAAACCCAGGAAGCAGCTGGAACCCGATTCCAAGATAGTAGAAATATTCAAAAAGGTTGAGGTAACTGTCCCTCTTTTTGATGTTATTCAACAGGTACCTAAATATGCAAAGTTTCTAAAAGATTTATGTATACATAAAGACAAAATTAATGAATTAGAAACTATTCCTTTAGATAGTTCCATATCTGCTTTAATGGGAGGACTACCTGAAAAGTGTAGTGACCCAGGTCATTGTATAGTTAGTTGTACTATTGGTGGTGTAGTAATTTATGATTGTATGTGTGATTTAGGAGCATCTGTTAGTATAATGCCTTTGTCTATATATGATATTTTGAGGCTCCATCCCTTAAAAAGGTCGGCAGCTCGTTTTGTGTTAGGAGATAAAAGCATTATTACAGTGGCTGGAGTTGCTGAAGATGTTTTAGTGAACATTAAAGGGCTTACATTCCCCACTGATTTTTATATCTTGGAGATGCCCCATAATGACTCGGATAAGTCATCATCAATCCTACTTGGAAGACCATTCCTGAAGACATCAAAATTCAAATTGGATGCTTTTTCAGGAACATACTCTTTTGAAATAGATGGCCGAATAGTAATCTTCAATCTGAATGGAGTCATTAACAATCCTCCAGAAGATCATTCCATCTTCCAGTGTGATGTCATAGATGAAACTGTAGCTGAAGTTCACAAGGAAGAGTTAGAAGAGAGGCACACTGGACAAGGTCCAAGTGTGGGGACCCTCTTGACTGACAATGAGGGCACTTCGGCATTTTCACAAGCTCTAGACAATCCAGAACCTGCCCATGATCAGAAGTTGGAATTGAAACACCTCCCTCCACATCTCAAATATGCTTATCTTGAAGACGAGCAGAAGTTTCCGGTTATCATTACAAGGGAACTCACTTCTCAACAAGAAGAGCAGTTACTTGATGTACTGAGGAGGCATAAGAAGGCAATTGAGTGGAGTTTGGCAGACATAGTAGGCATCAACCCTCAAGTATGTGAATACAGAATATTTTTAGAAAAGGGAGCAAGACCAGTCCGTCAACCCCAAAGAAGATTGAATCCCACTATCTTGGAAGTTGTCAAAAAGGAAGTGACCAGACTGTTGGAAGCAGGTATAATCTATCCTATTTCAGACAGTGAATGGGTTAGCCCAGTACAAGTGGTACCCAAGAAGTCTGGAGTCACTACAGTGAAGAATGAGCATGGAGAGCTCATAGCAACTAGAGTTCAGAATGCTTGGAGAGTCTGCATTGATTATAGGCGTCTCAACCAAGCCACCCGTAAGGATCACTACCCACTTCCATTCATTGATCAAATGCTGGATCGCCTGTCTGGTAAATCACATTATTGTTTTTTAGATGGTTACACAGGTTATTTCCAGATTCATATAGCTCCTGAGGATCAGGAAAAGACCACTTTTACATGTCCTTTTGGGACTTATGCTTACAAGAGAATGCCCTTTGGCTTGTGCAATGCACCAGCTACTTTCCAACGGTGCATGATGAGTCTTTTCTCTGATCTTATTGAGGACTGTATGGAGGTTTTTATGGACGATTTTAGTGTTTATGGTGATTCTTTTAGCCTTTGCTTAGATGGATTATCTAGAGTATAGATAGATGTGTTAATATAAACCTTGTATTAAATTTTGAAAAATGTCACTTTATGGTAAAACAAGGGATTGTACTAGGACATGTGGTATCTAATAATGGAATTTCTGTAGACCCAGCAAAGGTGAATGTTATTTCGAGTTTACCTTACCCCTCCTCTGTGAGGGAGGTCCATTCGTTCCTTGGTCATGCAGGTTTTTACAGGAGATTCATAAAGGACTTTAGTAAGGTAGCACTCCCCTTGTCCAGATTACTGCAGAAAGATATTGAGTTCGAGTTCAGTGAGGATTGCAAATAAGCGTTTGATAAGCTAAAGACCGCCCTGACTCAAGCTCCAATTGTGAGAGGACCAGACTGGAGCCAGCCGTTTGAAATCATGTGCGATGCTTCCAACCACGCCGTAGGAGCAGCGCTGGCTCAGCGTGAAGGTAAGGATCCTTTTGTTATAGCTTATGCGTCTAAGACTTTAGACGCTGCCCAGTCCAATTATACTACTACTGAGAAAGAGCTTCTTGCTATTGTTTTTGCTCTGGATAAATTCTGAGCTTATTTACTTGGTACTAGAGTAGTAGCGTATTCGGACCATGCAGCTTTAAAGTATCTATTAGCTAAAAAGGAGTCCAAACCAAGGCTTATACGTTGGATACTGATATTACAAGAATTTGATTTAGAAATAAAGGATAGAAGTGGTAACCAGAATTTAGTGGCAGACCACTTGAGTCGCCTTGAGCACGTTAAGGATGATTCTACTCCTATAGATGATAATTTTCCATTTGATAACCTGCAAGCAGTATCTGAGGTAGTCCCTTGGTATGCACTTGTAGCTAATTATCTAGTTAGCCGCACATTTCCTCCAAACTTTTCTAAGCATCAAAGAGACAAGCTGAAAAGTGAGTCTAAAGTCCATCAGATGCTGTTCGCTGCAAAGCTTTTCCAACAACCCTCACGAAGACAGCGATCAGATGGTTCGACAACTTACCTCCAAAGTCCATCTCAAACTTTGACGACCTGGCCAAAAAGTTCCTGGCCAGATTCTCCATCCAGAAGGATAAGGCCAAGCACGCACCCAGTTTACTAGGGATCAAGCAAGGAGATCGGGAGAGTCTCCGCAACTACATGGAAAGATTCAACAAAACATGTATGGACATACAAAGTTTACCAACAGAGGCCGCCATCATGGGACTCATCAATGGCCTACGAGAGGGACCTTTTAGCCAATCTATATCAAATAAGTACCCCACCTCCTTAGACGAAGTACATGAGCGAGCAGAAAAAATACATCAACATGGAAGAGAATGCTCGGCTGGGAGAAACCTCAAAATCCGGGGCCTCCTACCGAGACAAAGACAAGGAATCCAAAAGGAAAGAAGATCGACAAGGGGTGAAAATAAAAAAATACCATAATTACACTCCTTTCAGAGTATCCCGGGTCGATGTATACAAAGAAGTCTGCCATACGGAGAAAATTCCCCCAGCACGGCCACTCAAAGGCAAAAGAGGAGGAGGAAACCGGAAGGAATATTGTGAATACCACCGAGTTCGAGGGCACTCCACCAACGAGTGCTTCGACTTAAAGAATATCATAGAAAAATTGGTGAGAGAAGGAAAATTAGATCGCTTTCTGGCTACCCGAGATGACGACCAAAGAAAGAGACGAAGGGACGAAGATGACGGACGAGCTGAGCGATCTCCTCGGACACCAGAAAGACACGTCCACATGATACACGGGGGATTCGCAGGAGGCGGGATCTCCAAATCATCCCGACAAAGATATCTCAAAGAAGTATATCATGTCGAGGGAAAGGAGGAAGCACCCGACATCCCTGCGATAACATTCACTAAAGAGGACGCATCCAGCATCATCTCGGGACACGACGACCCCATGGTCATCACTATCATACTGGCAAACGCGAATCTACACCGCAAATTAGTAGACCAAGGGAGTTCTGCCGACATCTTATTCAAAACATCCTTCGACAAACTCGGCTTAGACGAAAAGGAGCTTAGAGCATACCCGAATAGTCTGTTCGGACTAGGAGATACCCCGGTACAACCACTGGGATACGTATCGCTACACACAACCTTCAGAAAAGGGAACCAATCCAGGACCCTCAAGATAGACTACATCGTGATCGACGTAAGTTCAGCCTACAATGCCCTAATAGGTCGGACAACACTCAATCAACTCGGCGCAATAGTCTCAACTCCACATCTATGCATGAAATTCCCAATTACAGAGGGGATAGCCACGGTAAAAGCAGATCAAAAGATGGCACGCCGCTGTTATAACGAAAGTCTAAACCTCAGAGGCAGAGGAGAAGAGTTTCATACAATTGAGCTTGGCGGAGTTCAGCGACGAGAAGAACTCTGTTCGCAGCCGGAAGGCGAGATAGAGAAGGTTCAGATCGGAGACACCTCAGACAAAACAACTAATATCGGAACGATCCTAAGAGGAAACTCAAAAGAATTACTGATACAATTCTTACGCGATAATGTCGATCTCTTCGCATGGAAAGCCGCAGATATGCCAGGTATAGACCCCAAGCTAATGTGCCACAAGTTGGCAATCTATCTGGGATCTCGGCCGGTGCAGCAGAAATGAAGAAAACTTGGGCCAGAGCGATCCTAAGCGGTGGAAGAGCAAGTACAGGCACTACTGGAGGCAGGATTCATAAGAGAAGTCAAGTATCCATTATGGCTAGCCAACGTCGTCTTGGTGAAAAAATCAAATGGGAAGTGGTGAATGTGTACCGATTACACCGATCTCAACAAAGCCTGCCCAAAAGATCCTTACCCACTCCCAAGTATCGACGTTCTGGTAGATGCTTCCTCCGGATATAGATACCTCTCATTTATGGACGCATACTCGGGATACAACAAAATCCCCATGTATCCACCAGATCAAGAAAAGACCTCGTTTTTAACGCCAAAAGTAAATTACTGCTACATCGTAATGCCCTTCGGTCTCAAGAATGCGGGAGCTACTTATCAAAGGCTGATGAATAAAGTCTTCTCAGACCACATTGGAAAGATCATGGAAGTCTATATGGATGACATGTTGATAAAGACACAAAGCGAAGATACATTATTGTCCGACCTGGCTCAAGTGTTCAACACCATAAGGAAGCACGACATGCGACTTAATCCGGCAAAATGCACCTTCGCAGTAGAAGCAGGCAAATTCCTAGGTTTTATGCTCACACAAAGAGGAATTGAAGCAAACCCGGATAAATGCCAAGCCATACTCAACATGAAGAACCCGACCTGTGTCAAAGAAGTGCAGCAACTCAACGGGAGATTGGCCACCCTATCCAGATTCTTAGCAGGGGCAGCGATAAGATCTCTCCCCTTCTATGCTACTTTAAGGAAGGGAAAATAGTTCAAATGGACGACAGAATGCGAACAAGCCTTCCAAGACTTCAAGGAGTTCTTAGGACAACCGCCTATCTTATCTCGACCACGAGAAGGAGAACCACTCGTACTATATCTCGCAGTAGGAAGCTGGGCAATAGCCTCAGCACTAGTCAGAGAAGACGAAAGTGGGCAACAACCCGTCTACTTCATTAGCAAAGCACTACAGGGATCCGAGCTGAACTACCAAAAAATAGAAAAGTTTGCCTACACTCTCATTCTAACATCTCGACGACTTCGCCCGTACTTCCAGGCTCACACCATTAAGGTTCGAACCAACCAGCCCATAAAAGGAATATTGCAGAAAACAGATTTAGCAGGCAGAATTTTACAATGGGCAGTTGAGTTAACAGAATTCGACCTCCAATATGAAGCTCGGACGGCCATTAAATCACAGTACCTAGCCGATTTTACCGCAGATTTCACAGATGCCTTGGAGACCCCCACAGAATGGAATCTCTACGTGGACGGTTCTTCAAATAAGACTGGAAGCGGCGCAGGCGTGATAATAGAAAGCAACCAAGGAACCCAAGTTGAGCTCTCCCTCAAGTTCGGGTTCCCGGCCTTAAACAACCAGGCGGAATACGAAGCATTATTAGCCGGTTTGAAGCTGGCTACAGAGGTTGGAGCTAAAAAACTCAACATTTACAGTGATTCACAAGTAGCCATCTCGTAGATAACAGGGAGCTATCAAGCCAAAGATCCCACCATGAAAAAGTATTTGGATAAAACCAAGGAACAGCTCAGATAACTCGGGGAATATAAAATCTACCACATACCCCGCGAGCAAAATGCCCGAGCTGACGCACTCTCAAAACTAGCCAGCACCAAACCAGGGGGCAACAATAGAAGCCTCATCCAGGAAATGCTATAGAACCCATCAATATCGGAAGCAGAAAAAATTCTAGCCATCACAAGTCAGGACCAAGGATGGATGACCCCCATAATTAACTACCTCAAAGCAGAGACGCTCCCCATGGAGGAAAAAGAGGCAAAAAGATTAAAAAGGGACGCACAGTACTACACTATTATAAACAACATCCTGTACAAAAGAGGGATCTCAATACCACTACTTAAATGCGTGCCGACCAACAACACAAAGGAAGTGTTAGAAGAAGTACACGGCGGCATGTGCGGCAATCATCTCGGAGCACGAGCTCTTGCCAAAAAAGTACTTCGAGTGGGATTTTATTGGCCAACCCTACAGAAGGAAGCTATAGAATTTGTAAAGACATGTCCACCATGTCAAAAACATGCCAACTTCCACATCGCCCCGCCAGAAGAGCTCATGAGTGTAACCTCGCCCTGGCCATTTGCAAAATGGGGACTTGATCTTCTCGGACCCTTTCCCTAAGGATCAGGACAAGTAAAATTCCTCATAGTCGGAGTAGACTATTTTACAAAATGGATTGAGGCAGAGCCCCTAGCCAGCGCCACCGTTCAAAGAAGTTGGAAATTCCTATACAGGAACATTGTTACGAGGTTTGGGGTTCCATACTCCATAACCACAGACAATGGCACTCAATTCACAGACGCAGGCTTCAGGAGACTAGTAGCCGACTTGAATATAAAGCACCAGTTCACCTCTGTCGAACACCCTCAAGCCAATGGACAGGCCGAAGCTGCCAACAAAGTCATATTAGCAGGGTTAAAATGGAGACTACAAGATGCAAAGGGAGCTTGGGCCGAAGAACTTCCGCAAGTCCTATGGGCATATCGAACAACGCCACACTCCCCGACAAATGAATCACCCTTTCGACTAGCATACGGAGTGGAGGCAATGATCCCAGTAGAGATCGAGGAAGGGTCACCCAGAGTAGTCCACTACAATGAAAAGGCCAACTCTCAACTTCAGAAGGAAGAACTCGACCTACTACCTGAAATTCAGGAAAGAGCTCGGATCAGGGAAGAAGCACTAAAACGTCGAATGGCTTCCAGATATAATCAAAAGGTAGTGCCAAGAAGTTTCACGGAGAACGACCTCATCCTAATCCGAAATGATATTAGAACAACTCGACCAGGAGAAGGAAAGTTGGCAGCAAACTGGAAAGGACCCTACCGAGTTGTAAAAGTACTCGGAAAGGGCTACTACAGACTGTCCGAACTCGATGGACGAGAGCTTCCCAGATCATGGCACACCTGCAACCTAAGAAGGTACTACAGCTAGAAAAGTAAAAGATCTCACCATTGGATGCACTCTTTTTCTTGAAAAGGTTTTTTAATGAGGCACCAAGTTGAGACTCAAACACTATTCGACATAAAGGGGTGAAAAATTCCCACATATACATATTTGCACTTTCCTTTGAATAAATATATATTTTAGATATTCTACAAGATTTCAAGACGCATTAATCTGAAGTATTCATCGTCCGATTATAAAGCAACAGATCGGCAGAAAGTGAAAAAAATAATTTCACTGCACGATCACGATAAAGATAACCGTCTGATAAAGGTGAAAACGCGATTCACCCAAAGGACGATCTAGAGATGACAACCACTTTCTACAAATCAGCAAAGATGAACACAGAATAATGTAAGAAGTTATCGAAAGTGATCTAAAAAAGAACCTGACGAGGTCTTACGGATTGCTAAAATAATAACTTAAAGACTGGCCAACATTAGGAAGTCAGACCAAGTCAACCTAAGTTATAAGTAAACCCTGGAAAGAGGTCTGGCCAACCCTATTAAAGAGGATTACGTTAACTTAGAAGGGCCCGACATAACAAAGTCAGCCCAAAACTAAAAAGTTATACAAGTAGTCCCTGAAAGAGACCTGACACAGGTCCAAAAAAGAGGACTACAAAAATAACTTAAAGGAGACCGATATAACGAAGTCGGTCTCCTACTACTAAAAAGTTATTTGCAAAAATAACTTAAAGGAGACCGATATAACGAGGTCGGACTCCTACTACTAAAAAGTTATTTGCAAAAATAACTCAAAGGAGACCGATATAACGAAGTCGGACTCCTACTACTAAAAAGTTATTTGCAAAAATAACTTAAAGGAGACCGATATAACGAAGTCAGACTCCTACTACTAAAAAGTTATTTGAAAAAATAACTTAAAGGAGACCGATATAACGAAGTCGGACTCCTACTACTAAAAAGTTATAAAAGCAATCCCTGAAAGAGATCTGACAAAGATCCAAGAAAGAGGATTACAAAAATAACTTAGAAAAGAACGACGTAAAGAAGTCGCCCTACTACAAAGCAAGTTACAAAGGTAACCCTTGAGAAAACCGGAATAGGACTACCAAAACAACATAGACGAACTTGAAGAAATCGGTTATAGATCGACAGAAATACAAGCAAGAGCGAAAAAACCGAAAAACAAGTTAGATCCACATAACCACAACCACAAAGGATTCAAGCTACAAAAGTACAAAGCAAATCCAAAAAGGTCGAGCTGCAAGGTTCCAACATTCTCAGAAAACAGAAGAGATACCAAATCAAGCACAAAAAGCATGATATAGTCTACAAAAAGTTATATAAGCCTTGGAGGCCACGAAAACCTACCTTAAAAAGCTAAGCAAGCTACCTTTTATTTTTCAAAAATAAAAGTTGCTAGGCAAGCAACAAGAAAGTGTCAGCAGAACATAAAGAGTTTAAAAAGCCCACAAGTCGGGCCAACTATATAAATATCCAGAATAAATGAAGCTAAGGGTCAGAAGACTTTTTAGCAGGAGACGGAGGGCGAGTTTGGAGAGGAACAGCATCCACAGTACCGTCATCTCAGTTTAAGATCTGGCAGTCAGGATCCGAGGTGGGAGGGTCGACCTCGGTAGGAACAGCAGAAGTTGACACCTTAGCAGAGGACATAGGGGGAAGTTCGACATTATCATCATCCTCGTCATCAGGGACAATCTTGTCATCCTTGACAACATTATCCAGGCTGAAGAGGGTTAGGTCAACCTCAGGAGCAACAACCCAAACTTGCTCCTTCAGGTTCTCATAAGCAGCAGTCACGCTGCCAACAAGATGACCTTGAAGTTCAGAATAATCTTCCCGGGCACTCTCCAGCTCCCCCCTCAGGTGCATCACCTCCCAATAGGACGTAACGTAACTATCCTTATGCGTCATTGCCGTGTCTTCGGCCAACCGCACAGAAGCTGCCAGAGAAAGGGAACTCGCCTTCTCGTTCTCTAGATCTTTTTCCAGCTTGGTCACCTTCACCTCGAGCTCCTCATTCAGCCCCTTCATCCGGTCAAACTCTTGCTTTGCCTCCTCCATAAATGCTTTGGTGGCATGGAGAGGTAAGTTCTGAGCAGTTCGGTGCAGAGCAGCCCCCATATACGCCATCTTTATGCTGTTTCGGGTCATAAATTCCAAATGATGAAGGATGGACACATCGTCCATAGAAAAGGCGCCGTAGGGGCCGATTTTCTGATCTACAAATTCAATAGCATTAAAGTCGGGATTATCGAGGTCGAAGGGCTCAACTGTTTTTTGTTTCTTATTGGGAGGAGCGACAGAAGGAGTAGCAGAAGTTGGAAGAGAGTCAGCCAGACGAACTCGGGGAGTAGGGATCACCTTCCTCATCCCAGGAGAACCCGGCATGGACGGCTTCATACGCACTTGGGAAGATCCCTCCCCGGCCGCCTTAGCCGAGATGTTTTTGGCAGCAGTCGCCTTATGTGCCCTCTTAAAAGCCTTCATGGATTTATTATTCTTCATCGCCTCTGCAAATAAGACACAACAGTAAGAAATTAAGCTACAAGTCGGAAAGGCATTCACAAGCAATATAAACAGATAACAAAGGAAACGCAAAATACCCAGCTCAGTTTGAAGAAGAGAGGGATTGGTTAAAAATTTCTTTGTATCAAGATAGGGGGATTGACCCCAGTGTTCTTCCAAGACTGTCACAAAAGCTCGCTCAGCCTCATCCAACATTTCCCACGTATATCTGGACACTCTCACATCTTTTTGCCATTCCAAGGGAAAGGCGGGCTCATCATTCTCATCCAGAAAAAAGGGCCGAGCTCCTTCAATAGCTCGGACCTTGAAGAAATAGTTCTTAAAATCGCAAAACGATTCATCAAACATGGAAAAGACCTTCTTTCCCTGGGAAGATCGGAAGGAGACCCACGCTGCCTTCTTTTTTACTACTCCAGGCTTTGTTATGACAAATAGGTAGAAAAAGAGAGATTGCGAGGCAGGGATACCAAAACCATTACACAACAATTAAAAAATTTTAATGAAACCCCAGGAATTAGGGTGAAGTTGAGAGGGAGCAACATTACAGGACCATAACAGGTCGGTCTCAAACTCAGTAAAAGGAAGGGTGATACCCAGCTAACCAAAGAAGAAGTCATAAGCATAGAAAAAAGGGCGATCATTAACAACCCGAGTAGAGAAACAAACTCTCTCCTCAGAAGAGGGAGGGACAAGTTCATAATTCTTCTCATCACCAGGATTACTACAGACCCTATGAAACTGCCTAAGCTGTGCGCAAAACTCGAAATCAACCAAAGAGACACACATAAGAATCATCGAGTCCACCCAATCGGCCATGCCCTCGGGAACCTGGGAAGACATCTCTACAACGTTATTGCGAGAAGACATGAGGCCAACTAAATCCTACAATAAGAAAAGAAGAGTGGATTACTAACAAAACATCTCGGATGATGGGCAAAATAACTCGACAGACGAACAAACAGGAAAGGAAAACCCCAAGACTCAAACCAAAGCCCTGGGCATCCTTTGAAGGCAGTAACAAAGCAAGGTTTCAAGAAAATTCTACAGCTTACGTCCCGACACTCATCAAAAAAGGAGAAAATAAGGTTTCAAACGAAAACAAAGGAAGTAAAAAACACAAAGTCACTATCTTTCTACAGTCTATCAGCCAAAGCATTGTCAAAATAAAAAATGCCCAGCAGAAAATCACCAAAGACGCAAACTTTTTCAGAATCAAGCAAAACCACCATCGAAGACACAAGCAGAAACAACAACAAACATGCAAAAGCCCCAATTTTTAGATTCAAGCAACAAGAAAAGAAAAAAGATTCACACCAAAAACGAAGAAATTCCAGAAACACATCAGGTACAGTAAAAGCAGAAAAGATTCAAACTTTCTCTGAGCAAAATTCAAAAAACAGACATATAAAGAAACAGAGGAAGAAAATCGAACCTGGAAAATAAAAAGGAAGCTGAAGAGAAGAAGTACCAAAGCCACCCCTCGAAGCGGAAAACTGCGAAGATAGAAGGAGAAATCTGGAAATCACCCCTCTTCCTCAGAAAGCAGTAGCAGAACAGGCGTTGCGGGAAGGAACTACGAAAGAAACAGAAAATGAGAGAGTAAAGGAAGAAGTTACGAAGAAGAGCGAAGAAGAGAAACCATTTTTTGATTGAGAGATTCAAAATAAAAGCCAAGAGAAAACGGGGCAATTATACCAATTAATGAAGGTATTAAACCCTCTCACATTCCCAAAAAATAAAGCGCTGATATAAAAGCACGCGCTTTTAGAGGAAAACGTTCTACATTCAAAAAGAGTCTACAAAAGGAAGAAATCGACAAAATGCTTGAACTCAGTTTCACTAAAAGAGGGTTCGAAGTCAAAGGACTCGACCTCAAAAAAGAAGATCGAGCTCAAGCAGGGGCACTGTTCATACCCTGGGTCGAGCTACCCGACCCAGGATGATTGGCGACAAACCGACCGACCTCTTCAGGTCAGACTACCTGACCTCTTCTAAAGAGCTCGGCCAAATCGACAGGAAAGCCCAATAAAGGGCCCAAATAGAGGAACACGACCCAAATCCAAAGGCAATCCAAGCCTATAGAGATAAAGGCAGTTTCCTTGAAGATAAGCTGACTTCATCCAAAACAGGATAAGATAAGATAAGATAACTAACTTTTCTTATCAGAAAGGTCAGCCCACACTACTATAAATACACTGGAGCACCCAGGTATAACTCATACTCTGATTCTACATAAAACCTACTTAATACCCTTGCTAACTTAAGCATCGGAGTCTCTTGCAGGTACCCCCCACCCTTCGGTGACCAAGGATCAGTAGTGCTGTAAATCCAACAAGTCGGATATAACAGCTCCGGCCGCCATCAGCCAGCCGGACACGCTATCTCCGACCAGTACAGAAGATCTCGTCCGAGATCGACCTCCAGTTTCAGGTAACACTCGGAACAGGTTTGTTCTGAGGGTTACCTGAAACTGAAGGTCGATCTCGGAGGAGATTTGCCATTGTGGTCGGAACGGTCGTGTGCGACTTGCTGAGCCGTGAGATGTTGCTGATCCTTGGTCACCGGAGGGTGGTGGTACCTGCAAGAGACTCCGATGCTTAAGTTAACACGTGCTTTATGCAGGTTTTTTGTGTAGAATCAGAGTATGAATTATACCTGGGTGCTCCGGCGTATTTTGAAGAGAGAACTTTTGCGTGGTCTAGAAATTCGCAGATAAATCCTCGTTGCAGGTATAGCTTCTAAACCAACAAAAGTCCTTTCATACAAACGTTTGGTTGTCACAAGTAACAAACCCCTTAAAAATTGATAACCGAAGTATTTAAACCTCGGGTCGTGTTTTCAAGGAACTGCAGGGAGGTGTTCTTATTAATGGTTATGAGTCTTGTAAATTGGGGGTTTTGAAAGTAAGGAACAAGTAATTTAAATGACAAGTAAAATAAATAAATAACTATAAAATAAACTCTTGGCAAGGTATGAAAATTCGGAAGTCCTATCCTAGTTACTCTTATGAGAATTGAGTTTAACCCCACTTAGTTAACCTTTACAAAAGCAAGGGAAAGTCAAGTGGACTAATTAGTTAGATTCCCAAGTCCTAGCCAACTCCTAAGGAAAGACTAGAGTTAGTGGAATTCCAGTCAATTAGAGGAATTAATTAACAATCACGATAAGTTTAATAACTCAAGAGCCTCCAGTTAATCAATTAAAGCCAAGAATATAAAAAAGCTAAATAAGAATCATAAATCTGAAATACCTCAATTGCATTTAATAAAAGGAAATTAATCCACAAATATAAAGAGTTCATAAGCCAATTTGGAAGCATAAGTAATTAAATGAGAGCATTAAAGTATCTAAAAGTAAAAGAGAAATATAAAGTAAAAGAGATATTGAACCTGATGAAGAGTTGAAATCCTAAATCCTTTAAGAGGAATCCTAATCCTAAAACCTAAGAGAGAGGAGAGAACCTCTCTCTCTAAAAACTACATCTAAACTACGAAAAGTTAATAATGATCGACCTCCCATGAATGGATGCATTCTCCCACTTTATAACCTCTAATCTGTGCTTTCTGGACTTGGATCTGGGCCAAAAAGGGTTTCAGAAATCGCTGGGAGTGTTTTCTGTAGTTTCTGGTGCGTGGCATCTGTCACGCGTCCGCGTGGGTCACGCGGTCACGTCATCTGGAGTTTTCCTTATCACGCGTTCGCTTCGGTCACGCATACGCGTCATTTGTGTTCTGCTCAAGGCACGCGTCCGCGTCAGTCACGCGTTCGCATCACTGCCTTTTCGCGCTAGGCATGCAGCCGCGTCGTCCATGCGTTCGCGTCGCTGCCAGTTTCTTCAAAAACTCCATTTTGTGCTTTCCTTCCATTTTTGTATGTTTCCTTTCCATCCTTTAAATCATTCCTGCCTTAGGAGATCTGAAAATACTTAACACACAAATCACGGCATCGAATGGTAATAAAATAAATATTTTTAAAGCATAGGAAACATGTTTTTCACATATATCACATAATAAGGTAGGGGAAAGTAAAACCATGCAATTTCACATGAATAAGTGGGTGAAGGATTGAATAAATCACTTAAATTGAGCACAAAATATATCATAAAATATGGGTTTATCAATCTCCCCACACTTAAACAATAGCATGTCCTCATGCTAAATCCAAGATAAAGAGTAAGGTAAAGTGGTGGAATTTCATGCTATGCAATCTATTCTAAATGCAAACTACCTAAATGAATCATGCAATTCTAGTTATTATTCACTTGTATATGAAACTTACATGTAGTTAAATTAATTCATATCCTCAAGAAATCATATTTGCATTGCCAAACCTTAGATAATGTTAAAGCACTTTTACAATTGAGATGGGTAAAAATATTTTACAAACTTGCAAGACACTTAACAATTAAGCAGAGATATATGGTGATGAGCTATTGAACCCTCACTGGATTTTGTGTTTACTCTCTAGTCACTCAGTGTTTATTGGGTTAATCACTCTATTCTTTTTCTATCCTTACTTTCTATAACTTTGTTCTTTATCTAACCAATCAACAAATATGGAATACAGACATACAAAAATCATGAGGTCTTTTTCAAGGTTATAATGGGGCCAATGTAAAGGTAAGGGTATATGTATAAGGCTAAATGAGTTAATAAGTGAATCCTTGATTAGTCTAAGATCTCACCTAACATACATATTTCATATAAATTAAAGTTCCTTAACCTATTTGCCCAAATTTTCCCACTTTGTATTGCAGACTCATGCATTAGATTTAATTCTGTCCCATGTGCATTGATTCTTTTTATTTTGTAATTGTAAGTGAGGAAAAATTCAAATGATGGCCTCAATCATCTCTTGGTATGTATCTATATTCTATATTGGACATATAGATTAAAACAAAGTAAAGAACATCAGAATGAAAAAGAAGGGTAAGACACACAGGAATAAAATTTATGGTTTGAATGTAACCATACAATTAGGCTAAAAACTCACGGACTGTGTGTTCTCTAGCTCAAAAATCATATATCAGTTATACATGTCATGCAAGTAGAATTCAAGAGTTCCCATTATTCTTATTGTAAATCTTAGGGTGGCCCTTAAAATCTTAGTGTTTCTCCTTGATGAAATGTTGTTAACTAACTAACATGTAATGCTATATATACAAGGTGTGTGGATTGTTTTAAATTACTAAAGTTTCTAGTTTACTCCTTTTTATTTTCAATTAAAATAAACTATTATATGCTAAAAGGGTAAACTATACTAATTAATCCACATATTCTATAACTAATAAGTTTGGAATTGCAAACTAAACTAAATGTCTAAGATATAAACTAAAGTGCAAAATGCGGAGATAAAGTAAAAATATAGCAAAAGAACAATGTGCAAGTACTGAAAGATAAAAATAAAAATAAAGATAAAAATACAGAAAAATAAACAAAATAAGATAAAAAGAGTCTGTAGTGGTTCACCAAAAAGATACGCCAGGGATGGCGACCTCCCCACACTTAAAATATAACATCGTCCTCGATGCTCACTCAAGCTGGGTGTGAAGGGGTGTCATCACCGGAAGGGTGGGCTGCTGGAGTCTCTGTGGTGGCCTGAGGGTCTGCGGACTGGATGAGTGTAGGAGGGTCTGTCTGCTGCAGTAGAGGTGCTGACTATAGAGGAATCTCTGGGTCTGCAGCCTGAATTTGGTGTGGCTCCGTATGCTGTGGTGCAGCCTGCTCTGGTCCTGCCTGCTCAGCCTCTCTCTGTGCATGTGTCTCCTCCTCTTGCTCGTCCGCCTCCTCCTCATATGGCTCTGATGGTGTGTCAGGCTCGGAGGGGATGTCGCCGCCGGATCGGATCATCAACTTGAGGTGCTCATAGCGTCGCTTGTTGCGACACTCAGATCTCTCATATCGCCACTGGTTGTAGCGCTCCATCTGGTCCAGCTGCTGAAATAGGCGGTGCACGAGGTGGTAAACGGGCTCTGAGGCAGGTGGAGGTGCAGTGGTGGTAGCTGGTGCAGCAGTGGATGAAGAAGGGGCAGCTGAAGGTGTGGTAGTCTCATTAGAAGCGGTGCGGAATGGGGGTCTGTGGCCTAAAGCCTGAAACTTCCTGCTGTGAGGGATAATCTTCTTGCAGTCCGCAGCAGGTGGCTTCTCATAAGCAAGCTCCCAAGGCACGTCAGCTCGACGGCCGAGCTGGGTGATCAGATAAGGGAAAGGGAGAGTGCCTCTGACATGGACCCTGGCCATGTAATACCGGATGAATCGTGGAAGATACAGGTCTTTACCCTCCATCACACACCAGATGAGGGTGATCATAGCAGCGGGCAGCTCTCCGTCTCATGAGTGCTCAGCATAACAAAGTTGCTCAGGATCTGGTGCTAGAGCCGAGCCTCATCATTCAGATACATCAGCTTGATTCCCTTAGGCATCACTGTGTTCTTTCCCATGACCCATGGGACAGTAGGATCAAGGGCTATCCTCTGCTTGACAGCATCCCAGTCAAATCTCATAAAACGCATGTCCTCTTTAGCCTTTTGGTAACTGTCAGGCTGATCTGATTTAGGTTGAAGGTGGAGGATGTTCTCAATGGCTTCCTCAGTGACCAAAATCTGTTTCCCTCTGAGGTGCACTGCATCCAGGGTAGTCTTGAAATAGTTGCAGTAAAACTCTTTGACCCAGAAAGTATTGACCTCTGTCAAGTTTCTCTCCAAGAAGAACCAGCCTCTCTATTTTATCTGTTCGGAGGTGTACTGCTGTAGTTCTTCTGGAATTTTCAGAGTTCTCTCCAGGTACAGGTTCCTGGAGGTGGCAAACACTGGATACTTCAGCTCACAGTATCTATTTGCAAATTTAACTGGATCGTTGGTAGTGAGGAGCTGATCAGCCTTCTCCTGCGGGGTAAAGTGCTTCTCCCGCCAGGAGTCATCATGCATAATATCGATGATGGACATAGAGGATTCGCCTCTTTTCTGTTTGCCAGTGGTTGCTTTGCCTTTTCCTTTGCGCTGAAGGTCAGACATCCTGAAAAGCAAAAATTCTAGGGTATAATTGAAGAACAAAGCAGGAAAACAAGTAGGCAAATAGAATATTAACAATATAAGCACAGAGTGGCAAAATAGCAGTAGAATTATGAAATGAGTTAAGTATATGTGCATTATGGACTGTATATGAGGTAGAAATCTGAGATGAAAAATCACAATCCAAAATGTAATATAAGTAGAATTCATGTTAATTAGGAAAAACAATAATCATGCCTTGAGTTAGAAAGTTAAAGTAAATAGTTAAAAACTAAAAAGAGAAATTTGAAAGTTAGATCGGTTAGGATTGAAAAAGAGGTTAGAAGGTGGAAATCAGTGAGTTAGGAGAAAGAAAATTAAAGTGAGTGGCAATGATAAATGTTTCCTAGGTAACAATAAATTCAAAATTTTAAAGAATAATCAACTCATATTCAAGCAAAAATTTCAATGTATTGATGATAATTCAGATAGATACATAAGTTGGAAAAATTAAAATGAAATCATCAATAATGCAAGTTTAATAACCAGGGAATCGAAAGGAATAAGAATGCGAGCCTGTGTATTCATGAATTGGTGTGGTTATAGCTAAGTGATGCAAAATGCAAAATTGCCAAAACCAAAACATGAATGAAAATGAAACAATATGCAGAAAATTGGGCAGCATTCCGGCTAAAATTGGAAGATCCCGGAAATAAATATCAAGGAAAACAGTTCATATGGATTTAAATAAAGCTGCAAATAGACACAAACAGTAGGAACAGTAAAGAACACTCTGAACAGCAGCATGAACAGTAGGAACATCACAACAAAATCAGAATTAAGAAATTGATGAAACAAGTAGCAAGAACGGCGTAATTATCAGGCCTAAATCCACTAACCACATCCTAGCTACCTAACCACCTAGAATCCACTACAAACATGTATCTCTAACTAGCCTAATTCGAACATAATCTGAAAACTAAGCAAATAACTACAAGTGATAGAGAAATTAGTGTTTGACGGAACCTGGTATGTTTAAGAGCAGAGGTGAGGGCAGAGAGATGGTGGTGGTGCTGCGGCGGCGCTGGGGGGCACGGCGGCGTGGTAGTAGAGCAGGGGCGGTGGCAGCGTTTGGGTTGGGTGAGGGGGAGAGGAAGGGAGAAGGGGGCGAGGGTTGTGGGTTGGAGGGGGTTGTGATGGTGGAAGGAGGAGAAGAGGGAGGTATGGGGGCGCGATGGGGTTAGGGTTCGCGTGACTTGGGGTTAGTGGATTCAAATCCACGCGAACGCGTGGGGCACACGATCGCGTGGCGAGGGCGAAATGGGATTGACGCGGTCGCGTGGTTGACGCGATCGCGTGGAATGGGTAAAAGATGAATGACGCAGTCGCGTGAGGCACGCGACCGCGTCGCTGAAATTTGTGCTAGACGCACACTTCCAGCGTCGTTTCAGCGCAACTTTTTGTCTTCATTTAGGGGGCCATAATATCCATGAGACGCGGACGCGTCGCTCACGCTTTCGCATGGGATGAATGTTTTATAAGTGACGCGTTCATGTCTGGGACGCGAATGCGTGGGCTGTTTTGTGCTAAACGCACACTAGCCGCACGATTCCAGCCTAGATCTCTGGGCGTTGGATTTTTACGCCGATTTCCAAATCACGCGTTCACGTGAGTGACGTGGACGCGTGGGAGGTATTTTTCGCAACTGACGCGAACGCGTTAGCGACGCGGTCGCGTGGAACAATTTGTGCCAAAGGTACGCCTCTAGTCACGCTTTCACGTGACTTTCTGTTCACTTTCCTTTTCTTCTTAATGCAGTTTGTGACGCGGATGTGTCAGCGACGCTTACGCGTCGCGTGCATATTTTTTTTAATGCAATTATGCAGTATGCAATGCTAATATAGATGCTATGAATAATATCTAGGTTCAATGAAAATAATGTAATATAAAAAAATAAACAACACGAAATAAAATTGAAAAAGAAACGACCATACCATGGTGGGTTGTCTCCCACCTAGCACTTTTAGTTAAAGTCCTTAAGTTGGACATTTGATGAGTTTCCTAGTATGGTGGCTTATGCTTAAATTCATCTAGAAATCTCCACCAATGTTTGGTATGCCAACAACCTCCAGGGTCCTAAACTAGGCATGTAAATCCCCTGAGCAGCTTCAAACAGATTATCAGGCTCCCAGTGTGATGAATGTCAGAGTAGATTCCAGGATCCCAAACTTTATTTTTAAATCCGCCTCTGTCTTGATCTATATTCTTCCATCTGGGCGGTTTAGAAATTGTATTCTCACCAAGATGACCAAACGTCTTCCGAGACCCATTCAATTGAGCTTGATACCAATCCGTGCACTTCGAATTGAAGCGTTGAACCTTATTGAATCTTGCACACCAGCTCTGAGCACGAGCCATTTCCCTCTTACTCTTAAAGCCGCAGAGAGCTCTAAGCTGGCCATCTGTTTCAAGCAAACCATATTCAAGTGGAAAAGTAAAGATAAAGGTCAAGGATTGTACCCACTTGAAGCTTGTATTAGGTGGTAATGGCCTTGGGATAGATGTTTCTAGTGGTTCTGTAAGCTCTACTCCCTTGTATTCTTTTGTGAACTCGTCCACTTCTTTGCAAAATTTTTCAACTGCAACTGCGTCCTGATCAAAGTCTTCTATGTCTTCCTCGTCACTCAAGTCATAAGCTGGAGGTTGAAAGAAATCTACCTCGACATCATCTTCATATTCACTTGGATGAGGTTCTTCAGGCTCAGGGAGTTCAGTTGCAAATGTAAGTTCAGGACTAGGAGAGCTTGATTCATGGTCATCACTGCCTATGGAATCAATTTCTTGGTCTGTTCCGTCCAATTTTTCACAAGGTAAATGCTTCGGGGGTTGTGCACTATCCTCCTTGGCATCAATTTTGAACTTCTCAACGGAATCCTTTACAGTTCTCGATTCCCATGGAGGTTCAGCATCTCCTAAATCTTTAACCACTTCTTCCTCTACAACTATCATGGCTTCCTCCACTTGTTCCAATACAAAGCCATGCTCCTCGTTGTCCACCGAAGTTTCTAGTGTCTCCTTCATGCTACGCTCTTCTTTAGATTCTCCACATGTAGCCATGGGAGTATTTTGAGTGCTCAGATGTCGAGAAGCTATTATATTTACTACCTCAGTTAAGGCAGTAGTGAGTTCCAGTACACCCCTTTGTATCTTCACTTGCCTTTGAAGAAGAACATGAAGTTTGTCATTCACTGGAGGTTGGGGTGGGTGTGAGGGTTCATTGGTTGGGAGAGAGGGGTCATAATAAGAATGTGGTGGTTCTTGGGAGTAATTGGATTGGAATTGTGGTGGATAAGGGTCATACAGTGGTGAATGGTGAAAAGGAACTTGTGAGTGTGGTGGTTCAAAGCTACGTTGAGAGGATGTCTATAAGCACAGGGTGGGGCTTGTTGGTAATTACAAGGGGGTCTACCATATCTATCAGCTTGATATGCATTGTAGAATGGTCCTTGCCCATGATATCTTGGAGGGTGTTATTGCCTAAAGGGTTGATCAGGGCCTCTTGGCTCCATCCATCTTCGATTGCTTAGACCTTGATGTACATTCCTGTTATAGCTTCCACTCCTTTCAACAGATTTAGAACCAAACTTAAAGCGAGAGGGGTGAGAATTTGTAGTAGCTAATAAAATAAAAGGGAAAAACAAAAACAAATAAACAAGTAAAAGAAAAAAAATATTTACGATAACCAATAATAAGGCACACGTTTGCAGTTCTCCGGCAATGGCGCCATTTTTTGAAGAGAGAACTTTTGCGTGGTCTAGAAATTTGCAGATAAATCCTCGTTGCAGGTATAGCTTCTAAACCAACAAAAGTCCTTTCATACAAACGTTTGATTGTCACAAGTAACAAACCCCTTAAAAATTGATAACCGAAGTATTTAAACCTCGGGTCGTCTTCTCAAGCAACTGCAGGGAGGTGTTCTTATTAATGGTTATGAGTCTTGTAAATTGGGGGTTTTGAAAGTAAGGAATAAGTAATTTAAATGACAAGTAAAATAAATAAATAACTATAAAATAAACTCTTGGCAAGGTATGAAAATTTGGAAGTCCTATCCTAGTTACTCTTATGAGAATTGAGTTTAACCCCACTTAGTTAACGTATTTAAACCGTCTTCTCAAGCAACTGCAGGGAGGTGTTCTTATTAATGGTTATGAGTCTTGTAAATTGGGGGTTTTGAAAGTAAGGAATAAGGAATAAAAAAGACAAGTAAAATAAATAAATAACTATAAAATAAACTCTTGGCAAGGTATGAAAATTCGGAATTCCTATCCTAGTTATTCTTATGAGAATTGAAGTTAATCCCACTTAGTTAACCTTTATGAAAGCAAGGAAAAGTCAAGTGGACTAATTAGTTAGATCCCCAAGTCCTAGCCAACTCCTAAGGAAAGACTAGAGTTAGTAGAATTCAATTC
>NC_029789.2:47574998-47596106 GCF_000816755.2 Arachis ipaensis | reverse complement strand
TATGAGAATTGAAGTTAATCCCACTTAGTTAACCTTTACGAAAGCAAGGGAAAGTCAAGTGAACTAATTAGTTAGATTCCCAAGTCCTAGCCAACTCCTAAGGAAAGACTAGAGTTAGTGGAATTCCAGTCAATTAGAGGAATTAATTAACAATCACGATAAGTTTAATAACTCAAGAGCCTCCAGTTAATCAATTAAAGCCAAGAATATAAAAAAGCTAAATAAGAATCATAAATCTGAAATACCTCAATTACATTTAATAAAAGGAAATTAATCCAAAAATATAAAGAGTTCATAAGCCAATTTGGAAGCATAAGTAATTAAATGAGAGCATTAAAGTATCTGAAAGTAAAAGAGAAATATAAAGTAAAAGAGATATTGAACCTGATGAAGAGTTGAAATCCTAAATCCTTTAAGAGGAATTCTAATCCTAAAACCTAAGAGAGAGGAGAGAACCTCTCTCTCTAAAAACTACATCTAAACTACGAAAAGTGAATAATTATCGACCTCCCATGAATGGATGCATTTCCCCACTTTATAACCTCTAATTTGTGCTTTTTGGACTTAGATCTGGGCCAAAAAGGGTTTCAGAAATCGCTGGGAGCATTTTCTGCAGTTTCTGGTGCGTGGCGTCTGTCACGCATCTGCGTGGGTCACGCGGTCGCGTCATCTGGAGTTTTCCTTATCACGCGTTCGCTTCGGTCACGTGTACGCGTCATTTGTGTTCTGCTCAAGGCACACGTCCGCGTCAGTCACGCGTTCGCGTCACTGCCTTTTCGCGCTAGGCATGCGGTCGCGTCGTCCATGCGTTCGCGTCGCTGCCAGTTTCTTCAAAAACTCCATTTTGTGCTTTCCTTCCATTTTTGTATATTTCCTTTCCATCCTTTAAATCATTCATGCCTTAGGAGATCTGAAAATACTTAACACACAAATCACGGCATCAAATGGTAATAAAAGGTAATTAAAATAAATATTTTTAAAGCATAGAAAACATGTTTTTCACATATATTACATAATAAGGAAGGGGAAAGTAAAACCATGCAATTTCACATGAATAAGTGGGTGAAGGATTGAATAAATCACTTAAATTGAGCACAAAATATATCATAAAATATGGGTTTATCATATTTATAGTAGTCTGGGATGACCTCCCTTGAGATAAGTTTGTTATCTTATCTTATCTTTTGTGGGTGAGTCCCCTTATCTTTAGGCCAGGCCCCTTTAGGTGGGCTGTGATCTTCTGCTTTGGGCCTACTTGGGCCCTTGTAGCAATTTGGCCGAGCTCTTTGGGAAGAGGTCGGTGTCGACCAACCTTTATAAGAGGTCGGTCGTTTTTGTCTTCATCTAACCCGGATCGTGTAGCTTGACCCAAGGTATGAACAGTGCCCCTACTCGAGTTCGATCTTTCCCTTGAGGTCGTGTCTTTAGACTTCGACCCCTTTGAGGAAGTCGTGCTCGGGCATTCGCTTTTGATTGATCTCCTGTATAACTCCTGTTAGGATTGCTTTTACATTTCTTTCTTTCTTTAATTGCAGTGCGCGTTGTGCTTTCTTGGGAATTTGCGAGGGCTTTAAAGGCTCATTTTAATTTCCTTTTGTCGTTTCTTCTTTTCCCTCTTTTACATTTCATTTTGAAATTAAAGAAAAGGTTTTACTTTCACTTTTAGTTTCTTCCTCCCTTTCACTTCTTCGCTCATTTTTTGCTAAATATTTTGTTCATCTGGCTTTTTTGATTTCACGCCCCCAAGCTACCTACCTTCTTTCCTTAAGTGCATTCGTTGGTGCGGATTGTCGGTGTTTCTGTCTGAGCCTTCTCTCGTGCTTGTTCCTTTTTCTCTGCAGGTTGGTATTCTTCTTCCTTTTTATGCCTCGATAGTCATCTTCATGTATGCTTTTACTGTTGCATGTCTGTCTTTTACATGCAAAGTTTTGATCTTTATTGAGTTTGCTTTGAGAAGGTTGAACCTTTCCGAAAAGATTGCGTCTTTTGTTTTTTATCAAAGTTTGTGATTTTCTTTATACCTGCTGCTCCTATTTTAGGAAGATTTGCGCTTTTTAGGTCTCTGTTTGCTATCTCTAGTAGTTTGCTTTTGTTTAAAAGTTGTAGGGTTTTTTATTTTTTGCGTTTGTTTCTATGTTCCCGTACTGTTGCCTCCAAAGGGTGCCCCTGGTTTTGCTAATTATTCCTTATTTTCGTGGACCCTGGGGTGCCCTTTTTGTTGCCCTACCTCTTTGTTTATTGATTGTTCCTTCCCTTTTCGATTCTGTCCGAGTTGTTTAGTAGTGACCCCTTGTTATCTTCCTTTGCTGTAGGTGTTGTTTTCCGTATGTCTTCCCGAAAAAATATTGTTGAGATGTCTACCAAGATCCCTGCTGGCATGGCCGACTGGCTGGACTCTATAGTCCTGATGTGTGTTACCGTGGTTGATCCAGAATACTATGAGAGGCTTAGGAAGTTCCATAGGATCTGTAGCAATAGGGATGATGAAAAGAACTATGAACTGTTATCGCCTGATCCTGAGGAGAGGGTTAGTTTCCCTCCCTTAACTCAGGGAGAACGACCCTTCTTCTATGCTTATGACTATTTCTTTAGTTAGCTAAATATCACTATCCCTTTTACTGCTTTTGAGACTGACCTCTTATGGACCTGTAATGTGGCCCCTTCTCAGCTTCATCCGAACTCTTGGGGTTTATAAAGATCTTTTAGTTGTTGTGTCAGGAGCTGGGTATTCGACCTACCCTAGCTCTCTTCCTTTACTTGTTTGTTTTGACCAAGCCTGGGGTAGCCAAGAAGAAGGCCTCTTGGATTTCCTTCCGAGCAACTCAAGGGAAAAAGGTGTTTTCGATGTTTGACGAGTCTTTTTGTGATTTCAAGAACTACTACTTCAAGGTCCGAGCTGTTGAGGATGCTTGGCCTTTCTTTTTAGATGAGAATAATGAACCCACCTTCCCTTTGTGGTGGCAAAAGGATACGGTGGTAGTTAAGTATCCTTGGGAGAGTTTAAGCGAGGTAGAGCAAGCTTTTGTGGGTGTTTTGGAAGAGCACTGGGGGGAACCTCCTCATTTGGATACTAAGATGTTTCTGGGAGATCCTTCCCTTCTCCGTGCTGAACTGGATAGCGTTTGACTTCTTTTCTGATAGCTTTCTTCTGTTATTTGCCAATTTATCCCTTTCTTATTTGTAACTTATTTTCCTGGTTTCTTTTTCAGAACTGGTGAAATCTACAAACTCCATGAAGGCCTTCCGTAGGGCTAAGAAGGCGACGGCTACACAGAACTTGATGGTGAAGACTTCGGGAGAAGGGTCTTCTCAGGTGCCCCCGAAGAAGCCAACTTCTGACACTTCAGGCCCAGGAAGATCATTCTGACACCACAAGTTCAGACGATTCCATCTAACCCTGTTCAGCTGACCTCTGGTGCTGCCTCCTCTCCTACTACTGCTGGTCCTCCTCCAAAGCGATAGAAAACTATTGGTGCTTTATGATCTGAATGATAAGGGTTTTGATGGCATGGGTTTTGCCACCGAAGTGATATCTCCTCATGGTAAAGTTTCATTGGATGATGTGTCTATCCTTCATCATCCGGATTTTATTACTAGCAATAGTATTCGGATGGCCAACCTGGGTGCGGCCTTATTTTGTGTCGTCCGGAATTCTCTAGTTCATGCGACTAAGGCCTTTATGGAAGACACCAAGTCGGAGTTTGATAGAATTAAGGGTTTGAAGGATGAGCTAGATGCAAGGGTGGCTAAGTTGGAGTTGGATGTGGAGAAGGAGAAATCTCGTGCTGCTGCTGCTGAGGCAACTGCAAATCTTGCTAAAGAAACAGCGAAAAAGTACAAGGAAAGCTACACCCGTACTTATGGCGAGCTGTTGGAATTTAAGGAGAGGCTTCAGTCTGCCCAGGCTGATTACGCCGAGCTTCAAGGTCACATGATGGAGAGTGTGACCAATGCATATGTGAATTAGAGGGCTCAGGTCCGGGTTCTTGCCCTTGCGCTCGACCTTACTTCATTTAGTCTGGATAATGTAGTTGAGGACAGCAAGATCGTACCTGCCCCTGATGATGAAGATGAGAGTCCTCCTCTTGTGCCACCAGCCAAAGCTTCGGAGACTTCAGCTTCTTCCATTCCTATAGAGGTTGACCCTCCAGTGCCTAATCCTGATGTGTAGATTCTGAATGGGCTGGATGGAGTTGTTAATGCTACTCCTATCTCGACCATGCCTCCTTCTGTTCCTCCCAAGGATGTTGCTACTGGGGAAAATTTGGATCCCCTATGACTTTTGTATACTATTGTAGTCTGACTTGTGGACTTTTAAACTTGTTTATGTTTTTGTCAATCTGTTTATTTTTTACTTTTTCTGACATTTGGTTACTCCTCTACAACCTTTATTTTGAAAAAAAAAATATTTAAACTCAAAGGCAGCCTTAGAGTCTTTAATGCTTTAATTTGAAGGATGCGTTTTGCGGATATGTTAGTTGAACCTTTGATACTTGGAGGTTTGCCTTTACACCTTTGCGGATTTATAGAGGTTCAATGCTTTCTTGTCCGACCTCTTTGTAGTGTGAGTTTTTTACCCTAGCCCTTTGGATCATGCCTTGCTTTGAGTTTGTGTTGTCTGGCCTCTGCTTCGGTGAAGTGATCCTAGTGGCTTGGTGTCCGAGCTTTCAGTAACTTGTTCGACAACTTTTTAGCTGAACCTTTTTAGTTTGTTTGAACGTCTTTATAGCCCTGTTTGGGATCGTACCTTTGTTGAGCGAAGCTGTTCCCTTTTTAGCTAAGCACGTTTGAGCCTTAAGTTGTTTTAACCTTTTTTGGCTTTTATTACTTCCTTGAGGTCGTGCTTGCTTTGCGAGGTCGCCCCTTCGGTTGATGTTCGATGTGAGCTTTTTAGTCATGTTCCAACAACTTTTTAGGTAGCGTTCCAAGGGGAGCCTTTTCTTTATAGTTTGTTTGGATGACTTTTTAGCTCTTGTTTGTGCTTTTGCTTTTTAAGTAGTGTCTTTTTTGCAAGACTTGTACTTTTATAGCTAGGCACTTCTGTCTCGACTTTTTAGCTTTTCTTTGGCCTTAGCGAGATGTCTTCATCCCTTTTTAGTGATCCTTTCGTTAGTCCGACTTCTTTGTCGGGCCTTGTTAAGTTATTTTTAGTATTCCATTTTTAGTCAGACCTCGTCAGGTCGCTTTCTATGGATTACTTTTTATAACTTCTTGCGTTAACTTGCTTCTATCGCTTTCACCTTGCCTCTATCGCTTTCATCTTGCTGACCTCTTTGTAATCGGGTGATAAATTTAGTTTTCACCTTGCCGAACTTTTTGTAATCGGGTGATGAATTTGATTTTCACCTTGCCGACCTCTTTGTAATCGGGCGGTGAGTTTTTGCGTTTTATGAGTTTAGATTAATGCATCTTGGTAGGAAACTTTTTAGGGAGTTGGTGACTTTTATTCGAATAATAATGAGAAAAAAACATAAATATAAGTATGTACATATAAGTGCTTACCCTTAGAGGTCGGGCAATTTCTTAGATATCGGCCTGGCGCCTCATTAAAAAACCTGTTCAGGAAAAAGAGTGCGCCTTGACCTAAGACCTTTTTTTTTCTAACTATAGTACCTTATTAGGTTATAGGCATGCCATGACCTTGGTAGCTCTCGCCCTTCGAGGTCGGACACCTTGTTGTAACCTTTTCCCAGTACTTCTGCTACTCGGTATGGTCCTTTCCAGTTAGCTGCTAGCTTCCCTTCTCCTGACCGACCTATTTTGAAATCATTTCAGATTAATATGAGATTATTGGTGGTGAAGCTTCACTGGATTACCTTCCGCTTATATCTCAGAGCCATTCGACGCTTTAGGGCTTCCTCTCTAATATGAACTCTTTCTCGGACCTCTGGAAGTAGGTCGAGCTCTTCCCTTTGAGCTTGGGGGGTTGGTCTCTTCGTTGTAGGGGATCATTTTGGGAGATCCTTCTTCTACCCCTACGGGAATCATTGCCTTCATTCTGTAAGCAAGTCGAAATGGAGATTCTCTAGTGGTTAAATGTGGTGTTGTCTGGTATGCCCATAGGACTTGCGGGAGCTCTTCTGCCCAAATTCCCTTGGCGTCCTGTAATCTCCGTTTTAACCCAGCTAGTATAACTTTATTGGCGGCTTCCGCCTGTCCATTGGCTTGTGGGTGACAGACAGAGGTGAACTGGTGCTTGATTTTCAAATCGGCTACCAGGTTTCTAAAGCCTGTGTCGGTGAACTGAGCACCATTTTCTGTGGTGATGGAGCATGGGACCCCAAACCTTGTGACAATATTTCTGTATAATAATTTACGAATTCTTTGGGCGGTGGCTGATGACAAGTCATCTTATGCTAGTTTCACAAGCATTTTTCATTTGTTTCATTAGGTTTTATGCACTTTCTTGCACAATAAGTAAGTGATTGGAGTGGAATTTCATGTTTATCTTGATCCAATCAAACATCATTAATTTTATACAAAATCATGAGATTTATGCAAGAATTAAGTAATTATTATGAATGATGCAAAACCTTATGATTTTGGTGAGACTTTGATTGCATGTTTGGTTGATTTCAGGTGAAAAAAATGGAGAGAAAGAGGGGCAGTGCAGAGTAACGCTGCGTTCAAATAAAGAACGCCACGCTCTCTAGCGACACGCACGCGTACAGGATGCTTACGCGTCGGGGAAGGATTTTTGAAGACCCACGTGCACGCGTACGCGTGGATGTAATTGGCGCTCGTTTGCAAAGAGAGCGCTACGTTACCTACATGAGCGTCTGCGACAAAATTTGAATTTGGGATTAAAGTTTTGCAGCTGATGCGCACGCATATGTGACGCGCACGCGTCGATGGAGCATCTGGGATGAAGCACGCAAACGCGTGGGTGGCGAGGAAGCTTGGAATTGACAATTTGCCACCCACGTGCACGCGCAGAGGACGCGCAAGCATGGGTAGCATTTATGGCGTGAACGTAGCACTCATTTAACGAACGCTATCAGGGACGCGCACGCGTGAATGGTGTGCGCAAGCATGATAGAGGCTGAAGATGGTAATGACGCGTACGCGTATGTGACGCGTACGCGTATGTGACGCGTACGCGTCGATGTGCAAAAACGCAAGGGGACACATGGGTGTGAAGCACGCGTACGCGTGATGATGCATTCAGCGAGCAAGGACGCGCACGCGCAGGAGACGCGTATGACGACAAGTCATCTTATGCTAGCTTTTCAAGAATTTTTCACTTGTTTCATTAGGTTTTATGCACTTTCTTGCATAATAAGTTAGTGATTTGGAGTGGATTTGCATGGTTATGTCAATTTAATCAACCATCATTTATTTGACACAAAATCATAGGATTCATCCTAGAATTAGTTGATTTTATGAGTAATTTAGAGATCTTGTGAATTTGGTGATGATTTGATTGGTTGTTTTGATTAATTGTAGATGAAGAAATGATGAAAAAAAAGGAGAGAGGAACCTTAGAGCATGCTTTGGACCTTAGGCCACTCTTTGAAAAGCGTGACCCAGGACATTAAAGCGTGGCGCTCACCAAAGGGGCATGGGCCAGTGCTCAATTACCAAACGGAGCACCCAAATACTACACCAAGAAAGCAAGGATGTGGCACTCTCTTTTTGAACGCCAACGTTCACTCTTTGAATGCTAGTTGCAGAGGCCAAGCAAAGGTCAATGGTGCTGCGATGAGTTTTGTAACTGAGCACTACAAGGAGGCACTCAAACAAGGAGCGCTACGTTAACTTCGTTAACGTTTTTGTGGCCTAACCAAAAGGAAATCAAGGCGCGACACACACCAAAGGGAGCAGCAAGGTTCGAAATGGGGACCAAGAGAAGCGCTACAAGGCTTGGCACAAGGAAATTGGCCAAAATGGCTTCACCAGGGATCGAAGAGGAGCACGCACACATGCATCAAAAGGGCGCTAAGTTAACTCAGTTCACTGAGCGCTATTAGTGCAAGGGAATTGGCACAAATGAAGCTTGCACGGCTCGAAAGTGGGAGCCTCACTCCAAAGCAAGTGGCACTACGTTAGATTTCCTAACTAAGCACTATGCCAAGAAGGTTGGCACAAGCCTGGGACAAAGCCATTGAGTGCTGCGTTACCTTTCTTAACTGAGCGCTCCACTGGAAGGTGGCCCTTGGTCCAATTTCAATCAAAAGCGAAGTTTGGATCCACTTCTTCACCAATTTGAAAATCCCACTCCAGATTCTGAAAATCAAAAATAGAAAGTGTATAAATCGGAGTTAGTTTGATTTGTAAAGGACCTTCTCTTTCTTTTTAGCTCAATTTTCATTTTCTTTAACTTTAGTTTTCATTGAGAGTTCTGAACTTGAGATTGGATCTAAGTCTTTCTCTCTAGTTTTCATTTTACTTTCTTCTGTAACCTCTACTTTCTGCTTTAAATTTTGGATTGAGATTGAAGGAATTCTGTTTCAAGTGTTGATCTGAAATTCATCTTTGTTCTTCTTCTGCATAATTCTGAGAATTGAGGAATTGGATTTGAGTTTCATTTGCCATTTTCATTAACATTTCTTCTGCATTTTCTTTTCTGTTTGATCAAAGGAGTAATTGAGATCTAGATCTGCTTTCTAATCTCATTGCTCCTCTTCGATCTTCAATTTCTCTTTAGATTTCACAATTAAGCTAAGTTCTCCTTCTGTTTTGTTTCTTCAAGAAATTTTCCATTTCTGTTTAGATCTTCTGTAATTTTACTTCATCTTCTTCTTCTCTGATTGATTGCACTTTACATTTTCCTGTTAAATTCTGAATCCCAACTCCCAAATCCCTTTAATCTTCAAACAATTTAAGTTTCTCAACAATTTAGATTCAGTCATTTAGTTTTCTTGCACTTTAAGATTCAGCCATTTACCTTTCTTGCACTCAAAGTTTCAGCTCTTTAACTTTCTTGCACTTTAAGTTTCAGCTCAATTTACATTATCTGCACTTTAGATTCTGTCAATTTCCCCTCTCTCTTTTATTTTAATTCAATTTAGCTTCTGCTATTCAAGTTTCACTCAAATCATCAACTGTTTGCTTAACTAAACTATCCACCTAACTAAAATTGCTCAATCCATCAATCCCTGTGGGATCGACCTCACTCATGTGAGTAATTACTACTTGATGCGACCCGGTACACTTGCCGGTAAGTTTTGTGTTGGAATCTAATTTCCACACATCAGCGTACGCGTGGGTGAATGAATGCTGCGCTCAATTTCAGAATGCTGCGTTCCCCTGGAAGCTGCAATCAAGTACCCATCTCTGACCCACTTCATCAAAGGCCAAAAAGCCCACTCCAAGTACTTGATGACTAAATTAGAAAGTGTATAAATAGGAGAAAATTTAATTTAATGGGGGGATCTTTTTACCTTCTCTTTATTTTTCCTTTTAGTTCTTCTTTTTAGGAATTTTGTAGAATTTGGAGATCTGCTTTTAATTTCTTTTTCTGCAATTTTTCTTTTCTGTTTGGGTACTAGAGAAATGATGAACTAAACCCGAATTCATTAGGGGGAGGAGCTCTATTGTAATTCCAATGAATTAATAAAATTCTTCTTCTTCTCAATTCACTTTTGTAGCTATTGGATATCTTCTGTTTTGATTTCGGATTCTTCACTCCGAAAGGAGGTTGAATTCAATTGAATGCTTGTGTGAGCCTCGGAAGGGGAATCACTTGCATTAGATTTGGAGCTCTATCCTTTACTACTCTATTGATCAACAACATTCTAGAGGAATTGAGATCTTGAGAGTTAGTGTGGCTTATGGATGAGAGAAATGCACTTAACCTCTTCTCATGATAATTAGATTAAGGAATTGGCAACATTGATTATCATTAGAGAGATTAAATTACCAAGGAATTGGGATCTAATCAATTTCAATCTGCCATAAATCTACCAAATGATTGAGAAAGGAGTTGAAAGCAATTGATTCAAGAAGGATTACAGTATCTCCAATCCCTGATGAATCACTTTCTTTGAATTTCATCACCTTAGAGTTTCTGATTGCACTACAATTACCTTTTCCATTTCGGTTTTGATTCCCAGCACCCAAATCCCTTTACTATTCATGCAATTTAAGTTATTGTGAGATTGAGAAGAGAAGCAAGAGGGAAGGGAGTTATTGGAGAAGAAGAATCAGAAGAGGAAGATCAAGAAATAGAGGGTAACTTACCCAATCCGCCTGAGGATATGGCCAATAAAAATGGCCAGCCTCAGAGAAGAGTCTTAGCCTCTTACACTATCCCCAACCCAAGGAATTGTGGGAGCAGTATCTTAACCCCCAATGTCCATGCTAATAATTTTAAACTCAAGCCTCTATTGGTTACCTTGGTTCAGAACAATTGTCAATATGGAGGAAGTGCTACTGAAGATCTAAACCAACACCTCTCTGTGTTCTTAAGAATTTGTGACACTGTCAAAACCAATGGAGTCCACCCTGACATCTACAAGCTTTTATTGTTCCCATTCTCACTGAGAGACAAAGTCACACATTGGCTAGAGACCTTCCCTAAAGAAAGCATCACCAACTGGGATGATTTGGTTAGCAAATTTCTAGCCAAATTCTATCCACCTCAAGGAGTCATTAAGCTAAAACTTGATGTGCAAACCTTTAGGAAGCTAGAAGAAGAATCATTATATGAAGCCTGGAAGAGGTATAAAGCTTTGATTAGAAGGTGTCCAGAGGGAATGTTCAGTGAGTGGGTGGATCTGCAAAATTTCTATGAAGGCTTGTCCTTGAGTTCAAGGAAAGCTTTGGATTATTCTTCAGGAGGATCCTTGCAAATGATGAAAACTGCTCAAGAGGCACATAATCTTATAGACATGGTAGCCAACATTGAGTATTTCTACTCTTCTAAAAGACAAGCAGCTCCAAAGAAAGGTTTATTTGAGCTTGAAGGAGTTGACACAATATTGGCTCAGAATAAACTCATGCATCAGCAACTCTAGCAGCAAATAGAAATGATGTCAAAGAGGATGGATGGCGTGCATCTTGCAGCAGTGAGCACTACACATCAACCACCGGTGGTGTGGGGACAATAAGAAGAAAATTATGAAGAGCAGCAGCCTGAACAGGTGCAATATATGCACAATCAAGGTGCTAGAAAAAATGAGTTTTATGGAGACACCTATAATCCATCTTGGAGAAACCATCCTGGAGAGAATCAGAACCATCAGCCTTAGCAGAGAAACTTCAATTAAAACAATGGCCGAAAAACAAACCATCAAAACCATCAAACCCCTAACCAAAATCCATACAGAAAACCACAAAAAAATCACCCCCAATCCAACTTCTATCCACCCAATAACCCATCAACTAACCAAAACAACTTCCATTCACCATCTACATCCCATACTCAGCCATAACCACCCCAAGAATCCTAAAGAATCTCCAATTTGGAGATGATGATGAAAAAGATGATAAAACATCAAGAATTGTCTAACAAAAATCATGAAGCATTATTAAGAAACCTGGAGAGACATATTGGACAATTGTCCAAGCAAACAGCTGCTGAAAGACCAGCCAATGCACTACCAAGTGATACCATTCCAAATCCTAAAGAAGAATGCAAAGCAATTCAACTCAGAAGTAGAAAAATTTGGAGAATGACAAGGATGCTAGCCAGAAGCAAGTAGAGGAGGACAAGCATGACTAGGAGAAGCTCAAAAAGAAGGAGGAAGAGCCACAAGCTCCACGGAAGGGAAAGCAAGTTATGGAGGAGCATCTACAAGAATAGAGGAAGGTGGTGAAGCCTTACATTCTCCCTCTGCCATATCCTCAAAGGTTGCAAAGAGAGCTCAAGGATCAACAATTTCCCACGTTTTTAGAGGTTTTTAAGAAACTGGAAATCAACATCCCCCTTACTGAAGCTCTAGAGCAAATGCCATTGTATGCAAAATTCCTCAAAATGCTCATCAATAATAAGAGAAGCTAGAATGAAAAGGAGACAGTGGTCTTGACCCAAGAGTGCAGTGCAGTAATCCAAAAGGGTCTCCCACCAAAACTCAAAGATCCTGGGAGCTTCATCATATCATGCACCGTAGGCAATATGACCTTGGAAAAAGCTCTCTGTGATTTAGGTTCCAGCATCAATTTGATGCCTCTCTCACTAATTAAAAAGCTTGCAATAGAAGAAGTCAAACCCACCAGAATGTCACTTCAAATGGCAGATAGATCACTCAAAATACCAAATAGAGTTGTGGAGAACTTATTGGTGAAGGTGGAAGAGTTCATCTTCTCTGCCGATTTTGTCATTTTGGACATGGAAGAAGAAAGACACACTTCAATTATCTTGGGTAGACCTTTCTTAGCAATAGCAAGAGCTATCATTGATGTGGAGAAAAGGGAGATGACCCTCAGGGTGCACAATAAGCAAATGATCATCAATGTCTTTAAGGCCATGCAATATCCCCCTAAGAAGAAAAAGCATATGAGGGTGGAAATGATAGAAGAATTAGAGGAAGTGCTTGAAATAAGCGTTCTTGAGGAGCAAGAAGAAGAAATAGAAATAGAACAAAGTATCTTAGAAGAACAAGTGACTGAAGTCTCTTTTGAAGGCAAGAAAGAGGAGGTGCCAAAGCAAGAGTTGAAGCCCCTCCCTCCTCATCTCAAATATGCATACCTTGGTGAAGAGGATAGCCTTCCAGTGATCATCAATTCATCTTTGAGCACACAAAATAAAACCAAACTGATTGAGGTATTGATAACTCACAAGACTGCTTTAGGATGGACAATTGATGACATCAAGGGTATAAGCCCTACAATTTGTATGCATAAAATCTTGCTAGAAGAGGACTCAAGACCTGTGGTACAGCCGCAAAGAAGGCTTAACCCAACCATGAAGAAAGTGGTTCAAAAAGGAGTAATGAAGTTGTGGAATGCTAGAATCATATACCCAATCTCTGACAGCTCTTGGGTAAGTCCAGTTCAAGTGGTGCCAAAAAAAGGTGGCATGATTGTCATCTTTAATGAGAAGAATGAACTCATTCCCACAAGGACAGTGACAGGGTAGAGAATGTGCATTGACTATAAAAGACTGAATGAGGCCACAAGGAAGGATCACCTCCCTCTCCCTTTTGTTGATCAGATGCTGGAAAGATTGGTTGGCCATGCCTACTATTGCTTCTTAGATGGGTACTCTGGGTACAATCAAATAGTAGTGGATCCCAAGGATCAAGAAAAGACCTCCTTCACATGTCCATTCGGAGTCTTTGCCTACAGAAGGATGCCCTTTGGGCTGTGCAATGCCCCTGCTACCTTTCAAAGGTGTATGCTTTCTATATTTTCTGACATGGTAGTAAAATTTTTAGAAGTCTTCATGGATGATTTTTCTGTCTTTGGCAATTCATTTGATACCTGCTTGCATCATTTAACACTTGTCTTGAAAAGATGCCAAGAAACTAATCTGGTCTTGAATTGGAAGAAATGCCATTTCATGGTTCCTGAAGGGATAGTTCTTGGGCATAAGATTTCAAGCAAAGTTATAGAAGTTGATAAAGCTAAGATAGAGATCATAGAAAAGCTTCCTGTACCAGTCAATGTAAAAGCAGTGAGAAGTTTTCTTGGGCAAGCTGGTTTTTATAAGAGATTTATCAAAGACTTTTCAAAAATAGCTAAACCACTAAGCAACCTGTTAGTGGTTGACAATCCCTTTGTCTTTGATGATAGCTGTAAACATGCCTTTGAAACTCTAAAAAATAAACTCACTATAGCACCAATCATCTCACCCCTAGGTTGGAAATTGCTTTTTGAACTCATGTGTGATGCAAGTGAATTTGCCATTGGTGCTATATTGGGGCAAAAGAAAGATAAGCTGCATCATGTTATATACTATGCAAGTAAGGTGTTGAATGAAACACAGAGAAATTATACCACCACCGAAAAGGAACTCTTGGCAATTGTATATGCATTTGATAAATTTAGACAATACTTGATTGGTTTAAAGGTTGTAGTGTATACTGATCATGCTGCTCTCAAGTATCTCATGTCTAAACAGGATTCCATGCCAAGGCCTATTAGGTGGGTGCTGTTGCTACAAGAATTTGACATTGAAGTGAGAGATAGAAAAGGAAGTCAGAACCAAGTTGCAGACCATCTGTCAAGACTACCACAAGAGATCAACCAGGATGAACATCAACCAGTGAATGAAAAGTTTACAGATGAATACCTCCTCCAAGTCCAACAAGCTCCTTGGTTCGCAGACATGGCAAACTACAAAGCAGGAAGGAGTATTCCACAAAATTACAAAGCAAGTTAAGAAGATGCTAAATAAGGCTAAGTTATTCTTGTGGGATGAGCCCTTCCTATTCAAAAGATGCCCGGATAGAATGATTAGGAGATATGTGCCAGAGGTTGAAATGAAGGACATATTATGGCACTTTCACAACTCAAGCTATGGTGGTCACTTTGGGGCTGAGAGGACAGCTGCAAAAGTCCTTCAAAGTGTTTTTTATTGGCCTTCTATCTTCAAGGATGCTAGAGAGTTTGTAAGCCAATGCAATGAATGTCAAAGAACAGGAGGCTTGACAAGGAAGAATGAGATGCCTCAGAAGTTTATTCTGGAAGTGGAACTCTTTGATATATGGGGAATTGACTTCATGGGCCCTTTCTCTCCTTGCTACACATTCAAATACATCTTGGTGGCGGTAGAATATGTTTTAAAATGGGTGGAGGCTATAGCCACCACTACATGTGATACCAATGTGGTTTTGAAATTTCTCAGAAGAAATATCTTCACTAGGTTTGGAGTACCAAAGGGACTTATAAGTGATGGAGGGAGCCATTTTTGCAACAAACACCTGAACACCCTCCTTCATAAATATGGAATGACTCATAAGGTGGCTACACCTTATCACCCACAGACAAATGGCCAAGCTGAGCTTGCAAACAGAGAGCTAAAGAAGATTTTGGAGAAAACAGTAGGGTCAACAAGAAAGGACTGGGCAAGAAAACTGGATGATGCACTCTAGGTATACAGAACAACAATTAAAACCCCTATTGGGAGGTCTCCCTTCTAGTTAGTATATGGTAAAGCCTGCCATCTTCCTGTGGAGCTTGAACATAAAGCTTTCTGGGCCACTAAGCTCCTCAACCTTGACTCTCAAGCAGCAGGGGAGAAAAGATTGTTGCAGCTCAATGAGTTAGAAGAATTCAGACTTGAAGCATATGAGAATGCCAGAATATACAAGGAAAGACCAAAGAAATGGCATGACAAGAAGATCACAAGAAAAGAATTTGAGCCAGGGCAACATGTGTTATTATACAACTTTAGACTCAAGAATTTTCCTGGGAAACCCAAGTCTAAATGGACTGGACCCTATCTGGTAACCAAGGTTTCTCCATATGGAAGCCTTGAACTTTTGAATGAAGCTACAAAGGATACATTCACAGCTAATTGTCACAGAGCCAAACATTACCTGGGAGGATTGTGGAACAAAGAAAAGAGCATTCAGGAGCTGGGATGAACAAAGATGAAGGACGTCAAGCTAACGACGATAAACAAGCGCTTGTTGGGAGGCAACCCAACCAGAGGTAGTTTTTTTTCTTTTCCTAGCTGTTTCAATAAAAGAGTTAAGTAAATGTAGTTGTATTGCAAGGAGCTAAGTTTGGTGTTGAACACCAAAACAATTTAAGGGTGAATGTAGGAAGCTAAGTTCGGTGTTCCACCAAGAATTTCATTAAGAACACACTTCAACCCTCTGCATAAACTGGTCACTGGCTCCAAACAATCAGGGAAACTACTTAACCATTGATTGTTTTCTAGTTATAGTTTGTTTTCTTTAAAAGCACAAGGTTTCATCTGATGCATAGCAGAGAGTGGCAAGGAACTAAGTTTGGTGTTCACACACCAAAATAAGTTCAAAAGGCTACAAACATTCATGCATGACTAACCATTTTTCGAGTGCTTGGGGAACAAGCAACTTCCACTATCAGTGCAGAAAATCAATCAACTTTTTGGAAGGACTGTACATCATCAGCAAGAAAAGCACAAAAGCTAAGGAGGGTGATGAAGGACTAAGCAAGGAGATACCAAAAGGTTGTATTGTTACTCAACTGTTTGTGCCTTAAAGTGCTAATTGTACCCCTTTCTGATTAAGTTTACCCTTGTCTGCATTTTTTTGTTTACTGTCATTTGATTCTTCAACTATGTGATCTAGCCAAAATGTATGCTTCATTTACATTTGCTTGAATGTATGACTTGTTCCCCTCTGCATAAATAAGAGAAAATGATTGAACCAGAAAGTAATTGTTTAATGTGATAGGGATAATAATAAAGTTTGATGGTGGTAATTGCTTGATTAGTTGTTAAGCTCAATAATAAAAGCTGCAAGGTAGAATATCTCTCTCAAGTATAGACTTAGTTGCTGCTATGGACCTTCAATTAATAATTATTCTTGGAAAAAAAAAAGAAAAAAAAAAGAGTAAGAAAGAAAAGCCAAGAATTGGCAACAAACAAATGAAAGAAACAAATAAGAAAGCTAGACACCAATAGTGTGGACCTTAAGACACATGCCTGTGGTGTCTTTGTATTAGGATTTGCTTGGATAATTAGGTCCTGAGGAGTATTTTAAAACATGGTAACTTGGATTAACTAATCCAGGATTATCAACCGAAAATCCACTATCAAGATCAACCTAATTACAAGACATTTAGTAATCCAAAGAGGTGCTGGGCATTAATGTTCTTGAGAAGAATTGTGAGCCAAGTGTCTGTAGTGAAGAGGTGTTGAGAAAAATTGAGCCAAAACGCTGCTGCAACACTTGACACTGAGCTAAAATTGAAAAATAAGTTTCTGAAGCAAAGGGAAGAAAGAAAGTTTAACAAGGATCAATAAAGAATAAGGCATTATAGCAGCAACTTTAGTTAATACTCAAAGAGACATCTCACATTTGGAGTTTAATAATAACTGAGCTGCATTCTGTCTGCATAAAACCCCATGAACCAAATTCAATTACCTGCTGATAAGGACATATATGCTTTTCTGTTTTTTCTGATTTCTTCTCATGTTTTCGTGCTTGCTTGGGGACAAGCAAGATTTAAGTTTGGTGTTGCGATGACAAGTCATCTTATGCTAGTTTCACAAGCATTTTTCATTTGTTTCATTAGGTTTTATGCACTTTCTTACACAATAAGTAAGTGATTGGAGTGGAATTTCATGTTTATCTTGATTTAATCAAACATCATTAATTTTATACAAAATCAGGAGATTTATGCAAGAATTAAGTGAGTATTATGAATGACACAAAACCTTATGATTTTGGTGAGACTTTGATTGCATGTTTGGTTGATTTCAGGTGAAAAAAATAGAGAGAAAGAGGGGCAGTGCAGAGTAACGCTGTGATCAAATGAAGAACACCACACTCTCTAGCGACGTGTACGTGTACAGGACGCTTACGCGCCGGGGAAGGATTTTTGAAGACCCACGCGTATGCGTACATGATGCGTACGCGTCGATGTAATTGGCGCTCATTCGCAAAGAGAGCGCTACGTTACCTAAATGAGCGCCTGCGACAAAATTTGAATTTGGGATTAAAGTTTTGCAACCGACGCGCACGCGTGTGTGACGCGCACGCGCCGATGGAGAATTTGGGATGAAGCACGTAAATGCGTGGGTGGCGCGAAAGCTTGGAATTGACATTTTGCCACCCACGCACACGCGCAGAGGACGCACACGCGTGGGTAGCGTTCATGGCGCGAGCGTAGCGCTCATTTAACGAACGCTATCAGGGAAGCGCACGCGTAAATGGTGCGCGCAAGCATGATGGAGGCTGAAGATGGTAATGACGCGTATGTGTATGTGATGCATATGCGTCGATGTGCAAAAATGCAAGGGGACGCATGAGGGCGAAGCACGCGTACGCGTGATGATGCATTCAGCGAGCAAGGACGTGCACGTGCAGGAGACGCGTACACGTGGGTGAATGAACGCTGCGCTCAATTTCAGAATGCTACGTTCCTCTGGAAGCTACAACCAAGTACCCATCTCTGACCCACTTCATCAAAGGCCAAAAAGCACACTCCAAGTACTTGATGACTAAATTAGAAAGTGTATAAATAGGAGAAAATTTAATTTCATGGGGGATCTTTTTACCTTCTCTTTATTTTTCCTTTTAGTTCTGCTTTTTAGGAATTCTATAGAATTTGGAGATCTACTTTTAATTTCTTTCTGTTTTCTTTTTGTTCTTCATCTTCTGCAATTTTTCTTTTCTGTTTTGGTACTAGAGCAATAATGAACTAAACCCCAATTTCATTAGGGGGAGGAGCTCTATTGTAATTCCAATGAATCAATGAAATTATTCTTCTTCTCAATTCACTTTTGTAGCTGTTGGATATCTTCTGTTTTGATTTAGGATTCTTCACTCTGGAAAGAGGTTGAATTCAATTGAATGCTTGTCTGAGCCTCAGAAAGGGAATCACTTGCACTAGATTTGGAGCTCTATCCTTCACTACTCTCTTGATCAACACAATTCGGGAGGAATTGAGATCTTGAGAGTTAGTGTGGCTTATGGATGAGAGAAATGCACTTAACCTCTTCTCATGACAATTAGATCAAGGAATTGGCAAGATTGATTGTGATTAGAGAGATTGGATTACTAAGGAATTGGGATCCAATCAATTTCAATCCGCCATAGATCTACCAAATGATTGAGAAAGGAGTTGAAACCAATTTGATTCAAGAAGGATTACAGTATCTCCAATACCTGATGAATCACTTTCTTTGAATTTCTTCACCTTAGAGTTTCTGATTTCATTGCAATTACCTTTTCCATTTTGGTTTTGATTCCCAACACCCAAATCCCTTTACTATTCATGCAATTTAAGTTTCCTTGCAATTTAGATTTTGCAGTTTAAGTTTCTTGCACTTTAAGATTCAGTTATTTACCTTTCTTGCAATTTAAGTTTCAGCTTTTCTAATTTCTTGCACTTTAAGCTATAGTTATTTAAGCTTCCAGCCATTCACTTTTTAGTTAAATTACATTTTGCAATTTAAATTCTTAGCAATTTACATTCTGTCAATCAAATCTCACTTAATTCATCAATATTCGCTTAAATAAATTCATCACCATACTAGAGTTGCTTAATCCCTCAATCCCTGTGGGATCGACCTCACTCCTATGAGTTATTACTACGTGATGCGACCCGGTTCACTTGCCGATTAGTTTGTGTGGAATCGATTTTCCTTCATGAAGTTTTTGGCGCCGTTGTCGGGGATTGATTTACATTAACAATGATTAAGTAAGGTGATAATCTAGATTAAGCATTTTCTTTTGATTTTGCTAAGCACACTAACTATTTGAGTTTTTGTTTCTGCTAACTATAACCTCACTCTAGCAACAGAGTGTTCTGTTTGAGTTTTTTAGTTTGTTTGTGTTTGTATGCCAGGAGGGAGAAGAGGTGAAGAATCCACTTACTTTGATTCTGAGCCAGAGAGAACATTGTTGAGATTGAGAAGAGAAGAAAGAGGGAAGGGAGTTATTGGTAAAGAAGAATCAGAAGAGGAATATCAAGAAATGGAGGGTAACTTACCCAATCCACCTGAGGATGTGGCCAACAACAATGGCCAGCCTCAGAGAAGAGTCTTAGCCTCTTACACTATCCCCAACCTAAGGAATTGTGGGAGCAGTATCTTAAACCCCAATGTCCATGCTAATAATCCTAAACTCAAGCCTCAATTGATTACCCTGGTTTAGAACAATTGTCAATATGGAGGAAGTGCTGCTGAAGATCCAAACCAACACCTCTCTGTGTTCTTAAGAATTTGTGACACTGTCAAAACCAATGGAGTCCACCCTGACATCTACAAGCTTTTATTGTTCTCATTCTCACTGAGAGACAAAGCCACACATTCTAGAGACCTTCCCTAAAGAAAGCATTACCAACCAGGATGATTTGGTTAGCAAATTTCTAGCCAAATTCTATCCACCTCAAAGAGTCATTAAGCTAAAAACTGATGTGCAAATTCTATCCACCCCAAGGTTGGGACGCATTTTAGGAGGGCGTAGAGATTCCTCTCTTATATAGGACGTCATGTACTATGGTATAGTACTATGCTTCTCGTACTAGCATTTTTGCCTCCTTTTTTTCTGTGGGAAGTATTTTCGACTTGAGATAGTCAACTATAGGAGTCATCCACCCTTGATCCTGTCCTGATATGGCTAGGATCTTTTCTTCCTCCAAGGTCGATGGACTTCGGAGTGTTTCTTGGATGAGGCTTCTATTATTGCCCCCTGGTTTGGTGCTGGCTTGTTTTGAAAGTGCATCGGCTCGGGCATTCTGTTCCCGGGGTATGTATCGGACCTCATATCCCCTAAATTATCCGAGCTGTTCTTTGGTTTTGTCAAGGTATTTTTTCACGGTGGGATCCTTAGCTTGATAGCTCCCTTCTATTTGCAAAGTGACTACTTGGGAGTCGCTAAAGATGGTAAGTCTTTGAGCTCCTATTTCCCTAGCCAGCCTCAAACCAGCCAGTAGTGCTTCATATTCAGCTAGATTATTTGAGGCAGGAAATTCAAACTTTGAGGAGAGCTCGATTTGGGTTCCCTGATCGTTCTCTAAAACGACGCCTGTACCACTCCCGGTTTTGTTCGAGGAGCCATCTACAAAAAGGATCCACTTTGTGGGGGTGCCCGGGGTGTCAATATACTCTGTGATGAAGTCGGCTAGGTACTGAGATTTAAAAGCTGTCTGAGCTTCATATTTGAGGTCGAATTCTGATAACTCGACTGCCCATTGTAGGATTCTTCCGGCTAAATCTGTTTTCTGCAAAATACCTTTTATGGGCTGGTTAGTCCGCACTCTAATGGTGTGAGCTTGGAAGTATGGACGGAGTCATCGAGAAGTGAGTATGAGGGCGTAGGAAAACTTTTCTATCTTTTGATAATTTAGTTCAGCCCCTTGTAGAGCCTTACTGATGAAGTAGATGGGTTGTTGCCCACTTTCGTCTTCGCTGACTAGTGCTGAAGCTATTGCCCGACTTCCTATGTCCAGCTATAGTATGAATTCTTCGCCTTTTCGAGGTCGAGTAAGAATGGGTGGTTGCCCCAGAAATTTTTTGAAGTCTTGGAATGCTTGTTCGCATTCTGGAGTCCATTCAAACCT
>NC_029789.2:47566083-47571563 GCF_000816755.2 Arachis ipaensis | reverse complement strand
GAAGCTTCGCTGGATTACCTTCCGATTATATCTCAGAGCCATTTGACGCTTTAGGGCTTTCTCTCTAATCCGAACTCTTTCTCGGACTTCTGGAAGTAGGTCGAGCTCTTCCTTTTGAGTTTGGGAGTTGGTATCTTCATTGTAGAGGATCATCCTAGGGGATCCTTCTTTTAAATCTACGGGAATCATTGCCTCAATTCCATAAGCAAGTCGGAATGATGATTCTCTAGTGGTTGAATGTGGTGTTGTTCGGTATGCCCATAGGACTTGTGGGAGCTCTTCAGCCCAAGCTCCCTTGGCGTCCTGTAGTCTCCATTTTAACCTAGCCAGTATGACTTTGTTGGCGGCATTCGCCTGTCCATTGGCTTGTAGGTGCTCTACAGAGGTGAACTGGTACTTGATTTTCAAATCGGCTACCAGATTCCTGAAGCCCGTGTTGGTGAATTGAGTGCCATTATCTGTGGTAATGGAGTGTGGCACCCCAAACCTTGCGACAATGTTTCTGTATATGAACTTCCGACTTCTTTGGGCAGTGGCCGTGGCCAAGGGTTCTGCCTCAATCCATTTTGTAAAATAGTCTATTCTAACAATAAGGAACTTGACTTGTCCTAATCCCAGGGGGAAGGGTCCGAGGAGGTCGAGCCCCAATTTGGCGAATGGCTAGGGTGAAGTGACACAAATGAGTTCTTCGGGCGGTGTGATGTGAAAGTTCGCATGCTTCTGACATAGGGGGCATGTTTTGACGAACTCTGCTGCTTCCTTTTATAAGGTCGGTCAGTAGAATCTAGCTCGGAGTACCTTTTTCGAAAGAGCTCGCACCCCGAGGTGGTTGCCGCACATGCCACTATGGACTTCTTCTAGAACTTCCCTTGTAGTGGAGGTCGGGACGCATTTAAGGAGGGGTGTAGAGATTCCTCTCCTATATAGGACGTTGTGTACTGTGGTGTAGTACTGTGCTTCTCGTACTAACCTTTTTAATTTGCCTCCTTTTTGTCTGTGGGAAGCGTTTCTGACTTCATGTAGTTGATTATGGGCGTCATTCATCCTTGGTCCTGTCCTGATATGGCTAGGATCTTTTCTTCCTCCAAGGTCGATGGACTTCGAAGTGTTTCTTGGATGAGGCTTCTATTATTGCCCTCTGGTTTGGTGCTGGCTAGTTTTGAAAGTGCATCAACTCGGGCATTCTGTTCCCGGGTATGTGTCGGACCTCATATCCCCTAAATTGTTCGAGCTGTTCTTTGGTTTTGTCAAGGTATTTTTTCATGGTGGAATCCTTGGCTTGATAGCTCCCTTCTATTTGCGAAGTGACTACTTGGGAGTCGCTAAAGATGGTAAGTCTTTGAGCTCCCACTTCCCTAGCCAGCCTCAAACCAGCCAGTAGTGCTTCATATTCAGCTTGATTATTTGAGGCAGGAAATTCGAACTTTAAGGAGAGCTCGATTTGGGTTCCCTGATCGCTCTCTAAAATGACGCCTGCACCACTCCCAATTTTGTTCGAGGAGCCATCTACAAAAAGGCTCCACTTTGTGGGGGTGCCCGGGGTGTCAGTATACTCTGCGATGAAGTTGGCCAGGTACTGAGATTTAATAGCTGTCCGAGCTTCATATTTGAGGTCGAATTCTGATAACTCGACCGCCCGTTGTAGGATTCTTCTGGCCGAATCTGTTTTCTGCAAAATACCTTTTATGGGCTGGTTAGTCCGCACTCTAATGGTGTGAGCTTGGAAGTATGGGTAGAGTCATCAAGAAGTGAGTATGAGGGCGTAGGCAAACTTTTCTATGTTTTGATAGTTTAGTTTAGCCCCTTGTAGAGCCTTACTGATGAAGTAGATGAGTTGTTGCCCACTTTTGTCTTCTCTAACTAATGTTGAAGCTATTTCTCGACTTCCTACGGCGAGGTATAGTATGAGTTCTTCGCCTTCCTGAGGTCGAGTAAGAATGGGTGTTGCCCCATAAATTTTTTAAAGTCTTGGAATGCCTGTTTGCATTCTGGAGTCCATTCAAACCTCTTTCCCTTCCTTAATATTGCATAGAAGGGAAGAGATCTTAAGGCTGATCTAGCTAGGAACCTGGACAGAGCTGCTAGTCTTCCATTGAGCTGCTGGACCTCCTTGACACAAGCCGGACTTTTCATGCGAAGTATGACCTAGCACTTATCTGGGTTTACTTTGATTCCTCTTTGGGTGAGCATGAAGCCCAAGAATTTGTCCGCTTCTACTGCAAAAGTGCATTTTGCAGGATTAAGTCTTATCTTGTGCTTCTACTGCAAAAGTGCATTTTGAGGTCTGATAGCAACGTTTCCTCACTTTGTGTCTTTACCAACATGTCATCGACATAAACTTCCATTAGTTTCCCAATGTGATTGGCAAAAATTTTGTTCATCAGTCTTTGGTAGGTAGCCCCTGCGTTCTTGAGTCCGAAGGGCATGACTATATAGCAATAGTTTGCTTTTGGGGTTAAGAATGATGTTTTCTCTTGGTCGGGTTGATACATTGGGATTTGATTGTATCCCGAGTAAGCATCCATGAAAGAGAGGTACTAATAGCCTGACGAAGCGTCTATAAGTGTGTCGATGTTCGGGAGTGGATAGGGATCTTTTGGGCAGGCTTTATTGAGGTTGGTGTAATCGGTGCACATCTGCCACTTCCCATTTGACTTTTTGACCAACACTACATTGGCTAGCCATAATAGGTACTTTACCTCCCTTATGAACCCTGCCTCCAACATGGCCTGTACCTGCTCCTCTACAGCTTGCGACCTTTCTAGGCCGAGCTTCCTACATTTTTGCTGTACTGGCCGAGACCTTGGATATATGGCTAACTTGTGGCACATTAGTCCGGGATCAATACCAGGCATGTCGGCGGCCTTCCATGCAAAGAGATCGGAGTTATCTTTTAGGAGCTTTATTAGGAGTTCCTGTAAGTCTTCTCTCACATTTGCCCCTATATTTGTTGTTTTGTCTGGAGTGTCTCCAATTTGAACTTCTTGGGTTTCACCTTCTGGCTGAGGGCGGAGATCTTCGCGAGCTCGAATTCTCCCGAGTTCTATAGTATTGGTTTCTTTTTCTCTGGAGTCACCTTTAAGGTTCAGACTTTCGTGGTAACAGTGTCGCGCGAGTTTTTGGTCTCCCTTTATGGTAGCGATCCCTTCTGAATTGGGGAACTTTATGCATAGGTGTGGAGTGGAGACCACGGCGGCGAGTTGGTTTAACGTTGTCCGACCTATTAACGCGTTGTAGGCTGAGCTCATGATGAGTCAAATTCACTCCCCATATAAAATGGATCCGTTCTTTGGCAAGCGCACCAAATATCGTCAAGTAATAACCCACTGTGGAGTGGGATCGTATCCACAGAGATTGGTAGATTTGAGCAATTTTAATCAATTGGTGAATTAGTTAAGCTAGACAAAATAAATTGTGATTGCAGAATTATAAATGGGCAGAATTATAAATGACTCAAAAATAAATAAAAGCAGTAAAATGCAGAAATGGAAATGGCAAGAATGTAAAGAGCAGAAACTTAAATGACTTAATTGTAAATGGGAATGGGGATTTACAGAATATAAAGGAAGCTATAAAGAATGTGGAAGATAAGAATAGGGGAATTCATTGAGATCAGGAGATGTTGTCTCTTTAGATTAAATTCAGCTCATATCCTCTTCAATCATGCAACTCATTGACCTCTTCGCAATCATGATTGATTGAGCCCCAATCCCTTGGTGACTCAATCTCTCAGATCTTGATCAATAGCCAATTCCTTGGTCTAATTGCTCATGAAGAGAGATATGCTTGGTCCCTGATTATACCACACATCATCATAGGTCCAAGTAGAGGGAGGATTATATGTCACCATATCCAAATACGAAAACCCAGATCCTACTCAAGTGTGAGAAGGGATTTCTAGCTTAGTTTCATGTTTCCTTTTCCAAGGTTCCCATGAAACCCATTTTGCATTCAATCTCTTTTCCAAGATGATTGAAAACTAACATTAAAACAAAATTCCTTCTAGCAAATCAAAGAGAAGATGAAGAGAAGAAGAAATTAACTAGCATTAATCCATCAAGTACAACAAAGCTCCCTCTCTCAATGAGAGGGAATTTAGCTACTCAAAGCTCAAAGAAAAGTACAAGAGATGGAAGAGATGATAGAGTGAAAAATTAAATTCAACTAAAAACTCTACTCCATAACTTAGCTTCCTAACTGCTTAACCCCTTTCTCAGTACTTTCAGGGGTTATTTATAATACTCCTAGCACTAGAAATAAAGAGAAATACAAAAGTGAAAAGAAAGATACAATTTGGAGGGAAAAGAAACTCAATAAACGTGATCTCCCATCTGGCGTGTGATTGGCGCTTCAGTGGTGTGCCACGCCCAGCTCTGAATCTGGCCTGGCGTACCACGCCCAACTCTTCAAGTGGCACACTTTCCTTCATTGGCCTCCCTGGCGTGCCACGCCTTCGAGCCCAAGTGGCATGCCCCGGGGTTCTTTAAGCACTTGTGTAGCCAGGCGTGCCACGCCTTTGACCTTAAGTGGCACGCCCAGGCCTTTTTAAACCTTAGATAGCCTGGCGTGCCATGCCTTTGACCTCAAGTGGCACGCCCAGGCCCTTCTCCCTCTTCTTCTTGTTTCTTGAAAGTTGAACTAGCGTGGCACGCCCAGGGTCTGGCGTGCCACGCCCATTATGTGTGCTTGGTCTTTCTCTCTGGAAAATTGAACTGGCGTGGCACGCCCAGGGTCTGGCGTGCCACACCCATTTGTGTGCTTGGCTCCTTCGTTGGTGTGCCACGCCCAAAACTCAATTGGCATGCCCAGGTCTTCTTCTTGTTGATTAGTGATGCTGGCGTGCCACGCCTGAGACTCAAGTGGCACGCCTAAGTGAAACATGGTAGCTGGCGTGCCACGTCTTCGATACCAAGTGGCACGCCCATATGGTTGGCCTTCTATCTCCTTCTCTAGAAAATATAACTGGCGTGCCACGCCCAGCTTCTGGCGTGCCACACCCATTATTCCTCTTTGTTCCAGTAGCTTGCATGCTACGCCTAGCATTCAAGTGGCACGCCCAAGTAAGAATCTAGAGCTGGCGTGCCATACTAGTGCACGAAATTGTGATCATCAACAATGGCGCCAAAGGACTTGGAGCTCTCAAACGTGAATCACACTTTGTCACAATTCCGCACAACTAACCAACAAGTGCACTTGGTCGTCCAAGTAATACCTTACGTGAGTAAGGGTCGATCCCACGGAAACTGTCGGCTTGAAGCAAGCTATAGTCACCTTGTAAATCTCAGTCAGGCGGATTCAGATGGTGATGGAGAATTGATAATTAAATAAAACATAAAATAAAGATAGAGATACTTATGTAATTCTTTGGTTGGAATTTCAGATAAGCATATGAAGATGCTTTGTTCCTCCTGAACCTCTGCTTTCCTATTGCCTTCTTCCAATCATTCATACTCCTTTCCATGGCAAGCTTTATGTTGGGC
>NC_029789.2:47554275-47564960 GCF_000816755.2 Arachis ipaensis | reverse complement strand
ATTAACTCATCAGCAATAACATTGGCAGAAAATAGCAACTCAGAGTAATAAAAAATTGAATTAGTATCAAATCTTTTAGAAAAAGTCAAGACTTTCATATTGTTAAACATCTTAAACCTATCTTGTTTCACTTTAACTCCTTTGTTACTCTTACTAATTTACTATTATATTAACAACCAACAACAAACATCACAAATCTGATTATTAATTTTATTTTATCAGCAATCAAATGAACAATATCACAAAATCAGATTACATAATTATTTTAGTTTAACCTATAATTTTAGAAATAAAATAAATAAATTCATAAAAAGGGAGAAAAAATTGGTAAAGAACAGAGTGAAGCAAGCAGAACCATAGCAAAGAGGTGAGCAGAACGGCGACGTAACTTGAAGAAGCAAGCAGAACTGAAGAAACAAGCGTAGTGGAGAACATCGAGGTGAGCAGAACGGCGACGTCACTTGAAAAAGCAAGCAAAACCGAAGAAGCAAGCGCGGTGGAGAATGGAGAGGCGAGTAGAGGCAACGGCGAAGCAGCCCTTCGCAGCGGCGACGCCAACAGCTCCAAACATGCCTTCGTGTGTCCCCGCAGGCGGCGACAGCTGGTAGTCACTGTCGGTGTCGACTGTGGTAGGGATGGTGGAGAAGGTTCTGCTAATTGGAGGAAAAGAAAATTAGGGATTTAGGGTTGAGGGAGAGAGGCATGGTGACTGGTGGTGAGTGACTTCATTTACGTTAGGGCTGGGTAGTGTGTTTTTTTTTTTTTTTTCGTCAAAACGACGCCGTTTTGGACATTATTAAAAAACCTAAGCCTAAAGAAACCCGGCCAGTTCAGCCGATTCACCAGTTAACCGTCGGTTCGACCAACTTTTTTATCAGTTTTTGGTAAAGCGGTTCTAAGGGTCAACCGGACTAACCAGATGACCGATTCTTGGTTAACCTGACCAGTCTAGTGCAGTTTTCAGAACATTGGTTAATAACTACCTTTTGAGTAGTCCCACCTTTAGTGATGGGTTGGTTACTTTTTTTGGTAGGGAGGTTGTTGAGATCTCCTTTCTAGATGAATATGAAAGATAGTATTAGTTAGTTACTTATTTCGATAAGTAGGGTTGAGCCCATATCGTCGTGCCTGAGTTCTATGAGGTTGTCTAGGCCTTAACAATACTTGTATAGTGTTGATTGGGCTTTACCTCTTTTGGGCCTTTATAGGTTGTGAGCCAGGGTATGAACAGTGTCCCTGCTTGAGTCTGATCTTCTTAGATCGGGTTCAAGCATTTCTAAGTCGGTCTTGATCTCTTGTAGCCTTTGTTCCCTCACGTCAGGTATACCGTCCTCCTTGGAGTTAGGTCGGGTACTCAACGTATTTTTTGAATCTAAACATTGCGTCTTTTCGTAACTATTTGCGCGCTTTTTCAGTTATCTTGGTAACCGTGCATGTCATTAAATGAGGAGTGAGATTACTTTTTTGCCCCTAGTGGCTATATAAACGTAATCCTTTCTCTCTTTCTTCTTTTTCGCTTCATCTTCTGCAATTTTACTTCATCTTTCTCAATTTTCCATCTCATTCACTGTGGTTCTTTTCTGTCGCTCTTCTTCCAAGATCTCTATCTTGGATTTCTGCTTCGAAGTTTTGTTGCATACTGTTGAGACGTTTGGGATCATCCATTTATTTTGTTGTTGTGCTCCTTCTCCTTGTTTTCTGTTCATCTTTGAGGGTGGTTTTTCTTTCTTTTATGGCCATGGTTGGATAATGTTTCTTGGTGGGTGAAAACCTTGGGGCTCTTTGAAAACACTATGTCGATGCTTTTGTGAGGAATGTGGTTTCTATAAATATGGCTTCGTGTAGAATTTTTTTTTTTTGCTTGCTGTCATTGCAATGATCTTTTGGCACTTTAGCGTTGTTGTGAGAATTTATAATATTTCTAGATTCTAGGTTTGTGTTGAATTCTGAGGCCTTTATTTTCCCCTTAAATGATGCCATTTTCATCCTAAGTAATGGTGTCATTTTGCGTTCTAGTAGAGTGGGTTGAATTCTTCATCCCTGTTTTACCTGGGAATTTCGGACCCACGTCCAATTTCTTGAGTAGAATTTGACTTCTTTAAATATTTGGTGTTCTTGTTCCCGACTTGTAGCTCGTGAGTTTTTGTGGTGACATAGCTTTATTTTTCTTTTTTGAAGGTATTATCCTTTATATCTCGTTCGGTAGCTTTCAGCATGTCATCTAAAGTTCTTCCTAGTTTAGATTGGGTAAATATTACGGTCTTTTCTATTTCCCCCATAGTTGACAATGATTATGTAGAAAAATTTTGTTTTCAGCATAGGATTTGTAATACTCAAGAGAACGAGAGGAAGTATGAGCTAGTAGCTCCTGATCTTGAGGATAGAATATGCTTCCCCTGATTTAGTAACTCAGAAAGCCATTTTCTTTTCATGTATGCCTGTTTGTTTACTAGGCTGGAGGTAACATTTCTATTTACCGATTTTGAGACCGAGATTCTTCGTATTTGTAAGGTTGCTTTGGTGCATGAAATTGTGATCATCAAAATGGCGCCAAAGGACTTGGAGCTCTCAAACGTGAATCACACTTTGTCACAATTCCGCACAACTAACCAACAAGTGCACTTGGTCGTCCAAGTAATACCTTACGTGAGTAAGGGTCGATCCCACGGAAACTGTCGGCTTGAAGCAAGCTATAGTCACCTTGTAAATCTCAGTCAGGCGGATTCAGATGGTGATGGAGAATTGATAATTAAATAAAACATAAAATAAAGATAGAGATACTTATGTAATTCTTTGGTTGGAATTTCAGATAAGCATATGAAGATGCTTTGTTCCTCCTGAACCTCTGCTTTCCTATTGCCTTCTTCCAATCATTCATACTCCTTTCCATGGCAAGCTTTATGTTGGGCATCACCGTTGTCAATGGCTACTTCCCATCTTCTCAGTGAAAACGTTCCAAATGCGCTGTCACCGCACGGCTAATCATCTGTCGGTTCTCGATCATGTTGGAATAGGATCCATTGATCCTTTTGCGTCTGTCACACGCCCAACAATCGCGAGTTTGAAGCTCGTCACAGTCATCCCTTCCCAGATCCTACTCAGAATACCACAGACAAGGTTTAGACATTTCGGATCTCAGGAATGGCCACCAATAATTCTAGCCTATACCACGAAGGTTCCAATCTTAGATTAGAAACCCAAGAGATATACATTCAAGCTTGTTTGCATGTAGAACGGAAGTGGTTGTCAGTCACGGGTTCATAGGTGAGAATGGTGATGAGTGTCACATAATCATCACATTCATCATGTTCTTGGGTCCGAATGAATATCTTGGAGAAGAAATAGACTTGAGTTGAATAGAAAAACAATAGTACTTTGTATTAATTCATGAAGAACAGCAGAGCTCCACACCTTAATCTATGGTGTGTAGAAACTCCACCATTGAAAATACAAAAGTGATAATGGTGTAAGCATGGCCGAATGGCCAGCCTCCAAGGTCTAGGGACTAAACGTCCAAAGATTTCCCCAAATACAATAGTATAAGGTCCTATTTATAGAGAATTAGTAGCCTAGGGTTTACAGAAATCAGTAATTAATGCAGAAATCAGTAATTAATGCAGAAATCTTTTTCTGGGCCCAGTTGGTGTGTGCTTGGGCTGAGCATTGAAGCTTCCATGTGTAGAGACTTTTCTTGGAGTTAAACGTCAGCTTTTGTGCCAGTTTGGGCGATTAACTCCAGTTTTTGTACCAATTCTGGCGTTAAACGTCAGAATTATTGAGCTGACCTGAAACCCCTGTTTGGGCCATCAAATCTCGGGCAAAGTATGAACGATTATATATTGCTGGAAAGCCCAGGATGTCTACTTTTCAATGCAATTGAGCGCGCGCCAATTGGTCTTCTGTAGCTCCAGAAAATCCACTTCGAGTGCAGGGAGGTCAGAATCCAACAGCATCTGCAGTCCTTTTTCAGCCTCTGAATCAGATTTTTGCTCAGGTCCCTCAATTTCAGCCAAAAAATACCTGAAATCATAGAAAAATACACAAACTCATAGTAAAGTCCAGAAAAGTGAATTTTATTTAAAAACTAATAAAAATATAATAAAAACTAACTAAAATATATAAAAACATACTAAAAATAATGCCAAAAAGCGTATAAATTATCCGCTCATCACAACACCAAACTTAAATTGTTGCTTGTCCCCAAGCAACTAAAAATCATATAGGATAAAAAGAATAGAATGTACAATGAATTCCAAAAACATCTATGAAGATCAGTATTAATTAGATGAGCGGGGCTTTTAGCTTTTTGCTTCTGAACAGTTTGGCATCTCACTTTATCCCTTGAAGTTCAGAATGATTGGCATCTATAGGAACTCAGAATCCAGATAGTGTTATTGATTCTCCTAGTTAAGTTCGTTGATTCTTGAACACAGCTACTTTATGAGTCTTGGCCGTGACCCAAAGAATTTTGTTTTCCAGTATTACCACCGGATACATAAATGCCACAGACACATAACTGGGTGAACCTTTTCAGATTGTGACTCAGCTTTGCTAGAGTCCCCAATTAGAGGTGTCCAGAGCTCTTAAGCACACTCTTTTTGCTTTTGGACCACAACTTTAACCGCTCAGTCTCAAGTTTTCACTTGACACCTTCACGCCACAAGCACATGGTTAGGGACAACTTGGTTTAGCCGCTTAGGCCAGGATTCTATTCCTGTGGGCCCTCCTATCTACTGATGCTCAAAGCCTTGGATCCTTTTTATTTTACCCTTGCCTTTTGGTTTAAAGGGTTATTGGCTTTTTTCTGCTTGCTTTTTCTTTTTCTCTCTTTTTTTTTTCGCATATATATATATTTTTTTCTGTAAGCTTTTCACTGCTTTTTCTTGCTTCAATAATCAATTTTATGATTTTTCAGATTATCAAATAACATTTCTCCTTTTCCCATCATTCTTTCAAGAGCCAACAATTTTAACATTCTTTAAACAATAAATTCAAAAATATGCACTGTTCAAGCATTCATTCAGAAAAACAATAGTATTGCCACCACATCAAAATAACTAAACTGTTTTAAAATTTGAAATTCATGCACTTCTTTTTCTTTTTCAATGAAAAATATTTTTCATTTAAGAAAGGTGATGGACTCATTTTCATTGCTTTAAGGCATAGACACTTAGACACTAGTGATCATGTAATAAAGACACAAACATAAATAAACATAAAGCATAAAAATTCAAAAAACAGGAAAATAAAGGACAAAGAAATTAAAGAACGGGTCCACCTTAGTGATGGCGGCTTGTTCTTCCTGTTGAAGATCTTATGGAGTGCTTGAGCTCTTCAATGTCTCTTCCTTGCCTTTGTTGCTCCTCTCTCATGGTTCTTTGGTCTTCTCTAATTTCATAGAGGAGGATGGAATGCTCTTGGTGCTCCACCCTTAGTTGTCCCATGTTGGAACTTAATTCTCCTAGGGAGGTGTTGATTTGCTCCCAATAGTTTTGTGGAGGAAAATGCATCCCTTGAGACATCTCAGGGATTTCATGATGAGGAAATTCCTCATGCTCTTGGTGAGGTTCTCTCTTTTGCTCCATCCTTTTCTTAGTGATGGGCTTGTTCTCATCAATGAGAATGTCTCCCTCTATGTCAATTCCAACTGAATTGCAGAGGTGACAAATGAGGTGAGGGAAGGCTAACCTTGCCAAGGTAGAGGGCTTGTCCGCCACCTTGTAGAGTTCTTGGGATATAACTTCATGAACTTCTACTTCCTCCCTAATCATGATGCTATGGATCATGATGGCTCGGTCTATAGTAACTTCAGACTGGTTGCTAGTAGGAATGATTGAGCGTTGGATAAACTCCAACCATCCCCTAGCCACGGGCTTGAGGTCATGCCTTCTTAGTTGAACCGGCTTCCCTCTTGAATCTCTCTTCCATTGAGCACCCTCTTCACAGATGTCTATGAGGACTTGGTCCAACCTTTGATCAAAGTTGACCCTTCTAGTGTAGGGGTGTGCATCTCCTTGCATCATGGGCAAGTTGAATGCCAACCTTACGTTTTTCGGACTAAAATCCAAGTATTTTCCTCGGACCATTGTAAGCCAGTTCTTAGGGTCCGGGTTCACACTTTGATCATGGTTCTTGGTGATCCATGCATTGGCATAGAACTCTTAAACTATTAAGATTCCGACTTGTTGAATGGGGTTGGTGAGAACTTCCCAACCTCTTCTTCGGATCTTATGTCGGATCTCCGGATATTCGCCCTTTTTGAGCTTTAAAGGGACCTCGGGGATCACCTTCTTCTTTGCCACAATTTCATAGAAGTGGTCTTGATGCACCCTTGAGAAGAATCTCTCCATCTCCCATGACTCAGAGGTGGAAGCTTTTTCTTTCTCTTTCCTCTTTCTAGAGGTTTCTCCGGCCTTTGGTGCCATAAATGGTTATGGAAAACAAAAAAAGCTTTAGCTTTTACCACACCAAACTTAGAAGGTTGTTCATCCTCGAGCAAAAGAAGAAAGAAGAGAGTAGAAGAAGAAGAAATAGAGGAGATGGAGGGGGCTTTGTGTTTCGGCCAAGGGGGATAGGTAGTTGACGAGAGGACTTTTGCCAGTAAAGAATGTCATAAAAACAGTCGCGTTGTAGATATAGTCTCTAAACCGACAGAAATCCCTTCGTACAAACGTTTGGTTGTCACAAGTAACAAACCCCTTTAAAATTGATAACCGAGTATTCAAACTTCGGGTCGTCTTCTCAAGGAATTGCAGGGAAGTATGTTCTTATTATTGGTTATGAAGATGGTAAATTGGGGTTTTGGAAGTAAGGAAGCAATATGTTGCACAAAAAAAATAAAATAAAATAGTAATAATAAAATAAACTCTTGGCAAGGTATGAAGAACTGGAGGTCCTATCCTAGTTATCCTTATCAATTGTGATGAGAATTGGATTCTTCCCCCCACCTTATTAACCTCTATCTATGAAGGTAAGTTAAGTGGACAAATTAATTCCAATTTTCAATCAACAATGAGTTTGATAACTCAAGAGTTACCAATGTCTCAACCAAAGCCAAAAGAGAAAAATCCAAATTATTTATATAATAAAAAGGAGCAATCATAAGTCTGAAATTCCTCAAGAATTATATTAAATAGAAAATCAATCTAAACATAGAGAGTCATAAACAAAATTGAGAAAAGCAATAAAAGAACATTGAACCTGGGATTGAGAGTCACTCTAAAACTAAGAGAAATCCTAAATCCTAATCCTAAGAGAGAGGAGAGAACCTCTCTCTCTAAAAACTACATCTACTCCTAAAATTGTGAATTGTGAGAGCCTTCTTATGAATGGATGCATTCCTCCACTTTATAGCCTCTAATCTGTGTTTTCTGGGCTGAGAACTGCGTCAAAAATAGCCCAGAATTCGCTGGTTGCGAATTCATTTGCACTGATTTCCGTCACTTGCGACGCGGCCGCATGGATCACGCGGTCGCGTCGCCTAGCGTCAGGGGAACTATAGCATATTATATATCAAATCGAAGCCCCGGACGTTAGCTTTCCAATGCAACTAAAACCACATCGTTTGGACCTCTGTAACTAAAGTTATAGCCGTTTGAGTGCGAAGAGGTCAGGCTGGACAGCTTAGCAATTTCTCCAACTTCTTGTATTCCTTCCACTTTTGCATGCTTCCTTTTCATCCTCTGAGCCATTACTGCCCTGTAATCTCTGAAATCACTTAACACACATATCAAGGCATCTAATGGTAATAAGAGAGGATTAATAATAAGCAAATATAAGTCCAAAGAAGCATGTTTTCAATCAAAGCACATAATTAGGAAGGTAAATATAAAACCATGCAAATAGTATGAATAAGTTGGTAAAGAGTAGATAAAAACCACTCAATTGAGCACAAGATGAACCATAAAATAGTGGTTTATCAACCTCTCCACACTTAAACACTAGCATGTCCTCATGCTAAGCTCAAGAGAAGCTATAAAGATGAAGAGGAAAGTATGAAATGCAACCTATCTATATGAATGCAACTACATGCAAAATGATTCTACCTACTTGGTTAAAAATAAATAAGTTCTTCAAGACAAATACAAACCAATTTCCACTAATTCAAATTATACAATAAAAGCAAGTAAACTTGTAAGAAGACAGCTCATGAAAGCAGGGAACATAGAATTCAAGCGTTGAACCCTTACAGGTAGTGTATATCACTCTAATCTCTCAAGTGTATAGGGTCAATCACTCTACTCTTCTCTAGTCATGCTTTCTAGACCTTGTTCTTCATCTAACCAATCAACAAAAATTTAATGTACCAATGCAAACATCATGAGGTCTTTTCAAGGTTGTAATGGGGCTAAGGTAAGGGTAAGGGTATACTGAGTAGGTTCCCAAATTCCTAATATTCAAATAAATTAGAAACATGTTACATTCCCTTATCAACCCATGTTCCCAAAGTTTCCCCACACTTATTTGCTACACAATCTCTATCTTAAGCTAACCAAAGATTCAATTGGGATAATTAATTTGTTTTTCGCTTAAGGCTAGTGATGTGGTTATAGAACAAGAGGGGATTAAAAGCTCAAGGGGCTAACAAAGGTGATGTAAAAGGTAGGCTTATTTGGGATAAGTAAGCTAATAACAAATAATGGCCTCAATCATATGCAAGCATGTAAATATACTAAATAATGGACATATAGAATGGAACAAAGCAAAGATTGCAGTTATAGAGAAGAAAACACACAAGAATAAAAATTTTATGGTTAAATAATGTAACCATATAAATAAGCTCAAATCTCACAGGTTGTGTATTCTTTGGCTCAAAAACCATGTTCCAAATACAACTTCAAACAAGTTTTAACATAAAAATTTTGGTTTTAAATTAGTGAAAATTTTCAAATATATAGCAAGGAAGACAACAGAAAAGGTGGTGATGGATGCACATTAATATATAACTGACATTATCACATGCTCGCGAGTACATGTGAAAATCCAACAATGGAAAATAGCTAGTGCATGTAAAGACAAGTGAATGCAAGGTGTTTATTGGCATGCCGGCAAAGGGCGTGAGTAGCATAGACCAAGCAATACTTTGTAACAAACCATCACATTTGTATTGACAATTAATTTCAATTAATACAATAGTAAAGGGAGTTTATGAAAAGCAAGCATTCAGAGTAGTAGGATAAAAGATACTGAAAAGCAGTGCACAATGCCATACGGGCATTTTCACAAACACATAGCATGCATGTTAAATAATCTAATGAAAATAATAATTGAACATGCAAGCAACCCTTTAAAAATAAATATATATAATTGTCAAATAATTCCTCTAATAATCCACAAGTAAAATATAGAAATAATGACCTAAATAAATTTCTAACACCAATGAAAATAATGCAATGAATGAAAGTATGTAAATAAACTAAAATAAAATAAAAAGAAAAATAAGAAGAATGAGAAGGGAAAGAAGATAAGAAAGGAAGAAGAAAGAAATAAGAAAAGATAAGAAAAATAAGGATTAGAGAAGAAAAGATAAGAAATTTGGCTGATCTGGATATTCTGTGCGCCGCTTGTGACGCGGACGTGTGAGTGACGCGGTCGCGTGGTGCGCAAGAAGGTCAGGTGACGCGGACGCGTAGGTCACGCGATCGCGTGGCCTGTTTTGTGCGATTGGCGCAAGTGCAGCCTCGTGGTCGCGCAACTCTCTGTTCGAAACTCTTTTTGCCAAAATTCTGGGTGACGCGATCGCGTGAGTGGCCATCATGGGGATATGACGCGGACGCGTGAGGCACGCGTTCGCGTGGTGAGGCTTGGGCTACCAGCACGAGTCCAGCCCAACTCCAGCTCAACTTTCGGCCATGTACCTGGTTGACGTCGATTTTCAGGTCACGCGGTCGCGTGGGGCACGCGATCGCGTGGGAGGCCAGTATTCCCCTGCGACGCGGACGCGTCAGCGATGCGGTCGCGTGCGGTAATTTGTGCCATTGGCACGCCTCTAGCGCTGCTCCTGCGTAACTCTCTGTGCATATTAATATTGTCTCCCATCTCCTTGCGACGCGGACGCGTCGCTGATGCGGTCGCGTCGCGTGCTCGCTTTTTTTTTTTTTGATAATCTGAAAAAGAATGCAGAATGCAGTGTTAATATGAATGTGATGCAAAACTCCAGGTTCAATATAATAAAATAAAATAAAATTTAAAAACAAATAAAACTAAATAAAAATGAAAAATGAACGATCATACCATGGTGGGTTGTCTCCCACCTAGCACTTTTAGTTAAAGTCCTTAAGTTGGACATTCGGTGAGCTCTCTGTTATGGTGGCTTGTGTTTGAACTTATTCAGGAATCTCCACCAATGTTTGTGATTCCAATGGCCTCTGGGATCCCAAACTAAGCATGTAAAGCCCTTAAGAAGCTTCAAACAGATTCTTAGGCTCACGGGGTGACAAATGCCAGAACAGATTCCAGGATCCCAAAATTTACTTTTACACCCGTTTTTGTCGGGATCTGTATTTTTCTAGCCGGGTGATAAGTAATTTGAATTCTCACTGCAGCTACCAAACAGCTTCCTAGACCCCTTCAATTGAGCTCTACACCAACCTTTGCGTTTAAACTTAAAGCTTCCAACCATGATGAACCTTGCAGGACAATTCTTACCACTGGCCATCTTCCTCTTACTCTTAATATCACAAAGA
>NC_029789.2:47543966-47552081 GCF_000816755.2 Arachis ipaensis | reverse complement strand
TCTTCTACTTGTTCTAGTACGAATTCATTCTCTGTCTTGTCCACTGGGGTTTCTTGTATCTCCTTTATGCTACGCTCTTCACTAGACTGTCCACATGGGGCTGTGGCTGATCCTTGTGTATTTAAGCGTCTAGAAGCCCATTGAATTAATACTTGCCCCAGTTGTTGAACGGTTGCCTGACATCGATCCACTGTTTCCTTGAGACGATCCTTTGCCTCTTGATGCACTCGACTTTCATAAATAGGATCATAGTGCTCTTGGATTGATGGATATGGAGATGGTGAATATTGAAGTGGTGGTTCTTGTGAGTAATTGGGTTGGAATTGGGGTGGTTCTATATATGGTTCATATGACTCATAAGGTGGTTGGTATGGTGGTTGAGGGTTAGGATCATATGGAGGTGAATGGCAGAAAAGGGGCTTGTGAGTTTGGTGGTCCAAAGTTATGTTGAGGAGAGGGTTCATAGGCATATGGTGGTGGTTGTTGATAATCAAAAGAGTGCTCACCATAGCCATTGCCTTGATATGCATCACAGAATGGTTGTTGATAGTCCATTGGAGGTGGTTGTTGCCATGAGGGTTGATTAAATCCTTGTGGCTCCTCCCATCTTTGATTCTTCCAACCTTGATGCCTGTTCTCATTATAGTTTCCATTCCTAACAACAACATTGGAATCAAACTTAAAGCGAGAGGGGTGAGAATTCATAGTAGCTACTAAAAATTAAAAACAAAAATAAAAATAAATTTAAATTAAAAGGTTATTTAAATTTTTGAAAATTAAATTTTGAAATTTTGAATTTTAAATTTTTTAATTTTGAATTTTAAAATTTGAAATTTGAAAATTTTTAAATTTGAATTTTGAAAAAATTTTTAAATTTGAATTTTTAAATTTGATTTTTGAAATAAGATAAGATAAAATAAAAATTAAAAAAAAACCAATAACCTCTTAACTTAAGAAAAAGCAAAAATAAAAATAAAAATAAAAACATATAAACAAGCAAAAATAAAATATTTACAATAACCAATAATAAGGCACACGTTTACAATTCCCCGGCAACGGCGCCATTTTGACGAGAGGACTTTTGCCAGAAAAGAATGTCATAAAAACAGTCGCGTTGTAGATATAGTCTCTAAACCGACAGAAATCCCTTCGTACAAACGTTTGGTTGTCACAAGTAACAAACCCCTTTAAAATTGATAACCGAGTATTCAAACCTCGGGTAGTCTTCTCAAGGAATTGCAGGGAAGTATGTTCTTATTATTGGTTATGAAGATTGTAAATTGGGGTTTTGGAAGTAAGGAAGCAATATGTTGCACAAAAAGAATAAAATAAAATAGTAATAATAAAATAAACTCTTGGCAAGGTATGAAGAACTGGAGGTCCTATCCTAGTTATCCTTATCAATTGTGATGAGAATTGGATTCTTCCCCCACCTTATTAACCTCTAGCTATGAAGGTAAGTTAAGTGGACAAATTAATTCCAATTTTCAATCAACAATGAGTTTGATAACTCAAGAGTTACCAATGTCTCAACCAAAGCCAAAAGAGAAAAATCCAAATTATTTATATAATAAAAATGAGCAATCATAAGTCTAAAATACCTCAAGAATTATATTAAATAGAAAATTAATCTAAACATAGAGAGTCATAAACAAAATTGAGAAAAACAATAAAAGAACATTGAACCTGGGATTGAGAGTCACTCTAAAACTAAGGGAAATCCTAAATCCTAATCCTAAGAGAGAGGAGAGAACCTCTCTCTCTAAAAACTACATCTACTCCTAAAATTGTGAATTGTGAGAGCCTTCTTATGAATGAATACATTCCTCCACTTTATAGCCTCTAATCTGTGTTTTCTGGACCGAGAACTGGGTCAAAAATAGCCCAGAATTCGCTGGTTGCGAATTCATTTGCGCTGATTTCCGTCACTTGTGAGGCGGCCGCATGGATCACGCGGTTGCGTCACCTAGCATCAGGGGAACCATAGCATATTATATATCAAATCGAAGCCCCGGACGTTAGCTTTCCAACGCAACTGGAACCGCATCGTTTGGACCTCTGTAGCTAAAGTTATAGCCGTTTGAGTGCAAAGAGGTCAGGCTGGACAGCTTAGCAATTTCTCCAACTTCTTGTATTCCTTCCACTTTTGCATGCTTCCTTTTCTTCCTGTGAGCCATTCCTACCCTGTAATCTCTGAAATCACTTAACACACATATCAAGGCATTTAATGGTAATAAGAGAGGGTTAATAATAAGCAAATATAAGTCCAAAGAAGCATGTTTTCAATCAAAGCACATAATTAGGAAGGTAAATGTAAAACCATACAAATAGTATGAATAAGTGGGTAAAGAGTAGATAAAAACCACTCAATTGAGCACAAGATGAACCATAAAATAGTGGTTTATCAGTAGTGCGTATGTTGTGTGAAAATAAAGGAGTGAAGATGGGTTTATATAGGAGTGGAGAGGGGGTATGGTTCGGCCATTATGGGTGGGTTTGGGTGGGAAAGTAGTTTGAATTTGAATGGTGAGGTATGTGGGGTTTTATGAAGGATGGATGTGAGTGGTGAAGAGAATGGTGGGATTTGATAGGTGAGGGGTTTCTTGAGGAAGAGGTATTGAGGTGAATGGTGAATGGGTGAAGAGAGAGAGAGATGAGGTAGGTGGGGATCCTGTGGGGTCTACAGATCCTGAGTTGTCAAGGATTTCTCATCCCTGCACCAAGTGGCGTGCAAAACGCCCTTTTCTGCCAATCCTGGCGTTAAACGCCAGGCTGCTGCCCATTTCTGGCGTTTAACGCCAGCTTCTTGCCCATTCCTGGCGTTAAACGCCAGTATGGTGTCCATTTCTAGCGTTAAACGCCCAAAATGGTGCCAGACTGGGCGTTTAACGCCAATTCTGCTACCCTTACTGGCGTTTAAACGCCAGTAAGTTTCTCCTCCAGGGTGTTCTATTTTTCATTCTGTTTTTCCTTCTGTTTTTGCTTTTTCAATTGTTTTTGTGACTTCACATGATCATCAACCAATAGAAAACATAAAATAACAAAAGAAAATAGAAATTTAACATAGATAATTAAAGATTGGGTTGCCTCCCAACAGGCGCTTCTTTAATGTCAATAGCTTGACAGTGGGCTCTCATGGAGCCTCACAGATGTTTAGAGCAATGTTGGAACCTCCCAACACCATACTTAGAGTTTGAATGTGGGGGTTCAACACCAAACTTAAAGTTTGTTTGTGGCCTCCCAACACCAAACTTATAGTTTGACTGTGGGCGCTATGCTTGTCTCTGTATTGAGAGAAGCTCTTCATGCTTCCTCTCCATGGTTACAGAGGGATATCCTTGAGCTTTAAACACAAGGGAGTCTTTATTCACTTGAATGATCAATTCTCCTCTGTTAACATCAATCACAACTTTTGCTGTGGCCAGGAAGGGTCTGCCAAGGATGATGGATTCATCCATGCACTTCCCAGTCTCTAGGATTATGAAATCAGTAGGGATGTAATGGTCTTCTACCTTTACCAAGACATCCTCTACAAGTCCATAAGCCTGTTTCTTTGAATTGTCTGCCATCTCTTGTGAGATTCTAGTAGCTTGTACCTCAATGATCCCTAGCTTCTCCATTACAGAGAGAGGCATAAGGTTTATACTTGATCCCAGGTCACACAGAGCCTTCTCAAAGGTCATGGTGCCTATGGTACAAGGGATTAAGAATTTTCCAGGGTCTTGTCTCTTCAGAGGTAATTTCTGCCTAGTCAAGTCATCCAGTTCTTTGATGAGCAATGGAGGTTCATCCTCCCAAGTCTCAGTACCAAATAACTTGGCATTTAGCTTCATGATTGCTCCAAGGTACTTAGCAACTTGCTCTTCAGTAACATCTTCATCCTCTTCAGAGGAAGAATACTCATCAGAGCTCATGAATGGCAGGAGTAAATTCAATAGAATCTCTATGGTCTCTGTGTGAGCCTCAGATTCCCATGGTTTCTCATCAGGGAATTCCATGGAGGCTAGTGGACGTCCATTGAGGTCTTTCTCAGTGGCGATCACGGCCTCTTCCTCCTCTCCAGGTTCGGCCGTGTGGGCTATGATGATGGCCTTGCACTCTCCTTTTGGATTCTCTTCTGTATTGCTTGGAAGAGCACTAGGAGGGAGTTCAGTAACTTTCTTGCTCAGCTGACCTACTTGTGCCTCCAAATTTCTAATGGAGGACCTTGTTTCAGTCATGAAACTTTGAGTGGTTTTAATTAGATCAGAGACTATAGTTGCTAAGTCAGAGTAGCTCTGCTTAGAATCCTCTGTCTGTTGCTGAGAAGATGATGGAAAAGGCTTGCTATTGCTAAACCTGTTTCTTCCACCATTACTGTTGTTGAAACCTTGTTGAGGTCTCTGTTGATCCTTCCATGAGAGATTTGGATGATTTCTCCATGAAGGACTATAGGTGTTTCCATAGGGTTCTCCTATGTAATTCACCTCTTCCATTGCTGGGTTCTCAGGATCATAAGCTTCTTCTTTAGATGAAGCTTCTTTGGTACTGCCTGTTGCTGCTTGCATTCCAGATAGACTCTGAGAAATCATATTGACTTGCTGAGTTAATATTTTGTTCTGAGCCAATATGGCATTCAGAGTATCAATCTCAAGAACTCCTTTCTTCTGACTTGTCCCATTATTCACAGGGTTCCTTTCAGAAGTGTTCATGAGTTGGTTATTTACAACTATTTCAATGAGTTCCTGAGCTTCTGCAAGCGTCTTCTTCAGATGAAGAGATCCTCCAGCAGAGCTGTCCAATGACATCTTGGACAGTTCAGACAGACCATCATAGAAGATTCCTATGATACTCCATTCTGAAAGCATGTCAGAAGGGCACCTTCTGATCAATTGCTTGTATCTTTCCCAAGCTTCATAGAGGGATTCACCTTTCTTCTGTCTGAAGGTTTGGACTTCCACTCTAAGCTTACTCAGTTTTTTAGGTGGAAAGAACTTTGCCAAAAAGGCATTGACTAGCTTTTCCCAAGAGTTCAGGCTTTCTTTAGGTTGTGAGTCCAACCATGTCCTAGCTCTGTCTCTTACAGCAAAGGGAAAAAGCATAAGCTTGTAGACCTCGGGATCAACCCCATTGGTCTTGACAGTGTCACAGATTTGCAAGAATTCAGCTAAGAACTACTGAGGATCTTCCAATGGATGTCCATGAAACTTGCAATTCTGTTGCATTAGAGAAACTAATTGAGACTTAAGCTCAAAGTTGTTGGCTCCAATGGCAGGGATTGAGATGCTTCTCCCATAGAAGTTGGGAGTAGGTACAGTAAAGTCACCAAGCACCTTCTTTGCATTGTTGGCATTGTTGTTTTCAGCTGTCATGGCTTCTTCTTCCTTGAAAAGCTCTGTTAGGCCCTTTAGAGAGAATTGTGCTTTAGCTTCTCTTAGCTTTCTCTTTAAGGTCCTTTCAGGTTCAGGATTAGCTTGAATAAGTATGCCTTTATCTTTGCTCCTGCTCATATGAAAGAGAAGAGAACAAGAAAGTAGGGAATCCTCTATGTCACAGTATAGAGATTCCTTGAGGTGTCAGAGGAAAAGAAGAATAGAAGGAGGAGGTAGATAGAAGAGAATTCGAACTTATCAAGAGGGATACAGTTCGAATTGCACCTTGAGGAGGAGTGTTAGTCCCTTAAATAGAAGGTTGTTAGAAGAGGGGAAGAATTTTCGAAAATAAATTAAAAAGATTTTGAAATAATAAAAAATAAATTTGAAAATTTGATTAAGATTTTCGAAAATTAAGATTTTGAAATTAGAAATCAAAAAGATATGATTGAAAGTTAATTTTGAAAAAGATGTGATTGAAAAGATATGATTAAGAAGATGATGAGCGGATAATTTATACGCTTTTTGGCATTGTTTTTAGTATGTTTTTAGTATATTTTAGTTAGTTTTTATTATATTTTTATTAGTTTTTAAATAAAATTCACTTTTCTGGACTTTACTATGAGTTTGTGTGTTTTTCTGTGATTTCAGGTATTTTCTGGCTGAAATTGAGGGACCTGAGCAAAAATCTGATTCAGAGGCTGAAAAAGGACTGCAGATGCTGTTGGATTCTGACCTCCCTGCACTCGAAGTGGATTTTCTGGAGCTACAGAAGCGCCATTAGCGCCCTCTCAATTGCGTTGGAAAGTAGACATCCTGGGCTTTCCAGCAATATATAATAGTCCATACTTTGCCTGAAATTTGGTGGCCCAAACAGGCGTTTCAAGTCAGCTCAAGAATTGTAGCGTTTAACGCCGGAACTGGCACAAAAGCTGGAGTTAAACGCCCAAACTGGCACAAAAGCTGGCGTTTAACTCCAAGAAAAGTCTCTACACATGGAAGCTTCAATGCTCAGTCCAAGCACACACCAAGTGGGCCCGGAAGAAGATTTCTGCATTAATTACTGATTTCTGTAAACCCTAGGCTACTAGTTCTCTATAAATAGGACCTTATACTATTGTATTTTAGCAATCTTTGGACGTTTAGTCCCTAGACCTTGGAGGCTGGCCATTCGGCCATGCTTACACCATTATCACTTTTGTATTTTCAACGGTGGTGTTTCTACACACCATAGATTAACGTGTGGAGCTCTGCTGTTCTTCATGAATTAATACAAAGTACTATTGTTTTTCTATTCAACTCAAGTCTATTTCTTCTCCAAGATATTCATTCGCATCCAAGAACATGATGAATGTGATGATTATGTGACACTCATCACCATTCTCACCTATGAACACATGACTGACAACCACTTCCGTTCTACATGCAAACAAGCTTGAATGTATATCTCTTGGGTTTCTAATCTAAGATTGGAACCTTCGTGGTATAGGCTAGAATTATTGGCGGTCATTCTTGAGATCCGGAAAGTCTAAACCTTGTCTGTGGTATTTGGTGCACGAAATTGTGATCTCCAGGCTCGAACAAATCCTGGTAATGGCTCCAAAGCTTGGTGCTCTGATCTTAATTCATAATTGTCACAACTTCGATACAACTAACCAGCAAGTGCACTGGGTCGTCCAAGTAATACCTTATTACCACTGGATGCATAAATGCCACAGACACATAATTGGGTGAACCTTTTCAGATTGTGACTCAGCTTTGCTAGAGTCCCCAATTAGAGGTGTCTAGGGTTCTTAAGCACACTCTTTGTTTGCTTTGGACCTTGACTTTAACTGCTCAGTCTCAAGTTTTCACTTGACACCTACACGCCACAAGCACATGGTTAGGGACAGCTTGGTTTAGCCGCTTAGACCAGGATTTTATTCCTTTAGGCCCTCCTATCCACTGATGCTCAAAGCCTTGGGGTCCTTTTTATTTGCCCTTGCCTTTTGGTTTTAAGGGTTATTGGCTTTTTCTGCTTGCTTTTTCTTTTTCTTTCTATTTTTTTTTCGCCTATTTTTTTTTTCTTTTTTTTTTTCTGCAAGCTTTGTTTTTTACTGCTTTTTCTTGCTTCAAGAATCATTTTTATGATTTTTCAGATTATCAAATAACATGTCTCTTAGTCATCATTCTTTCAAGAGCCAACATATTTAACATTCTTAAACAACAACTTCAAAAGACATATGCACTGTTCAAGCATACATTCAGAAAACAAGAAGCATTGTCACCACATCAATATAATTAAACTAAGTTCAAGGATAAATTCGAAACTCATGTACTTCTTGTTCTTTTGAATTAAAGCATTTTTCATTTAAGAGAGGTGATGGATTCATAGGACATTCATATCTTCAAGACAAAGTTACTAACTACTAATGATCATGTAATGAAGACACAAACATAGATAAGCACATAACATATTCAAAAAAAAAAAACAGAGAAAGTAAGAACAAGGAATGAGTCCACCTTAGTGATGGTGGCGTTTTCTTCTTGAGGAACCAATGATGTCCTTGAGTATAAAACAGTGATATGGTTTTCGAATAATGAATAATAAAATAGGGATAGAGATACTTATGTAAATCATTGGTAGGAATTTCAGATAAGCGAATGGAGATGCTTTTCGTTCCTCTGAACCTCTGCTTTCCTAACTATCTTCATCCAATCAGTCTTACTCCTTTCCATGGCTGGCTTTATGTGATACATCACCACTGTCAATGGCTACTTTCGG
>NC_029789.2:47514264-47542993 GCF_000816755.2 Arachis ipaensis | reverse complement strand
TCCCTAAAAGTAACTAGATCCTACTAAAAACATACTAAAAACAATGCCAAAAAGCGTATAAATTATCCGCTCATCAGTATTCCGAGTAGGATCTAGGTAGGGATGACTGTGACGAGCTTCAAACTCGCGATTGTTGGGTGTGTGACAGACGCAAAAGGATCAATGGATCCTATTCCAACATGATCGAGAACCGACAAATGATTAGCCGTGCGGTGAGAGCGTATTTGGAACGTTTTTACTGAGAGGACGGGAAGTAGCCATTGACAACGGTGATGCCCAACATAAAGCTTGCCATGGAAAGGAGTATGAATGATTGGAAGAAGGCAATAGGAAAGCAGAGGTTCAGGAGGAACAAAGCATCTTCATACGCTTATCTGAAATTCCAACCAAAGAATTACATAAGTATCTCTATCTTTATTTTATGTTTTATTTATCTTTTAATTATCAATTCTCCATCACCATCTGAATCCACCTGACTGAGATTTATAAGATGACCATAGCTTGCTTCAAGCCGACAGTCTCCGTGGGATCGACTCTTACTCACGTAAGATATTACTTGGACGACCCAGTGCACTTGCTGGTTAGTTGTGCGGAATTATGACAAAGTGTGATTCATGTTTAAGAGCTCCAAGTCCTTTGGCGCCATTGTTGTTGATCACAATTTTGTGCACCAAGTTTTTGGCGCCGTTGCCGGGGATTGTTCGAGTTTGGACAACTGACGGTTCATCTTGTTGCTTAGATTAGGTAATTTTATTTTATTTTTATTTTTGAAAAATTCAAAAAAGAATTTTTCTATTTTGTTCTTCAGAGTTTTTAAGAATGAATTCTAGAGTTTCATGATGATCTGTTGAAGTCTGGCTGGCTGTGAAGCCATGTCTAATCTTATTGGACCGAGGTTTCAACTTATCATCACAAGAGCTTGTTGATTTCTATTAATTTTGCTGTTGTTAGCAATGATCTGCTAAAGCTTGGCTGGCGATTGGCTATGTCTAGTGTTTTGGACCGGAGCTTTCATTGAAAGCTTGGCTGGCTAGTAAGCCATGTCTAATTCCTGGACCGGAGTCTTAGACTAGCATTGCAATGATTCCTGGAACTCTTATTAAAAATTTTGAACCCCTTTATTTTCTTTTCCACTCAATTTTCGAAAAATCAAAAAAAAAATTTTATAAAACCATAAAAATAAAAAATATTTTATGTTTCTTCTTTGAGTCTAGTATCAATTTTTAAGTTTGGTGTCAATTGCATGTTTTTATTCTTCTTGCATTTTTCGAATATATGCATTATGTTCTTCATTGATCTCCAAGTTGTTCTTGATGATTTCAGTGCTCTGATCTTTAATTTCTCTTATTTTGTGTCTTTTGTTGTTTCTTACATGCATTTTCAAATTGTTATAGTCCTTAGTATACAAACTTCTAAGTTTGGTGTTTTGCATGCATTGTTTATTTGATCTTAGTTGCATTTTTATTGTTTCTCATTATTAAAAATTCAAAAAAATATTTTCAAAATTGTGTCTTTTCAAGTCAATAATACAGAAAATTGAAGATTCAGAATATTCAGCAGAGGAATTAAACAGAAAAAGCTGGGCATTTAAAACGCCCAGTGAAGAAGGAAAACTGGCGTTTAAACGCCAGCCAGGTACCCTGGCTGGGCGTTTAACGCCCAAAAAGGTAGCATTTTGGGCGTTAAACGCCAGAATGGATGCCATTCTGGGCGTTTAACGCCAGGATGACACTAGAGGGAAGATTTTATTTTTAATTCAAATCTTTTTCAAATATTCATAATTTTTCAAAATCAAATCTTTTTCAAATCATATCTTTTCAATCATATCTTTTCAAAATCAATTTCTTTCCAATTTTTTTAAATTATTATTATTTTCGAAAATCCTTGCTACAATTAGTAATTTAATTCAAAATTTTCAAGTTATTACTTGCCTATTAAGAAAGGATCAAATTTTAATTTTAGAATCATATCTTCTAATTTCTTGTTAGTCAAGTAATCAACTTTAATTTTAAAACTTTTATTTTTCTATTTGATTTTCAATCATATCTTCTCAATCATATCTTTTTAATCATATCTTTTTCAAAATTAAGTCTCAATCATATCTTTTTGATTTCTAATTTCAAAATCTTTTTCAAAAATCACTTTATTTCTTTCCCAATCTTAGTTTTCGAAAATCATCAATCAAATTTTCAAATTTCTTTCAAATTTTTTTAAAATCTTTTTAATTTATTTTCGAAAATTCTTCCCCTCTTTTCACACCCTTCTATTTAAGGACTAACACTCCTCCACCATCAACAATTCGAACTCTATCCCTCTTGATAAGTTCGAATTCTTCTCTTTCTACCTTCTCCTTCTATTCTTCTTTTCCTCTAACACTTCAAGGAATCTCTATACTGTGACATAGAGGATTCCATATTTTCTTCTTCTCTCTTTTCATATGAGCAGGAGCAAGGACAAGGGCATTCTTGTTGAAGCTGATCCTGAACCTCAAAGGACCTTGAAGAGAAAGCTAAGAGAAGTTAAAGTACAACTCTCTATAGAGGACCTAATAGAGCTTTTCAAACAAGAAGAAGACATGGCAACCGAAAATAACAACAATGCCAACAATGCAAGGAAGGTGCTTGGTGACTTTACTGCACCTACTCCTGACTTCTATGGGAGAAGCATCTTGAGTAAGCTTAGAGTGGAAGTCCAAACCTTCAGACAGAAGGAAGGTGAATCCCTCTATGAAGCTTGGGAAAGATACAAGCAATTGATCAGAAGGTGTCCTTCTGACATGCTTTCAGAATGGAGTATCATAGGAATCTTCTATGATGGTCTGTCTGAACTGTCTAAGATGTCATTGGACAGCTCTGCTGCAGGATCTATTCATCTGAAGAAGACGCCTGCAGAAGCTCAGGAACTCATTGAAATGGTTGCAAATAACCAATTCATGAACACTTCTGAAAGGAATTCTATGAATAATGGGACAACTCAGAAGAAGGGAGTTCTTGAGATTGATACTCTGAATGCCATATTGGCTAAGAATAAAATATTGACCCAACAAGTCAATATGATTTCTCAGAGTCTTTCTGGAATGCAAGCAGCAACAGGCAGTACTAAGGAAGCTTCCTCTGAAGAAGAAGCTTATGATCCTGAGAACATAGCAATAGAAGAGGTGAATTACATGGGAGAACCCTATGGAAACACCTACAATCCTTCATAGAGAAATCATCCAAATCTCTCATGGAAGGATCAACAGAGACCTCAACAAGGTTTCAACAACAATAATGGTAGAAGAAACAGGTTTAGCAATAGCAAGCCTTTTCCATCATCTTCTCAGCAACAGATAGAGAATTCTAAGCAAAGCCACTCTGACTTAGCAACCATTGTCTCTGATCTAATCAAAACCACTTAAAGTTTCATGACTGAAACAAGGTCCTCCATTAGAAATTTGGAGGCACAAGTGGGTCAGCTGAGTAAGAAAATTACTGAACTCCCTCCTAGTACTCTCCCAAGCAATATAGAAGAGAATCCAAAGAGAGAGTGCAAGGCCATAAACACGTCTCACATGGCCGAACCTGGAGAGGAGGAAGAGGCAGTGATTTCCACTGAGGAAGACCTCAATGGATGTCCACTGGCCTCCATGGAGTTCCCTGATGAGGAACCATGGGAATTTGAGGCTCACACAGAGACCATAGAGATTCCATTAAATTTACTTCTGCCATTCATGAGCTCTGATGAGTATTCTTCCTCTGAAGAGGATGAAGATGTTACTGAAGAGCAAGTTGCTAAGTAGCTTGGAGCAATCATGAAGCTAAATGCCAAGTTGTTTGGTAATGAGACTTGGGAGGATGAACCTCCATTACTTATCAAAGAATTGGATGACTTGACTAGGCAGAAATTACTTCTGAAGAGACAAGACCCTGGAAAATTCTTAATCCCTTGTATCATAGGCACCATGACTTTTGAGAAGGCTCTGTGTGACCTGGGGTCAAGTATAAACCTGATGCCTCTCTCTGTAATGGAGAAGCTAGGGATCATTGAGGTACAAGCTGCTAGAATCTCACTAGAGATGGCAGACAATTCAAAGAAACAGGCTTATGGACTTGTAGAGGATGTCTTGGTAAAGGTAGAAGACCATTACATCCCTACTGATTTTATAATCCTAGAGACTGGGAAGTGTATGGATGAATCCATCATCCTTGGCAGACCCTTCCTAGCCACAGCAAAAGCTGTGATTGATGTTAACAGAGGAGAATTGATCATTCAAGTGAATGAAGACTCCCTTGTGTTTAAAGCTCAAGGATATCCCTCTGTAACCATGGAGAGGAAGCATGAAGAGCTTCTCTCAATATGGAGACAAACAGAGCCCCCACAGTCAAACTATAAGTTTGGTGTTGGGAGGCCACAACCAAACTTTAAGTTTGGTGTTGAACCCCCACATTCAAACTCTAAGTTTGGTGTTGGGAGGTTCCAACATTGCTCTGAACATCCGTGAGGCTCGATGAGAGCCCACTGTCAAGCTATTGACATTAAAGAAGTGCTTGTTGGGAGGCAACTCAATCTTTAATTATCTATGTTAAATTTCTATTTTCTTTTGTTATTTTATATTTTCTGTAGGTTGATGATCATGTAAAGTCACAAAAACAATTGAAAAAGCAAAAACAGAAGGAAAAATAGAACACCTTGGAGGAGAAACTTACTGGCATTTAAACGCCAGTAAGGGTAGCAGAATGGGCGTTAAACGCCTAGTCTGGCACCATTCTGGGTGTTTAACGCCAGAAATAGGCACCAGACTGGCATTTAATGCCAGGAATGGGCAAGAAGCTGGCGTTAAACGCCAGAAATGGGCAGCAGCCTGGCGTTTAACACCAGGATTGGCAGAAAAGGACATTTTGCACCCCACTTGGTGTAGTGATGAGAAATCCTTGACACCTCAGGATCTGTGGATCCCACAGGATCCCCACCTACCTCATCTCTCTCTGTCTTCACCCATTCACCAATCACCTCAATACCTCTTCCCCAAAAAACCGTCACCTATCAAATCCCACCATTCACTTCACCACTCATATCCATCCTTCATAAAACCCCACCTACCTCACCATTCAAATTCAAACCACTTTTTCACCCAAACCCACCCATAATGGCCGAACCATACCCCCCTCTCCACTCCTATATAAACCCATCTTCACTCATTCATTTTCACACAACATACACACTACCTATCCCCCTTGGCCGAAACACAAAGCCCCATCCATCTCCTCTATTTCTTCTTCTTCTACTCTCTTCTTTCTTCTTCTGCTCGAGGACGAGCAACCTTCTAAGTTTGGTGTGGTAAAAGCTAAAGCTTTTTTTTTGGTTTTTCTATAACCATTAATGGCACCAAAGGCCGGAGAAACCTCTAGAAAGAGGAAAGGAAAAGCAAAAGCTTCCACCTCCGAGTCATGGGAGATGGAGAGATTCCTCTCAAGGGTGCATCAAGACCACTTCTATGAAGTTGTGGCCAAGAAGAAGGTGATCCCCGAGGTCCCTTTTAAGCTCAAAAAGGGCGAATATCCGGAGATCCAATATGAGATCCAAAGAAGAGGTTAGGAAGTTCTCACCAACCCCATTCAACAAGTCAGAATCTTAATGGTTCAAGAGTTCTATGCCAATGCATGGATCACCAAGAACCATGATCAAAGTGTGAACCCGGACCCTAAGAATTGGCTTACAATGGTCCGAGGGAAATACTTGGATTTTAGTCCGGAAAATGTAAGGTTGGCATTCAATTTGCCCATGATGCAAGGAGATGCACACCCCTACACTAGAAGGGTCAACTTTGATCAAAGGTTGGACCAAGTCCTTATAGACATTTGTGAAGGGGGCGCTCAATGGAAGAGAGATTCAAGAGGGAAGCCGGTTTAACTAAGAAGGCATGACCTTAAGCCCGTGGCTAGGGGATGGTTGGAGTTTATCCAACGCTCAATCATTCCCACCAGCAACCGGTCTGAAGTTATTATAGACCAAGCCATCATGATTTATAGCATCATGATTAGAGAGGAAGTAGAAGTTCATGAAGTTATATCCCAAGAACTCTACAAGGTGGCGGATAAGTCCTCTACTGTGGCAAGGTTAGCCTTCTCTCACCTCATTTGTCACCTCTGAAATTTAGTTGGAATTGACATAGAGGGAGACATTCTCATTGATGAGGACAAGCCCATCACTAAGAAAAGGATGGAGCAAATGAGAGAACCTCACCAAGAGCAGGAGGAATTTCCTCATCATGAAATCCCTGAGATGCCTCAAGGGATGCAATTTCCTCCACAAAACTATTGGGAGCAAATCAACACCTCCCTAGGAGAATTAAGTTTCAACATGGGACAACTAAGGGTGGAGCACCAAGAGCATTCCATCCTCCTCCATGAAATTAGAGAAGACCAAAGAACCATGAAAGAGGAGCAACAAAGGCAAGGAAGAGACATTAAGGAGCTCAAGCACTCCATAAGATCTTCAGGAGGAAGAACAAGCCGCCATCACTAAGGTGGACCCGTTCTTTAATTTCCTTGTCCTTTATTTTCCTGTTTTTTGAATTTTTATGCTTTATGTTTATTTATGTTTGTGTCTTTATTACATGATCACTAGTGTCTAAGTGTCTATACCTTAAAGCTACGTAAATGAATCCATCACCTTTCTTAAATAAAAAATGTTTTTAATTGAAGAAGAAAAAGAAGTGCATGAATTTCAAATTTTAAAACAGTTTAGTTATTTTGATGTGGTGGCAATACTATGGTTTTTCTGAATGAATGCTTGAATAGTGCATATTTTTTTGAATTTGTTGATTCATGAATGTTAAAATTTTTGGCTCTTGAAAGAATGATGGGAAAAGGAGAAATGTTATTTGATAATCTGAAAAATCCTAAAATTGATTCTTGAAGTAAGAAAAAGTAGTGAAAAGCTTGCAGAAAAAAGGATATATGCGAAAAAAAAAAGAAGAGAAAAGAAAAAAGAAAGAAAAAAGAAAAGCAAGCAGAAAAAGCCAATACCCCTTTAAACTAAAAGGCAAAGGTGATAAAAAGGATCCAAGGCTTTGAGCATCAGTGGATAGGAGGCCCACAGGAATAAAATCCTGGCCTAAGCGGCTAAACCAAGCTGTCCCTAACCATGTGCTTGTGGCGTGAAGGTGTCAAGTGAAAACTTGAGACTGAGCGGTTAAAGTCGTGGTCCAAAAGCAAAAAGAGTGTGCTTAAGAGCTCTGGACACCTCTAATTGGGGACTCTAGCAAAGCTGAGTCACAATCTGAAAAGGTTCACCCAGTTATGTGTCTGTGGCATTTATGTATCCGGTGGTAATACTGGAAAACAAAATGCTTTGGGTCACGGCCAAGACTCATAAAGTAGTTGTGTTCAAGAATCAACATACTTAACTAGGAGAATCAATAACACTATCTGGATTCTGAGTTCCTATAGATGCCAATCATTCTAAACTTCAAGGGATAAAGTGAGATGCCAAAACTATTCAGAAGCAAAAAGCTAAAAGCCCTGCTCATCTAATTAATACTGATCTTCATAGATGTTTTTGGAATTCATTGCATATTCTCTTCTTTTTATCCTATATGATTTTCAGTTGCTTGGGGACAAGCAACAATTTAAGTTTGGTGTTGTGATGAGCGGATAATTTATACGCTTTTTGGCATTGTTTTTAGTATGTTTTTAGTATATTTTAGTTAGTTTTTATTATATTTTTATTAGTTTTTAAATAAAATTCATATTTCTGTACTTTACTATGAGTTTGTGTGTTTTTCTGTGATTTCAGGTATTTTCTGGCTGAAATTGAGGGACCTGAGCAAAAATCTGATTCAGAGGTTGAAAAAGGACTGCAGATGCTGTTGGATTCTGACCTCCCTGCACTCGAAGTGGATTTTCTGGAGCTACAGAAGCCCAATTGGTGCGCTCTCAATTGCGTTGGAAAGTAGACATCCTGGACTTTCCAGCAATATATAATAGTATATACTTTTTCCGAGATTTAATGGCCCAAACAGGCGTTCGAAGTCAGCTCAAGAATTCTGGCGTTTAACGCCGAAACTGGCACAAAAGCTGGAGTTAAACACCCAAACTGGCACAAAAGCTGGCGTTTAACTCCAAGAAAAGTCTCTACACATGGAAGCTTCAATGCTCAGCCCAAGCACACACCAAGTGGGCCCGGAAGAAGATTTCTGCATTAATTACTGATTTCTGTAAACCCTAGGCTACTAGTTCTCTATAAATAGGACCTTATACTATTGTATTTTAGCAATCTTTGGACGTTTAGTCCCTAGACCTTGGAGGCTGGCCATTCAGCCATGCTTACACCATTATCACTTTTGTATTTTCAAAGGTGGAGTTTCTACACACCATAGGTTAAGGTGTGGAGCTCTGCTGTTCTTCATAAATTAATACAAAGTACTATTGTTTTTCTATTCAACTTAAGTCTATTTCTTCTCCAAGATATTCATTCGCACCCAAGAACATGATGAATGTGATGATTATGTGACACTCATCACCATTCTTACATATGAACGTGTGACTGACAACCACTTCCGTTCTACATGCAAACAAGCTTGAATGTGTATCTCTTGGGTTTCTAATCTAAGATTGGAACCTTCGTGGTATAGGCTAGAATTATTGGCAGCCATTCCTGAGATCCGGAACGTCTAAACCTTGTTTGTGATAATCTGAGTAGGATCTGGGAAGGGATGACAGTGACGAAGAGCTCCAAGTCCTTTGGCGCCATTGTTGATGATCACAATTTTGTGCACCAGAAGATATGATTGAAAATCAATTTTAAAAAAAAAAAGAAAGTTTAAAAATTAAAGTTGATTACTTGACTAACAAGAAATTAAAAGATATGATTCTAAAAAAATTAAAATTTGATCCTTTCTTAATAGGCAAGTAACAACTTGAAAATTTTGAAGTAAATCATTAATAGTAGCAAGGATTTTCAAAAATAATAAAAAATGGAAAGAAATTGATTTTGAAGTGATATGATTGAAAAGATATGATTTGAAAAAGATTTGATTTTGAAAAATTATGAAAAGTTGAAAAAGATTTGAATTAAAAACAAAATCTTCCCTCTAGTGTCCTTCTGGCGTTAAACGCCCAGAATGGCATCCATTCTGGCGTTTAATGCCCAAAATCCTACCCTTTTGGGCGTTAAACGCCCAGCCAGGTACCCTGGCTGGCGTTTAAACGCCAGTTTTCCTTCTTCTTTGGGCGTTTTGAATGCCCAGCTTTTTCTGTTTGATTCATCTGCTGAATGTTCTGAATCTTCAATTCTCTGTATTATTGACTTGAAAAGACATAGTTTTGAAAATTTTTTGAATTTTTAGTAATGAAAAACAATAAAAAATGCAACTAAGATCAAATAAACAATGCATGCAAGACACCAAACTTAGAAGTTTTGTATTAGAGACTCTAACAGATTGAGAATGCATAAGAAAAACAACAAAACACACAAAACAAGAGAATTTAAAGATCAGAGCAAGTAAATCATCAAGAACAACTTGAAGATTAATGAAGAACATAGTGCATGTAATTTTCGAAAATTAGAAGAATAAAGACATGCGATTGACACCAAACTTAAAATTAGATACTAGACATAAACAAGAAACATAAAATATTTTTTATTTTTATGATTTTATAAATTTTTTTTTGTGATTTTTGAAACTTATATAGAAAAGAAAATAAAGAGATTCAAAATTTTTTAATAAGAATTCTAGAAATCATGCAATGTTAGTCTAAAGCTTCAGTCTAAAAAGATTAGACATGGCTAGCCAAGCTTCAGCGGGACATTACATTCAGCAGCTAAATTGATGAGAATCAATCAGCTTTTGTGATGATAAGAACATCACCTTGAAACTCTAGAATTCATTCTTAAAAATTCTGAAAAATAAAAAGAAAAGTACCTAATCTAAGCAACAAGATGAACCGTCTGTTGTCCAAACTCGAACAATCCCCGGTAACGGCGCCAAAAACTTGGTGCACGAAATTGTGATCATCAACAATGGCGCCAAAGGACTTGGAGCTCTTAAACGTGAATCACACTTTGTCACAATTCCGCACAACTAACCAGCAAGTGCACTAGGTCGTCCAAGTAATATCTTACGTGAGTAAGAGTCGATCCCACGGAGACTATCGGCTTCAAGCAAGCTATGGTTATCTTGTAAATCTGAGTCAGGCGGATTTAGATGGTGATGGAGAATTGATAATTAAAAGATAAATAAAACATAAAATAAAGATAGAGATACTTATGTAATTCTTTGGTTGGAATTTCAGATAAGCGTATGAAGATGCTTTGTTCCTCCTAAACCTCTGCTTTCCTATTGCCTTCTTCCAATCATTCGTACTCCTTTTCATGGAAAGCTTTATGTTGGGCATCACCGTTGTCAATGGCTACTTCCCGTCCTCTCAGTGAAAACGTTCCAAATGCGCTGTCACCGCACGGCTAATCATCTGTCGGTTCTCGATCATGTTGGAATAGGATCCATTGATCCTTTTGCGTCTGTCACACGCCCAACAATCGCGAGTTTGAAACTCGTCACTGTCATCCCTTCCCAGATCCTACTCAGATTATCACAAACAAGGTTTAGACGTTCCGGATCTCAGGAATGGCTGCCAATAATTCTAGCCTATACCACGAAGGTTCCAATCTTAGATTAGAAACACAAGAGATACACATTCAAGCTTGTTTGCATGTAGAATGGAAGTGGTTGTCAGTCATGCGTTCATAGGTGAGAATGGTGATGAGTGTCACATAATCATCACATTCATCATATTCTTGGGTGCGAATGAATATCTTGGAGAAGAAATAGACTTGAGTTGAATAGAAAAATAATAGTACTTTGTATTAATTAATGAAGAATAGCAAAGCTCCACACCTTAATCTATGGTGTGTAGAAACTCCACCGTTGAAAATACAAAAGTGATAATGGTGTAAGCATGGCCGAATGGCCAGCCTCCAAGGTCTAGGGACTAAACGTCCAAAGATTGCCCCAAATACAATAGTATAAGGTCCTATTTATATAGAACTAGTAGCCTAGGGTTTACAGAAATCAGTAATTAATGCAGAAATCTTCTTACGGGCCCACTTGGTGTGTGCTTGGGCTGAGCATTGAAGCTTCCATGTGTAGAGACTTTTCTTGGAGTTAAACGCCAGCTTTTGTACCAAATTTTGGGTAAAGTATGGACTATTATATATTGCTGGAAAGCCCAGGATGTCTACGTTCCAACGCAATTAAGAACGTGCCAATTGGGCTTCTGTAGCTCCAGAAAATCTACTTCGAGTGCAGGGAGGGCAGAATCCAACAGCATCTGCAGTCCTTTTTCAGCCTCTGAATCAGATTTTTGCTCAGGTCCCTCAATTTCAGCCAGAAAATACCTGAAATCACAGAAAAACACACAAACTCATAGTAAAGTCTAGAAAAGTAAATTTTATTTAAAAAATAATAAAAATATAATAAAAACTAACTAAAATATACTAAAAACATACTAAAAACAATGCCAAAAAGCGTATAAATTATCCGCTCATCACATACCTTCGATACCAAGTGGCACGCCCAGCCTTTGCTTTGCCCTTTTGTACATTGGCGTGCCACGCCTGGATGCTCAAGTGGCATGCCCAAAGTACGTGAGGGGTTAGGCGTGCCACGCCCAGCCTGGCGTGCCACGCCACTTTAGTGGCCTTCATTGTTGCTCTCTGGAAAACTACACTGGCGTGCCACGTAATTGCTTGAGAATCCCCTCTGGACTTCAATACTAGCGTGCCACGCCCAGCTCCTGGCGTGCCACACCCATGCATTTTTGTGGCATTCGTTCCAAGTGGCATGCCAGTTTCACACGCCCAACTTGTTTTGTTGTTTTTCTTCCCTTTTTTGATGCTCTTTTCCACCTGAAATTCAGCACAACCCCATTTCAAAGCAATGTACCACAATATTCATCAATTAACTCATAAATTGTAATGATTAAATGAGATTATTCTCTTTTATAGTCCTTTTTAGGGAAGAAAAAAAGGTAGATGATGCAAGTCATCACAACACCAAACTTAAGCTTTGCTTGACCCAAGCAAATCAATATGAGTAGTCCTTTTATGAATTGAGACTTTGACCTTGAATGGATGCAAACATGACTAAGGGTAGGACTAAGTGTTTAACACATGCATGAATACTTTTGTTTAAATGCCACAAAGAACTCCTAGTTCCTTGAGGGTTCTTTCAAGTATAAGCTTCAGGGGCCCTTTTTATTGATTATCACCTTGAAGTAGTAAGAGTTATTTCATTCTCTTTTGGTTGTTCTTTCCTTGTTATCTTTTTTTCTTTTTTATTGACCACGACTCTAAGTGTTTGTCTCAAGACAACCATTTAGTTAGGCTTTCAATTAGCACTCCCAAACCAGTTGGCTTTGGGGTACTAGGTGTTGAAACACCCCTAAGAATTTACTTGCCCAGGTCTCTTTTCTTGACACGTCTTCACCACAAGCATCTACTACGTTCTCTAACTCTTTTTGAGCTAATTAGTGTCTCTTTCCATCCTAGTAGTTGATGCTCAGAGCCTTGGATCTTTATTGCTCACTACTTCTTGGTTCTATAGATATTCAAGGAACACCCCTTAGCCTCTACTTGTCATACCTTCTAAGCCTAGTTGCTTTTCATGACTCGTTTTCTTTTCAGTTCATTCAAGGTTCTACACTTAGTTCCTTGTCCTTTAGTTTTTGAATGGTCTCTGATAAACCACTATTTTATGGTTTATCTTGTGCTCCATTGAGTGGTTTTTATCAAGTCTTTGCACACTTATTCATACTAATTGCATGGTTTTACATTTTCCTTCCTAATTTTGTTCTATAATTAGGAAACTTGCTTCCCAAGCCTTTAAATTACCAAAAATTAATTCCCCTTTATACCATTCGATGTATTGATATGTGTGTTAAGTGATTTCAGAGTTTATAGGGCAGGAATGGCTTAGAGGATGGAAAGGAAGCATGCAAAAGTGGAAGGAATACAAGAAGTTGAAGAAATTGCTATGCTGTCCAACTTGACCTCTTCACACTCAAACGGTCATAACTTGAGCTATAGAGGTCCAAATAATGCGGTTCTAGTTGCGTTGGAAAGCTAACATCTGGGGCTTCGAAATGATATATGATTCCTTATAGTGGCCATACAGAAAAACGATGTGCACGTGTGAATCACACGGACGCGTCGTTCTGCAGAAAAACCAGTGACTTGTACGGATCAGAATCCGCCCCCAGCGATTTCTGGGCTGTTTCTGACCTTCAGCCGAGAAAGCACAAATTAGAGGCTATAAAGTAGGGAAATCCATTCATTCAACAAGACAACATTCATAATTCACAATTTTAGGTTTTAGATGTAGTTTTTTGAGTGAGAGGCTCTCTCCTCACTCTTAGGTTTTAGGATTTAGGATTTCTTTTAGGATTAGGATTTCTTCTTCTTCATTCCAAGTTCAATGTTTCTTTAATTTAATTTCTCTTCTATTTTTATTTATTCTATTACTTTAATTGTTTATCTTTCCAATTTGGCTTATGGATTTCTATGTTTAATTTGATTTTCTATTTAATATAATTTGAGGTATTTCAGATTTATGATTGCTTTCTTTTATTTATGATATAAATAATTTGGATTTTTCCCTTTTGGATTTAGTTGAGTAATTGGTGACACTTGAGTTGTCAAACTCAGCTGTTGATTGAAAATTAGAATTTGCTGATTGATTTGGATCCCTCTAAAGCTTGTTTTTCCACAGGAGTTGACTAGGACTTGAGGAATCAAATTGATTAGTCCACTTGACTTTCCTTTATTTAGTAAGGGTTAACTAAGTGGGAGCAATAAATAATTCTCATCATACCTGATAAGGATAACTAGGATGGAATTTCCAGTTCTCATACCTTGCCAAGAGATTTTCAAATTATTAATTTATTTTTCTTGTCATTTAAATTACTTGTTCATTATTCAAAACCCAAAATATACTTTTCCATAACCAATAATAAATCATACTTCCCTGCAATTCCTTGAGAGACGACCCGAGGTGTAAATACTTCGGTTATAAATTTTTTTGGGTTTTGTTTCTTGTGACAACCAAACTTTTGTACGAAAGGATTCTCTATTGGTTTAGAAACTATACTTACAACGCGATTATATTTGTGAATTTCTTTACTGGCAGAAATTTGATCGTCAAAATGGCGCCGTTGTCGGGGAATTGCAAATGTGTGCCTTATTATTGGTTATTGTAAATGTTTGCTTTTTCGTTTCTTTGTTAGTGTTTCTAGTTTTAAGAGTTTATTTTCTTTAATTTTTATTAATTTTTATTTCCCTGACTACTATGAATTCTCACCCCTCTGGTTTTAAGTTTAGTTCCAATGTTGTTGTAAGGAATGGAAACTATAATGAAAATAGGCATCAAGGTTGGAAGAATCAAAGATGGGAGCAGCCACAAGGATTTGATCAACCCTCTTGGCAACAACCCCCTCCAATGCACTATAACCAACAACCATTCTATGATGCATACTAAGACAATAGTTATGGTGGACCCTTTCGTGACAACCAACCTCTACCAAATTACTATGGTCAAGAGCCATTCCAGGGTACATACCAAGATGATGAATATGGTGGACCCCCTTGTAGTTACCAACAAGCCCCACCATATGCCTATGACCCCCCTCTTCAATATAGGTTTGAACCACCAAACTCACAAGTCCCTTACTACCAAACAACCTCATATGATCCTAACCCATATCCACCATATCAACCACCCTATGAGCCATATGAGCCATACATAGATCCACCCCAATTCCAACCCAATTACTCCCAAGAACCACTACCACCATATATACCATGTCTATATCCATCAACCCAAGAGCACTATGATCCTACTTATAATAGTCAAGCTGGACAAGAGGCAATGGATCGTCTCCAGGAAGTAATAGATCAACTTCACGCAACCATCCGTCAAAAGTTTGGCCCAAGAGACTCATGCAATGAACAAAGCATTCCCACGGATGAGTGTGTTGAGCAACAAGTGGAAAAGATGGAGAGTGTTGAACCGCCACATCCTTATCAAGAAGAACCACCTCCGTATCATGAACCATTCCTCCCAAGTAATGAACCCTCATATCCACCCCAATCTCCAATAAATGAAACCCTTGGTGTACTTCTTCAAGGGCAAGAAGAGATGGAAAAGAACGTGCTAAATTTTACGGCTGCCTTGGGCGAGTTAATAAATCAATTAGCTTCCCAATATTTGAACACCCAAAGTACTCCCATGGCTACATGTGGAGAATCAAAAGATGATCGTAGCATGAAGGAGACACTAGAAACTCCAGTGGACAATGAGGAACATGGCTTTGTATTGGAACAAGTGGAGGAAGCCATAATGGTTACAGAGGAAGAAGTGGTTGAAGATTTAGGAGATGCTGAACCTCCATGGGAATCTAGAATTGTAGAGTACTCCTCCAATACGATTGAAATTAATGTCAAGAAGGCCAGTGCACAACCTCCATGGCATATTCCTTATGAAGACTTGGATGGGGTAGATCAAGAAGTAAGTTCCCTTGGTGATGAGGATCATGCATCAAGTCCTCCTAGTGATAAATCTACATCCGCAAATGAACCCCTTGAATATGAAGACTCTTTTCTGATTAAGTCTGAGAATTATGTGGAAGCGGAAATTCTTAGAAAAAGGCAGACGGGAGTTGAGTACGCTTTCTCAAGAACGTTGGAGACTTCTCTACCTAGGTTACCATCTACTCCTTCATTTGAATGGATACGGCTTGTCTCTATTCACCTTACCATTCCACCTGAATATGGTATTCTTGAAACGGATGGCCAACTTAGGAGACTTTGTGGCATTAAGCGTAAGAGAAGGATGTTTAGTGGTTGGAGTTGCAAATCAAGGCTCATCAAGGTTGATACTTCAAGAGATAGATGTAAGGGCTCAACTGGTGATAATTTAGTTAGATCGAAAAGAAGAGTTTGGTACTCCGTAGAGAATTCAGAGTACTTGCCACCTGGATGGAACCATGATGATCAACTTAAAGACGGGTGTAGAATCAAGATTTGGGATCCGGGTATACACGGGGATCCACTTTGGGAGCTCAAAGCTTGTGAAGAACTCCCTCAAGGCTTGGCAAATTCACTTGAGAATGATGAAGATTATTGGACATCGAAGCATTGGTGGCAGTTTCAGGATGAGTTCAAGCATAAGCCTCCATGACAAGGAGCTCGCCAAATGACCAACTTAAGGACTTTAACTAAAAGTGCTAGGTGGGAGACAACCCACCATGGTATATTCTTTCCTTTTTGTTCTTAGTTTTATTTTATTTTATTTTTATTCGTGTTCATTCATAATTTCTGCATAGTCATCTGCATTCTGTATTTTGCATTCTGCATTAAAAAAAAGGGAGGGGGATCGACGCGCAAGCGTCAATGACGCGCACGCGTCGTATGTGTCTGCGCAACTAGACAGAGAGTTGCGCAAGAGACGCGCGGGAGGGGTGCGTGGCACACAAGCCACCCCACGCATACGCGTGATTTACGCGTACGCGTCCCCTACAAAAAATTCAACCCACGTGTAAGCGTCAGTGACGCGTATGCGTGGGAATGAAAATCGGCGTAAAAGTGTGCTGAACAGAGAGTTGTGATGGTCTGGCGCTGTGACGAATGGATTTTTGATGGTATAGAATTCACAAATGAATTCTCGTTGCAAGTATAGTTTCTAAACCAAGTAATAATCCTTTCAAACAAAAGATTGTTTGTCACAAGTAACAAACCCCTAAATTTATAAACCGAAGTATTGGAACCTCGGGTCGTTCTCCCTAGGAATTGTAATGAAGTGTCTTGTTATTTCTAGAAACTAACTACAAAGCTAAACTAAACTAATTGGTAACTAACATCTAAAGTATGAAAAGTATCCTCATTCCCCCTTTAATCCTTGGCTTAAATAGCATCAGAAATGAGTTGGATTGGGCTCACAAGGCTTTAGAATTCGCTGGCCACGTTTTGTTTTAAGTGAACCAGGTGGCAGCAACGGCACGTGCGCGTACTATGCGCGTACGCGTCACCATGCGCGGTTCAACCATAGCAAATCTTATATCGTTTCGAAGCCCCGGATGTTAGCTTTCCAACCCAACTAGAACCGCATCATTTGGACCTCTCTAGCTCAAGTTATGGCCGATTAAGTGCGAAGAGGTCGGGTTGACAGCTTTCCGGTTCTTCCATTTCTTCATGAGTTCTCCAATTTTTCATGCTTTCTTTCTTCATTCCCTTGATCCAATCTTTGCCTCCTAAACCTTAAATCACTTAACAAACATATCAAGGCATCTAATAGAATCAAGGTGAATTAAATTTAGCTATTTTGAGTCCTAAAAAGCATGTTTTCACATTCAAGCACAATTAAAGGAGAATATACAAAACCATGCTATTTCATTGAATAAATGTGGGTAAAAGGTGATAAAATCCCCTAAATTCAATACAAGATAAACCATCAAATTGGGGGTTGTCAACCTCCCCACACTTAAACCAAGCATGTCCTCATGCTTAAGCCAAGAATGAAGTAAGGGTATGGCATTTATTCAATGGAAACTAACTAAATGCAATCTACCTATATGCAACTATCTAAATGAATGCAAGTGCTTGGTCAAAATAAATCAATTCCCAAGAAACATATATGCACAAGGGCTAAGGACTAGCAAGTCTAATCCACAATTGAATTGAGTCATTAAATATTTTTACAAACTTGCATGAAGAATGATGATCATAGGTGAAAACATGTAATTGAGCATCAAACCCTCACCGGATGTGTTTGCACTCTATTCGCTCAAGTGTTTAGGGTTGATTCACTCAATTCTCCTCTATTTCATGCTTTCCAAGATTTGTTTTTCTTCTAACAATCAACATTTATTTCATGCATGCATACAAGTATCATGAGGTCTTTTCATTGGTTGTAATGGGGCTAGGGTCAAGGTAGGATGCATATTTGGTCAAGTGAGCTTGAAATTTGAATCTTTGATAAACTTAAACTTCCCACCTAACCTATGACATCCTATACAATTAAGTTCTAATCTAGCTACCCATTTTTCACTTTTTTTTTTCACATACTCATGCATTTTCTTTTCATTTCACAACTCATATGCATTGATCTTATTGAGCTTCACCTTGGGGCATTTTGTCCCCTTTTTATTTCTTTCTTTTTCTCAAGCAAGTTCTATGAAAAGTTTTTTACTCAAATAAATTTGTGCCCTATAGATAGAAATTTGAAAAATTCTCATTATTTTGACTAAGCTTATTGTGTATGCATATGCAAAAATAAGAAAATGCACGTAAAAATCCTAAAATCCTAGAATGAAATGCAAAAGTATTGGAGTTAGAAATTTGTCACCCAAGATTGCCGATCGGTCGGACGACCTCCCCACACTTAAAAGTTTGCACCGTCCTCGGTGCACTCAAAGATGAGCAAGGGGGTACGGCGACTCTCCGGATTGCTATGTGTTCTTTCTTCCGCCTCCATGGTTGCTTGTGGTGCATTCGTTAAGAAAAACAAAAATATAACACCATAAGATGAGAAGATATAAAAGCAAGGAAGCATACATTGTAGGAATGAGGTAAATCACTAGAATGAGGTGAGTGAATTAGTGTGACATTAAGAAATATTAGGTGTGTGAATTCTAAATTGCGCGGTTTAGAATACACATTAGCATAAAAGCTATGTCACAAAAGAAGCATGCACGTCACTTATCCTAGTGTGCTTGAGATGCTGTACGCGTCATGTGCGCGTACGCGCGAGTTGGTTTGTGCGAAAGGCACAACGTTGGCGTGGCGCAGGCACAACTCTTTGGAAAATGTATGGAGGTTGGAACTTCTCAATCCACGCGTACGCACGCATGGCGCGTGCGCGTGGATGGTCGGAAATGCTGTAAGTGCGCGTACGCGCCATGTACGCGTACGCGTGGATGGTGCTCTGTTTTTCAAAATTTTTTTCTATGTTTTTGCACCAATCCAAGCATTCCAAACCTCCAAACAGCTACCGAAACACCATAAAACCTTATTTAACATACTAAACTACCAATTAGACTCAACAAACTCAACAAAACATGAAATTAAACTAATTACCAAATGATTTTAACTTCCCATCCACGAAACATCTTTCGCTTACGCTTCATCCCACAAAGGATCCTAAGTTGACCATCTGTTTCAAGCAAGCCATACTCAAGTGGGACAATAAAGCTAATAGAGATGAATTTTACCCACTCAAGTGAAGGGGTAGATGACAACCTAGGCAAAGATACTCCCAAACATCTTGACAAAGCGTAACCAACCCCCGTTCTTCTATTTCTAGGGACTTCCACCTCTTCACAAGATTTCTCTAATTCAATCCTTTGTTCATTAATAATCAAACTATCTAGGCCTTTTCCCTTAATCAAACTATAATTGGGAGGGTGAAAGGAGTTTACCTCCACAACCTTTTCAAATGCACCGGGAGAAGGTTCTTCAAGTTCAAAGGATTCTCCACTACTAGGACTTGATGCTTGCTCTTTATTGCCATGGGAACTCAGTCCTTGCTCTATCCCATCCAAGTCTTTATATGGAATATGCCTTGGAAGGTGTGCACTTTCCTCCCTAGCATCAATTTCAATCATCTTGGAGGGGTTTTCTTCAACTCTATGTTCCCATGGAAGCTCCGCATCTCCTAAGTCTTCTACCACTTCTTCCTTGTCTTCAACAATTAAAGCTTCCTCCAATTGTTCCAATACAAAGCAACTTTCCTCATTTCCCACCGGAGTTTCCAATCTCTCCTTCATGCTATGTTCTTCATTTGATTCTCCATATGTAGCCATGGGAGTTCCTTGAGTGTTCAAGCATTGGGAGGCTAATTGATTTGTTACCGTATCCAAGGTGGCCATGAAATTTTGCACATCCCTTTTCATCTCTTCTTGCCCTTGAATAAGAACACCAAGGATGTTATCCATTAGAGATTGGGGTGGGTGGAAGGGTTCATTAAATTGGGGGGAAGGTTCATAGTAGGAAGGTGGTTCTTCTTGGTAGAGTTGTGGTGGTTCTATGTTTTCCATTCTTTCCACTTGTTGCACAACACACTCCATGGTTGCTTGAAATTGATCCAATGCTTCCTTGAGATGATTCCTTGACTCTTGTTCCTCTTGGATAGTATGATTAGGATCATGTGGCTCTTGGATCAATGGATATGAGTATTCTTCCATGGGAGGTTGTGGTGGAAAGTAGTATTCATCTTGTGGTTGAAAATTTTCATATATTGGAGGTGGTTCATCTTGGTGGTGGTATAGAATTCACAAATGAATTCTCGTTGCAAGTATAGTTTCTAAACCAAGCAATAATCCTTTCATACAAAAGATTGTTTGTCACAAGTAACAAACCCCTAAATTTATAAACCGAAGTATTGGAACCTCGGGTCGTTCTCCCTAGGAATTGTAATGAAGTGTCTTGTTATTGGTTGTGAATTATATTTGGGGTTTTTAAGCTTTTGGACAAGAAATATAAATGGCAAAGAAAATAAACTAACAACTAACAAAGCTCTTGGCAAGATATGAGAACTAGAAGTCCTATCCTAGTTATCCTTCTCAATTGTGATGAGAATTGTTCATTGCTACCACTTAGTTAACCCTTACTAAAGAAAGGAAAGTCAAGTGGATGAATTGACTTGAGCCACAAGTCCTAGCCAACTCCCAAGGAAAGACTAGCTTTAGTGCACTCCAAACCAATTAGCAATCTCTCCAATTATCAATCAACAAAGGAATTAGATAACTCAAGTGTCACTAATTACTCTACCTAGGCCAAGAGGAACAAAATCTAACTAATAGCTATAAGAGACATTTCATCAAAAACATAGAGTGCAATACAAGTGAACACATAAATTTGCAAGAATTAAAGAGAGATCTAACTACAAAGGCAAGAGGTCCACAATAGAAAACTAAATCAATCATGAAACAACAAAGAACTTACCAATTGCATTGAAGGAGAAATGTAGATCTACAAAAGAGAATTCACAAACTACAAACAAAGGAATTACATTAGAAGAAGAATCCTACAAGTGCAATAGAGGAGAGAAACGAAAATTAGAAGAGAGAATAAGAAGAAATAGATCTAGATCTAAGAACTAATCTAATCCTAATCCTAGAGAGAAGAGAGAGCTTCTCTCTCTAGAAACTAACTACAAAGCTAAACTAAACTAATTGGTAACTAACATCTAAAGTATGAAAAGTATCCTCATTCCCCCTTCAATCCTTGGCTTAAATAGCATCAGAAATGAGTTGGATTGGGCCCACAAGGCTTTAGAATTCGCTGGCCACGTTTTGTTTTAAGTGAACCAGGTGGCAGCAACGGCGCGTGCGCGTACTATGCGCGTACGCGTCACCATGCCCGGTTCAACCATAGCAAATCTTATATCGTTTCGAAGCCCCGGATGTTAGCTTTCCAACCCAACTAGAACCGCATCATTTGGACCTCTGTAGCTCAAGTTATGGCCGATTAAGTGCGAAGAGGTCGGCTTGACAGCTTTCCGGTTCTTCCATTTCTTCATGAGTTCTCCAATTTTTCATGCTTTCTTTCTTCATTCCCTTGATCCAATCTTTGCCTCCTAAACCTTAAATCACTTAACAAACATATCAAGGCATCTAATAGAATCAAGGTGAATTAAATTTAGCTATTTTGAGTCCTAAAAAGCATGTTTTCACATTCAAGCACAATTAAAGGAGAATATACAAAACCATGCTATTTCATTGAATAAATGTGGGTAAAAGGTGATAAAATCCCCTAAATTCAATACAAGATAAACCGTCAAATTGGGGTTTGTCAACCTGGCACTGTGCTAGAGGCACAAAATCATCCCACGCGTATGCGTGGGCGAAACTTACGCATCGAACTGCCAACTCAGTTTTCACGCGTACTCGTGATGCACACGTACACGTCGCGCCCCGTTTCTAAATTCTTACCTTTTTCTTCTATCCTTTTCCTTCTTTCTTCCTCCTTTCTTACTTTCTACTTCTTTATCTCTTTAACTTCTCATCCTTCTTCACCTTCATTCTATTTTACTTAATTTATTTGCATACTTTCACTCATTACATTTTAATTTTGTGCATATTTTTATTTTCTTTTCTAAATTTATTATTTTCCATTGGTGTTAAAATTTTCTTATTCAACTGTTGCATCTTTTCTTGAATTATTCTGGTACTTCATGACTTGTTTTATTCTGATTGGGTATTATTATTCATAAGTCAATGCTATTCTTTTATGATACTTGCATTCCATTTGCATTGATATGCACTTATACTACTTTGCATTACCCACACATTCCCCCTCATTGTTGCAAATTTTGCACCATTGGTATGCCATGTGCTTCTATTGCTTTCTCATGTACATGTTGTAGCTACCATGTAATTGAGACCCCCACTATTTGGCATTAACCCAACCACATTTTATTTGCTTTCTATCTTTGTTTTTGGGTTACTTTTCTTCTTTTTCCTCTTCTTTCAGGATGGCCACCGAGGAAGGAAAACAGAAACCTTTTATATGGGGCGACAAACAAGTCCATTTGCACAATTTTTGGAGAAAAGCATCAGTTGTAGTAGCCCGTCCACTTGCACATCTTAGCATGCACCGATGATGGTGCAATCTTTAAGTGTGGGGAGGTTGATACCGATCTCCACAGGTTAGTTAGTTTCTTTCCAACACCAATGTCTTATTTTCTTTATTATTTCATTGTTGCATTTACATGTTTGACTGCATATTTTCTTGATTTTGTGCCTATTTTACCACTGCTTGGTTAAAGTAATGAGTTTCTTTTTAAGACTTTATAGTATTTCACTAATTTAAATTAAATTTTTTTGTGTTAAAACTTGTTTGAAGATTGTAAATTGGAACATGAATTATAGCTAAGAACACACAACCTGTGAGATTTTGAGCTTATTTATATGGTTACATTATTTAACCATAAATTTTTATTCTTGTGTGTTTTCTTCCCTATGATTGCAATCCTTGCTTTGTTCCATTCTATATGTCCACTATTTAGTGTATTTACATGCTTGCATATGATTGAGGCCATCACTGGTTTTTGCTCACTTATCCCAAATAAGCCTACCCTTTTAAATCACCCTTGTTAGCCACTTTGAGCCTTTTAATCCTCATTTGTTCTATATTTTACCACATCACTAGCCTTACACGGAAAAACAATTAAATATCCCAATTGAATCTTTGGTTAGCTTAAGATAGAGATTGTGTAATAATTAAGTGTGGGGAACCATGGGAACATGGGTTAATAAGGGAATGTGTTATATTTTTACTTTGACAAAATATTGAGAATTTGGGTACCTACTCATGTGAGACCAGAAAAATTAAAAATCCATGTACATTGATAAGTTATGTTTATTTTTCTATTTAAAAATTAAAATAATAATAATAATAAAAAAATAAAAATATAAAAAAAGAGAGAGAAAAAAGAAAAAAATCCAAAAATATTCAATAAATAAGTAAATAAATAAGGGGACAAAATTACCCCATTGCTGAGTTAAGGTCAATGCATATGTGATAAAAAAATTTTGTACATGAGTATGTGATACAAAAGTGGGAATTATGGGTAGCTAGGCATGAATTTAGAATTACATAGAGTATGTGTATGTTAGGTGAGAACGTAGGTTAGTCAAAGATTCATATTTTAGCTCACTTGGCCATACATATATCCTCACCCTTACCTTAGCCCCATTACAACCTTGAAAAGACCTCATGATGATTGCATTGATATACTAGATATTTGTTGATTGGTTAGATGAAGGACAAAGTTTTAGAAAGCATGACTAGAGAAGAGTAGAGTGATTGACCCTAGACACTTGAGAGATTAGAGTGCATATACACTACCAGTAAGGGTTCAATGCTTGATTCTATGTTCCCTGCTTTCATGAGCTATCTTCTTACAAGTTTACTTGTCTTTTATTGTATAATTTGAATTAGTGAAATCTAATTTATGTTTGTCTTGAAGAGCTTATTTACTTTTAACCAAGTAGGTATAAACATCTTAGCATGTAGTTGTATTCATATAGATAGGTTGCATTTCATACATTCTACCATTCCTCTTCACTCCTTTATAGCTTCTCTTGAGCTTAGCATGAGGACATACTAATGTTTAAGTGTGGGGAGATTGATAAACCACTATTTTATGGTTTATCTTGTGCACAATTGAGTTGTTTTTATCAAGTCTTTGCACACTTATTCATACTAATTGCATGGTTTTACATTTTCCTTCCTAATTTTGTTCTATAATTAGGAAACTTGCTTCCCAAGCCTTTAAATTACCAAAAATTAATTTCCCTTTATACCATTCGATGCCTTGATATGTGTTAAGTGATTTCAGAGTATATAGGGCAGGAATGGCTTAGAGGATGGAAAGGAAGCATGCAAAAGTGGAAGGAATACAAGAAGTTGAAGAAATTTGTTAAGCTATCCAGCCTGACCTCTTCGCACTCAAACAGTCATAACTTGAGCTACAAAGGTCCAAATGATGCGGTTCCAGTTGCGTTGGAAAGCTAACATCTGGGACTTTAAAATGCTATATAATTTGCTATAGTAGACATACAGAAAAATGACGCGCACGCGTGAATCACGCGGACGCGTCGTTCTGCAGAAAAACCAGCATCCTGTACGGATCAGAATCTGCCCCCAGCGATTTCTTGGCTGTTTCTGGCCCAGTTTTTGGTGCAGAAAATATAGATTAGAGGCTATAAAGTGGGAGAATCTATTCATTCAACAAGACAACATTCATAATTCACAATTTTAGGTTTTAGATGTAGTTTTTAGAGAAAGAGGCTCTCTCCTCTCTCTTAGGTTTTAGGATTTAGGATTTCTTCTTCTTCATTCCAGGTTCAATGTTCTTTTAATTTAATTTCTCTTCTACTTTTATTTATTCTATTACTTTAATTTTTTATCTTTCTAATTTGGATTATGGATTCCTATGTTTAATTTGATTTTCTATTTAATATAATTTGAGGTATTTCAGATTTATGATTGCTATCTTTTATTTATGATATAAATAATTTGGAATTTTCTCTTTTGGCTTTGTGATGCCAGGGCATTTCGGCCAATTTCACTGACCTTTTCTTTACAATTTTTAGGGTAGTTTCATGCATTTTCTTAGAAAATAAGCTCCTTTTGGGTAGATATTCACTTACATCTTGATTCAAGCATACATTATGCACTTTACATGATTTTATGAGGATTTTGCAGGAATTTAATGACAAATTGGATGTTGCATTTCCCATGACTTGGATTAGAACTTTGATGCACTTTATTGCTTGATTTCAGGACAAAAGAAGCAAGGAAGAACCACGTTAGCAGCCACGTTAATCTAACTAACGTGACCTCTAACGTGGAATGGGAGTGAACTTGCAAAGTTAATGAGAAAAGTAATCGCCAATAACGCCCTCGAAGCCATCATAGCCCACGTTAAGAGTCACGTTAACTTAGTTAACGTGAACTCTAACGTGGAAGAAGACAATAAGGCCAACGTTAGTGACACTCCCCTTTGTAACTAAGGTTGGACCAAGCTCATAATTGGCCACGTTAGTTGCCACGTTAACTTAGTTAACGTGGCTTCTAACATTAAGAAGCAAAAGGGAAGCCAACGTTCGTGACATTCACCTTTGTCACTAACGTTGGCCAAGCTTCCATAACGTTGGCCAAGCTTCCAATTTGTCACTAACGTGGAGAGAGCAATTGGTCGCGAACGTTAGTGACATTTTCCTTTGTCACTAACGTTGGGGTGAACCACCAAGAGCCACCATGAGCAACGTTAACTCCCACGTTAACTTAGTTAACATGGAAGCTAACGTGGATAAAGAGGTAATGAGCCAACGTTAGTGACACTCACCTTTGTCACTAACGTTGGAGATGGCTAGCATAACTACGTTAGAAGCCATGTTAACTTAGTTAACGTGGACTCTAACGTGAGAAAGAGGGGCACATTGGAATGTTAGTGACAAAGGTAAGTGTCACTAACGTTCTCGAACCCACACTTTCACTTAACGTTAACACCACTAACGTCCTGAGCTAAAAGTCCCTGCCTACTTCACACTTTCTCTCTGCAAGCAAAGCTAAGCCTAATGATGAAGATAATTGCTTCAAACTCAGGATCCAAAGGCCCATACCCAAGACTTGAAGAGCCAACTAGAAGATCAGAAGAGTAGTATATATAGGTGTAGCTTTGAATTAGTGGGGAGCGGAAAACTTTGGGGAGCCTTTGGGCATAGAACTACTCTCTGTATTTTAATTTCTCTGCACTTCTAGTTTACTTTCAGCATGTATTCTCCATCTTTGTTTTCATTTTCCAGAGCTATGAACAACTAAACCCCTTTCATTGGGTTAGGGAGCTCTGTTATAATTTGATGGATCAATTTTAGTTTTCATTCTCCTTCTTCTATCTTTTCTCTTGATTTTAATAGAAAGCTTTTGATCTTCATCCAATTGGGTAGTTATCTTGGAAAAGAAACTATTCATACTTGGATCTCTTCTGAACCTTGAAAGAGGAATGAAGGGATCATGCTAGAAATACTTTCTCATGCTGGACCAAATTGGGTGTGGATGGATATATGACTATAATCCTTCCAACACTTGATTTGGGAAATGCATGTGGTGTAATCAGTGACCATACTTCATCTCTTCTCATGAGCAATTGACCAAGGAATTGGCTATTGATCAAGATTTGAGAGATTGAATTACAAGGAATTGTAATTCAATCACTTAAGATTGCCAAGGAGATCAATGAATGCATTGATTGAGGAAGAGATGAAAATGAACTTGATCCGGAGAATGCAACATCTCTTGAGCCCAATGAACTCCCCATTTCTGATCTTACCCATTCTCTTTAATTTCTGCCATTTACTTTTATGAGCAATTGCCCCATTCCCATTTAAGATTCTGCAATTTACTTTCTGCCATTTACATTCAGCTCTTTATTTCCAGCATTTACTGTTTCTGCCATTTACTTTCCCGCCATTTAATTTTCTGTAATTCTCAACTCAAATTCTGATTTGCTCAACTAGAATATTTCTTTAATTAAAGTTGCTTGATCAATCAATCTCTATGGGATTCGACCTCACTCTATTGTGAGTTTTTACTTGACGACAAATTCGGTACACTTGCCGAAGGAATTTATTGCGAGACAAGTTTTCCGTGTATCAAGTTTATGGCGCCATTGCCGGGGATTGATTTTGAATCAACAATGATTAAATTGGAGGATAACTAGATTGAGAATTTTTAGTTTGTTTGATTTAATTTTCTGTTTGAGTAATTTACTTTCAGTTTTAGTTAATTTCTTCCCCTCCCCCTACTTTTTCATTTTTTTTAGTTATTTACATTTCAGTTCACTGACCCACTAACTGTTTGACATATTGCATCACTCACACTACCAGTAATTCTGACAGAAATACTTCCTGCATTTATTTTCCTTGCTTGTGCTTTGTTGGTTGTGTGACAGGGAGAAGAAGCGGGGCTTCAACTTCCTTTGATTCAGAACCTGGGAGGACCTTCCTTAGATTAAGGAGGGAAACAAGAGAAAAATGAGTAGTGGGTGCCGAGGAAGAGGAGGAATACTTTGAACCAAACATGGAAGAAAACATGGAAAACCATCATGAAGAAGAGGCTCACAACCATGGCAGAGAAGGTCGAGCAAATCATGCTGGGGAGGAGAGAAGAGTTTTAGGCTCTTACATCAATCCAAACCCAGGAAACTGTGGAAGTAGCATTCAAAAGCCGACCATCCATGCCAATAATTTTGAACTAAAACCGCAGCTCATCACCCTTGTTCAGAACAACTGTTCATTCGGAGGAGGAATCCAAGAAGACCCCAATCAACATCTAATCACCTTCCTGAGGATATGTGACACGGTGAAGTCTAATGGTGTTCATCCTGACGCCTATAGACTGCTCTTATTTCCATTCTCATTCAAGGATAAGGCAGCCAAGTGGCTGGAGTCTTTTCCAAAGGAGAGTTTGACAAGTTGGGAAGATGTGGTGAACAAATTTTTAGCCAGATTCTATCCTTCCCAAAGAATCAACAGGCTGAGAGCTGAGGTCCAAACTTTCAGGCAACAAGATGGTGAGACTCTATATGAAGCATGGGAGAGGTTTAAGGACCTGACAAGGAGGTGTCCATCAGATATGTTCAATGAATGGGTGCAGCTACACATTTTCTATGAAGGCCTTTCTTATGAATCAAAGAAAGTAGTAGACCACTCATCCGGGGGATCTCTGAACAAGAAGAAGACCATTGAGGAGGCCATAGACGTCATTGAAACTGTAGCAGAAAATGACTATTTCTATGCTTCTGAAAGAGGGAACACTAGAGGAGTGATGGAGCTAAACAATGTAGATGCTCTGCTGGCCCAAAATAAGCTCATTACCAAGCAGCTGGCTGACCTTACCAAGAAGATGGAGAGGAACCAAGTAGCAGCAATCACCACTTCATCAGCAACCCAAGAAGGAACGAATGAAGAAGCAGAGGGTAGTCAGGAGCAAGCCAACTACATTGGGAATTCACCTAGGCAAAACCATGATCCATACTCCAAGACCTACAACCCTGGATGGAGGAATCACCCAAACTTTGGGTGGGGGAATCAACAAGATCAAGGCCAAGATCAGAGACGTCACAACCCCAACAACAATGCAGCTCACCAACAATTCACACAGAGAACATATCAACACCACCATAACAACA
>NC_029789.2:47509665-47513597 GCF_000816755.2 Arachis ipaensis | reverse complement strand
TACAGATGGATTCCCAAGTGATACAGAAAAAAATTCGAGAAGTGAAACAAAGATAGTAAGATGGGAAGATTGCAAGATGGTCACTATAAGTGATAAGGAGACTGAGGACAAGCCAAACAAGCCATCAGAACAACCTGGAGATACCTCAGCAGAGGAGAAGGAAAAAGATCACCAAGAACCAAAAATCTCACAACAAGAGCTGCTGAGACTCTATGCACCCTTTCCCCAACTACTCAATGGTGCTGTGGAGAAGAGAATATACTCAAGATTTCTTGACTTGTTTGCATCTCTGCATGTAAACATACCATTCATCAAGACCATCCAACAAATGCCTGCATACATAAAGTATATGAAGGAACTGCTTCCCAGGAAAAGCTCACTCAAGGGAGGCCAAACTATAGTGATGAACAAGGAGTGCAGCGCCCTTATTCAACCAGAGTTGCCTACAAAAAGAAAGGACCCAGGGAGTTTTCACATACCCTGTGCCATAGGAGAAACAATGTTTGATAGAGCATTCTGCGATTTGGGAGCAAGCATCAACTTAATGCCCTTGGCCCTTGTGAAGAGGCTGCAGATCAATGAGATAATGCCCACAGATGTAGTCATCAGGCTGGCTGACAACACTCAAAAACAAGCAATAGGAGTGGTGGAAAATGTGTTGGTAAAGGTTGGGAAATACTTCCGCCCAACAGACTTTGTCATATTGGACATGGAAGAGAGTCACACTCACCCAATCATATTGGGAAGACCATTCCTAGCTACAGCCAGAGCACTCATAGATGTGGAGCGAGGGGAGCTAATTTTGAGGATCCATGATGAACAGCTCGCCTTCACTATTTTCAAACACTCACAAGAAGCAGATCAAGAGAACAAGGAACCAAGGAAGGATCACAGTGAGATACTGAAGGAAGAGATGAGTACTGAAGAACAACAAGCTCATCCGGAGATTCCCTTGGTTGATGGACAAGGAAACAAGCAGCTGTCACAGCTCAAGGAAAAGCTGGAGGAACCTAAACCACCAGAGGCATGTGAAGACAACATCAAAATTCCTTTAGAAGAAGAGGCCACAAAGAGTAAGACAACATCACAAGGAATAAAGAAGAAGGTACCAAGGAGGTGGAGGAACAAAAAGATCCCTACAGAGGACTTCTCTCCAAGGGATAAAGTAATCTCAGCTTACTTCCCAGATATCCCCCCTAATCTCCCCACTGTGCCATCTCAGCAACCTAAGGTCTTCGCTATCAACAGAGTTCTCTCCTTGGAACATGTAGAGATCATTGATACTACTACTGGATATAGGTCTACTGCCAGAGGAGAAGACTTGAAGCACTATCGACCTCCCTGATGAAGGCGAAATGTCAAGCTAGTGACTCTAAAGAAGCGCTTCATGGGAGGCAACCCATGTTTTATATGCTTTTAGAAAATAGTTAATAAGTCAATTTTTATGAATTCCAACCCAAACTTGACTAAAACTTGGTGAAATCCTTGTTATGCAGTATATAGTGAAGAACAAGTTTGGTGTTCAAAGCATGCCAAGAAAGCATGAATGCAACTCAGAGCATGCTAGTCTTGGAGCTTTGAACAAAGACTTTTTCATCACAATGCTCCAAACTAAGTTTGGTGTCACCCAAGGTGCCACGAATATGCATATAAGGATGCACAGTTAGTTAGTTAGTTGGTATTCATGAATAAATAATCTAATTCTTTTTCCTTATTATTCTAGCCGTAAAGTTTAAATCTTTTTTTTATGATATTGATTATTTTATTTTATTTTTATAAGGAAAAGGAAAGGAGCATTGGAGAGAATTGATTGGACAATTAAATGAAGAAGGTTCGGCCACTTCATGAAGAGGGATTACACACTTGTTCTCAAAAGGGAACGCATTGGAAAATATTGCCATGCAATATTGAAAAGAATGGGACCCTTGAAGACCGAACAATCTCCATCATAAAGTGATGATCCTTGTCCTTTCTCCATACACAACCCCAACCGTCCATTAAGCAACCACTTTGGATATGCACCAACTACAGGAAGCCATTGATGGCCTGTCCCAGACAATATTTGGAAAGCCAAGGAGCACAGAAAGAGCTTCAACTACAGATGATGGGGCAGCAAGAGGAATCACTCTTAAGATGGATGACTCAACAAGGGGAGTGGCAAAAGCAAATGATGGAGCAGCAACTGAGTCAAGGACAACAATGGAGTGAAACATTCCAAAGGATAGAACAAAGGCAAAATGAACAACAAGGATTTATCCAGAAGCTAATCAACATCCAAGCACATCAAGGTGCACACATACATGAGATGCATCGAAGACAAATAGAACAGGCAGAACTATTGGACGAGCAAAGGGCATTCGCAGAAGGAGTTTACATGAGTGAGACTGGGCATTATATAAACACTCAAGCCAGGCTCGGATACTTAGTAGGATAGCTGCCTATATTGCATCTAGGAATCGCAAGGTATGAAGAAATAAGGGATGAATTAGCACGAGAAGAAAGACAAAGGGTGGAAGAGAGTCATGAATCAGTGAGGAAGGCACTTGAGGATTGGAAGCAAGCAAGATTGGCACGGGTGCGAGGAAATGCAAAAGGACACAAAGAGGACAAGCAAGGAGGAGAGCATGGGCATCCACATGAGTAAAAGGTGGTGGAGTTCCTTCTTTGGTCCATCTATTTTTTTTATGCTTTAAATAAAGAAGATCTTGTATGAGATAGAACATCCTTCCATGATAGTTTGAACCTTTTTCAATTCTGTCTCTTAAACTTTTTGTTGATTAGGGCTGTGTTGGCTAGTCTGAATGTCATTGCTACATCTTCACCGTGCTTATTTGTATGCTTGTCCCCTTTTGAATCAAATGAAAAGAGAATGAGTGTTTTATAAAAGACCAGAGTGGAGTTCATACTATGGAGTAAGTTCCTGAGTTTGTGGTGTGGTCATAAGTTAGCTAAGTTGGTTCAACCACAAGGTGGGAAGACAACTATCTGTCATGAATACTATGCTTTGAACATACCCATGAGACTAGCTAAATAACAAGATCCTAATAAGAAAAAGGGAAAGAACAATCAAAGTTGAAGAATAAAAGAAAAATAGCAAGAAAAGAGGCTAGGCACCAAGGGTTTGAGTCTTGAGGGATGTGTCTGTGGTGTTCCTGTACCAAGGATCTGCTTGGATTACTAAGCTCTCAGGGGTGCTTTATCACTTGGTAACTTGGGTTAACTAACCCGGGATTATCAGCTGAAAGTCCACTATCAAGAGCAATCTTTGCTACAGAACATTTAGTAACCCAAAGAGGTGCTGGACACCAAGACCTCAAGGAAAGAAAATAAACAAACCATGTGCCTGTGGTGTGTATGTATAAGGGAGAGACTTGAGGAAGTAAGTCCTTAGGGGTGCTTCAACACCTAGCACCTTGAACCAACTGGTTCGGGAGTGTTGGCTGAAAGCTTATTCTAAAGAGTTTTCCCCTTACAGAGCACTTAGCCTAAGAACACAAATAAGCCCTGAAATGACAACAAAAGGATTAATGAATAAAAGTCTCATGGGATGCAATCACAGTGAGTATTCTAGGACATGATAAAGGTCTGAAATCCAGGAATGAACCTAAGTTGCTATGCATGAAACCACCATAAAACCAAGGACATGACTTCCACAAGAATGATTCATTCATCTTGTCATTTCATTCATCATTCTCTTGTTCCAGTACTTGCTTAGGGACAAACAAGCTTTAAGTTTGGTGTTGTGATGCCAGGGCATTTTGGCCAGTTTTACTGACCTTTTCTTTTCTGTTTTTAGGGTAGTTTAATGCATTTTCTTAGAAAATAAGCTCTTTTTGTGTAGATATTCACTTACATCTTGATTCAAGCATATATTGTGCACTTTACATGATTTCATGAGGATTTTGCATGAATTTAATGACAAATTGGATGTT
>NC_029789.2:47422315-47509161 GCF_000816755.2 Arachis ipaensis | reverse complement strand
TATTTGGATGAAAATGCATTCACACCATGATTCAAGCAAACATTGTGAATTTTGAATGATTTCATGAGAATTATGCATGAATTGAATGATAAAATTGATGATGCATGATCTTATAACTTGGATTAGAGCTTTGATGCACTTTATTTGCTTGATTTCAGGACAAAGGAAGCAAGGAAGAGCCACGTTAGCAGCCACATTAATCTAATAAACATGACCTCTAATGTGGAATGGGAATAAACTTGCAACGTTAATGAGAAAAGTGATTGCCAATAACGCCTTTGAGACCATCATGGCCCACGTTAATTGTCACGTTAACTACATTAACGTGATAGTTAACATGGAGAAAAAGGGAGCTCCAGCGTTAGTGGTAAAAGTGAACACCACTAACGCTCTAAATTGGCAATTAGCCCACGTTAGAGTCATGTTAACTTAGTTAACGTGAACTCTAACGTGGAAGAAGACAATAAGGCCAACGTTAGTGACACTCCCCTTTGTCACTAACGTTCCAATGTGCCCCTCTTTCTCACGTTAGGGTCCACGTTAACTAAGTTAACGTGGCTTCTAACCTAGTCATGCTAGCCATCTCCAACGTTAGTGACAAAGGGGAGTGTCACTAACGTTGGCCTTATTGTCTTCTTCCACGTTAGAGTTCACGTTAACTAAGTTAACGTGGCTTCTAACCTAGTCATGCTAGCCATCTCCAACGTTAGTGACAAAGGGGAGTGTCACTAACGTTGGCCTTATTGTCTTCTTCCACGTTAGAGTTCACGTTAACTAAGTTAACGTGGCTTCTAACCTAGTCATGCTAGCCATCTCCAACGTTAGTGACAAAGGGGAGTGTCACTAACGTTGGCCTTATTGTCTTCTTCCACGTTAGAGTTCACGTTAACTAAGTTAACGTGGCTTCTAACCTAGTCATGCTAGCCATCTCCAACGTTAGTGACAAAGGTAAGGGTCACTAACGTTCTCGAACCCACACTTTCACTTAACGTTAACACCACTAACATCCTGAGCTAAAAGTCCCTGCCTACTTCACACTTTCTCTCTGCAAGAAAAGCTAAGCCCAATGATGAAGATAATTGCTTCAAACTCAGGATCCAAAGGCCCATACCCAAGACTTGAAGAGCCAACTAGAAGATCAGAAGAGTAGTATATATAGGTGTAGCTTTGAATTAGTGGGGAGCGGAAAACTTTGGGGAGCCTTTGGGCATAGAACTACTCTCTGTATTTTACTTTCTCTGCACTTCTAGTTTACTTTCAGCATGTATTCTCCATCTTTGTTTTCATTTTCCAAAGCTATGAACAACTAAACCCCTTTCATTGGGTTAGGGAGCTCTGTTGTAATTTGATGGATCAATTTTAGTTTTCATTCTCCTTCTTCTATCTTTTCTCTTGATTTTAATAGAAAGCTTTCAATCTTCATCCAATTGGGTAGTTATCTTAGAAAAGAAGCTATTCATACTTGGATCTCTTCTGAACCTTGAAAGAGGAATGAAGGGATCATGCTAGAAATGCTTTCTCATGCTGGACCAAATTGGGTGTGGATGGATATGTGACTATAATCCTTCCAACACTTGATTTGGGAAATGCATGTGGTGTAATCAGTGACCATACTTCATCTCTTCTCATGAGCAATTGACCAAGGAATTGGCTATTGATCAAGATTTGAGAGTTTGAATTATAAGGAATTGTAATTCAATTACTTTAGATTGCCAAGGAGATCAATGAATGCATTGATTGAGGAAGAGATGAAAATGAACTTGATTCGGAGAATGCAACATCTCCTGAGCCCAATGAACTCCCCATTTCTGATCTTACCCATTCTCTTTAATTTCTGCCATTTACTTTTATGAGAAATTGCCCCATTCCTATTTAAGATTCTGCAATTTACTTTCTGCCATTTACATTCAGCTCTTTATTTCCAGCATTTACTGTTTCTGCCATTTACTTTCCCGCCATTTAATTTTCTGCAATTCTCAACTCAAATTCTGATTCGCTCAACTAGAACATTCTTTAATTAAAGTTGCTTGATCAATCAATCTCTGTGGGATTCGACCTCACTCTATTGTGAGTTTTTACTTGACGACGAATTCGGTACACTTGCCGAAGGAATTTGTTGCGAGATAAGTTTTCCGCGTATCACTTTGGTTGAGTAATTGGTGACACTTAAGTTGTCAAACTCAACTGTTGATTGAAAATTGGAATTTGCTGATTGATTTGGATCCCTCTAAAGCTAGTCTTTCCACAGGAGTTGACTAGAACTTGAGGAATCAAATTGATTAGTCCACTTGACTTTCCTTTATTTAGTAATGGTTAACTAAGTGAGAGCAATAAACAATTCTCATCACACCTGATAAGGATAACTAAGATGGGATTTCCAGTTCTCATACCTTGCCAAGAGATTTTCTAATTATTAATTTATTTTTCTTGTCATTTAAATTACTTGTTCATTATTCAAAACCCAAAATATACTTTTCCATAACCAATAATAAATCATACTTTCCTGCAATTCCTTGAGAGACTACCCGAGGTTTAAATACTTCGGTTATAAATTTTTTGGGTTTTGTTACTTGTGACAACCAAACTTTTGTACGAAAGGATTCTCTGTTGGTTTAGAAACTATACTTACAACGCGATTATATTTGTGAATTTCTTTACTGGCAGAAATTCGATCGTCAGCCTTTCTTGGTCATAGTCTCTTTTACTCTCGTCAGCCTTTCTTGGTCATAGTCTCTTTTACTCTTGTTTTTGTAACAGCTCACAGTGACTCTTATGAAAGCAAACTATTATTTTATTGATGTTGAAAAGACTTAAAATAACATTGCATTCTCTTGTAATTCAAAAGACTCATAAAAGACTTCAGTACATAAAAAAAACTAAGCATTAAATAGAAACTATCTTAGCATTGCTATTTATTCTTAAATAAAAATCAAAACATAAAGACAAACCTAAACAGAATTCAGAATTTAGAGAGTGTCAACCATGGGACTTAACAACCTTGAGCAGCTTCAGTTCATTGGCCCTTTTCCTTTGTCTTTCTTCTTGGAGGGTGGGAGTCTTCATCATCCTTCTTAGAGGATCCCTCTTGTGCCTTTGTGTCTTTGGGCTTCCAAAATCCTAGCCTCCTCATGTAGTTTCTTTCATCCTCCTTGTACTTGGCCAAAATTTCTTCTTGTCTTGCACTCAACTCCTCCATTCCTTGCATGAATGTTAGGTATCCAGGGTTTAAAGAAGCCAGAGCATTACACAAGTGATTTAGCTTCGCTTGTGTGTTGATATCATATTGCCTCCTTGAAATGGTTCTGGCATCATAAAGATTTTTGAACTCAGCAAGGTTCCTCTGTTGCCATTTGTTCTGCTCCACTATTTTGTTGAGTGCACTTTGCATCTCTCCCTAGTCGAACTGTTCTTGCTGTTCCTTCCTCATGTCCTCCAAACTCCCTTGGAGTTGTTGTATGTTCTCATTCACTTGGTCTCATTGCTTTTGTTGATTATCCTTGAGTTGGTTGACATCTTCTCTCAGATGATGTAGGTCTCCCTTCATTTGGTGTACGTCTCCTTACAGTTGTTCCCAGTTAAAACCTTCATGAAATTGTTGGTATTGTTGGTATGGTGGTGGTTGGAGTGCTAGGAAATGTGGTTTCTCTTCAGCTTCTTCCTCTTATTGTTGTTGCTCTTGTGGCACATGGCCATGAACTCTAGGCCCCCTTCTTCTCTCAAGTGGGTGGATAGCTACTACTTTGGCCATCTTCTTGAAAGTTATGGGCTTGTCTTGTTCCACTAGCACTTCATCAATAATTTTCTCCACCCCTGCTTCATCACACAGCCTTTGGATGATGCTGGAGAATGCCAACCTTGAGCTATCTTTGGTGCTTTTCAGCACTTTGTTGATGTTGTTGGTAATCAACTCCCCAACATTGACATTTTCTCCTCTTATTATGCTGTATATGAGCACAGCTCTCTCTTTAGTTACATCTGAAGTGTTGGATGTGGGAATTAGAGACCTTCTCACCAAGTCCAGCCACTCTCTAGCTTGGGGGCTCAAATCTCTTCTTCTCAGCTGGTTGGGCCTCCTATCCTTGTCATTTATCCATTGCACATTCAGCACACAGATCTCATTGAGGATTTCACCAAATCCTGAGTCTTGTTTCTTAACCCTCTCTTCATAGCTCCGGGTGGAGTTTGTTTTCTTCACCATTAGCATTCTATCTATGTTGGTGGGGCTATAATCAATGGCCTTCCCCCTCACTTAGCTAAGATAGCCATAGGGTTATCCTGGCTGAGGCAAAGCATTGGCATAGAACTCTCTCACCAAGCTTTCCACCACCTTCCTTGGTGGGTTGCAAAAGAGCGCCCAGCCTCTATTGTTTATCTCCCTGTTGATCTCAGGGTGCTCGTTTCTCCCTAACTAGAAACCAACCTCTGGGATGATTTGCCTCTCACTCACCCAACCATAAAATTGGTTTTGGTTGAATGATGAGAGGAACTTGTACTCATTGAAGCTTGAACTTGAGGATCCAGAAATTGGTTCCTTAGTCTTTCTTTTCTTTGATGCTGAGGCTTTTTGTGGTGCCATTGGGTTGAGAGAGGGTGTTTGAAGTGTTAAAGAAAATTGGGGAAATTTGCAAAAGAGCAAGCAAAACACAGTTTTGCTCCAACACCAAACTTAGGACTTGATTGTCCCAATCAAGAAAAGGGAAAGAAAGTAAGGAAAAGAGGAAGAGACGAGAAGAAAGAATGAAATGTATGGGTTTTTTTTTGTGTGTGAGGTTGGGGTTTGAAGTGGGAGGAGAGGTCGAAAAAGTAGGGGGTTTTATAGGGGGTGGAAAGTGTGGTCTGAATGGTGGGAAGTGAAAACACTTCAATGTTTTCCCACTTGGGAAGTGGCGCCTAGCATGGGAAGAGGTGCCAATCCTTATCCTTCTTTGCTTCCTGCATGTGTTGAGTTCCAAAGTGCAAGTACACTTTGACTTCCTTCTTGATGACCCATCAATCATGTGGGTCCCATTCTCTCTCCTAAAATTAAAATAAAAAACCCCATCAGTAATGACAAAAGACCCCTTTACATTCCTCATAGTATGAACCAATGAAATTGCAACTAATGAGTGTCCCTTGGGACACCAAACTTAATCCCATTGCATCTTAATAAATTTGGTTCATCATTAGGTTTTAATGTGTTCATGATGGTGAATTAATTTTCATCCTTTTGCATTCTTTCACCTCTAACCCCTTCAGAACACATTTAAAACCAACTTTCATGTGTTCACCAATTTATTAAATGATTTTAACTTGGATGGCATTGGGCTTGCTAGGTGATCTTCATGTGGTGGTGGCCACACCAAACTTAATCTCTGGGCTTACTTATCAAAAGTTACTTCCTTCAAAGGATTGTAAGCCTAGATTAAGTGGGTTGGTGGCCACACCAAACTTAGCTTTTTAGCTAGTTGCCAGCCCAATTACTTATCCTCAGAAAATATGTTCATGAAGTTACACTTTCAGAATAAAGAGAAAACAAATTGAAGATTTTCTAACTACCAAAAACTGAAATTTAAAATTTCTTAATCTACCACCTACAATCTACCTATAGGAGGTAATGAAACAAAACGTTAAACTAAGACTCAAACTATCTAAGTCAACAAATTTAAGCTACTTCTAAGAAAGTAGTAAATCAAAAGATATAAGGTGATGGGGTATCTCCCAACTAGCACTTCTTTATCGTCACTAGCTTGACGTTCTTCCATTCTTATTGATGTTGTAGCTCACTCTCTTCTCATCCAGTGAGTCTCCCAAGTAATGCTTGAGTCTATGGCCATTCACAGTGAAGGTTCTTTGTGTTTTGTCCTCCATGAGCTCTACATGACCATAGAAAAATACCTTGAGGATGGTGAAGGGTGCTGACCATCCAGACTTAAGCTTCCTAGGGAAGAACTTGAGTCTTGAATTGTACCGCAGCACCTTCTGTCCTTCAGTGAACTCCCTCCTTGCTATCTTCTGATCATGCCACCTTTTTGTATTCTCCTTGTAGATCTTTGCATTCTCATATGCTTGATTCCCAAATTCCTCCAGCTCATTGAGCTGTATTAGCCTTCTTTTCCCAGCAGCTTGATCATCAAAGTTCAACATTTTTAGAGCCCATAATGCTCTATGCTCAAGCTCAACTGGTAAGTGACAAGCCTTGCTAAACACCAATTGGTATGGAGACATCCCAATAGGTGTTTTAAAGGCTGTCTGGTGCAAGAATTGTAAATCACACTTTTTACAACTCGTACCACTAACCAGCAAGTGCACTGGGTCGTTCAAGTAATACCTTACGTGAGTAAGGGTCGATCCCATAGAGATTGTTGGTTTGAAGCAAGCTATGGTTATTTTGTAATTCTTAGTCAGGAAATTAGTAATAAAAGTTATTGGGTTTATGAAGAGTAAAAAGCATAAATTAAATAGTACTTGTTATGCAGTAATGGAGAATAGATTGAGGTTTTGGAGATGCTCTGTCTTCTGAATCTCTGCTTTTCTACTGTCTTCTTCTTCATGCACGCAGGTCTCCTTCCATGGCAAGCTGTATGTTGGTGGATCACCGTTGTCAATGGCTACCATCCGTCCTCTCAGTGAAAATGGTCCAAATGTGCTGTCACCGCATGGCTAATCATCTGTCGGTTCTCACTCATGTTGGAATAGGATCCATTGATCCTTTTGCGTCTATCACTACGCCCAGCACTCGTGAGTTTGAAGCTCGTCACAGTCATCCCATCCCAGACCCTACTCGGAATACCACAGACAAGGTTTAGACTTTCCGGATCTCAGGAATGGTCGCCAATAATCCTAGCCTATACCACGAAGACTCTGATCATGAACCAAGAGGCTAAGAGATACACACTCAATCTAAGGTAGAACGGAAGTGGTTGTCAGGCACGCATTCATAGGTTGAGAATGACGATGAGTGTCACGGATCATCACATTCATCACGGTTAAGAACAAGCGAGTATCTTAGAACAGAAACAAGCGTGATTGAATAGAAAACAGAAGTAATTGCATTAATTCATCGAGACACAGCAGAGCTCCTCACCCCCAACCATGGGGTTTAGAGACTCATTCCGTCATAAATACAATATGAAACGTGTAAAAATGTCATGAGATTCATAGTAAGTCTCTAAAAGTTGTTTTTATACTAAACTAGTATCTAGGGTTACAGAAAATAAGTAAATAAGTGCAGATAGTGCAGAAATCCACTTCCGGGGCCCACTTGGTGTGTGCTTGGACTGAGTAATGAAGCCTTCACGTGTAGAGACTTCTCTTGGAGTTAAATGCCAGGTTGCAGCCTATTTCTGGCGTTTAACTCTGGTTTGTAACCTGTTTCTGGCGTTTAACTTCATAATAGGGCAGGAAGTTGGCCTTTGAATGCCAGTTTGCGTCGTCAAAAATTGGGCAAAGTATGGACTATTATATATTGCTGGAAAGCCCTGTATGTCTACTTTCCAACAAAATTGAGAGCGCACCAATGGCGCTTCTGTAGCTCCAGAAAATCCATTTCGAGTGCAGGAAGGTCAGAATCCAACAGCATTTTCTGTCCTTTTTCAGCCTCTGAATCAGATTTTTGCTCAGGTCCCTCAATTTCAGCCAGAAAATACCTGAAATCACAAAAAAACACACAAACTCATAGTAAAGTCTAGAAATGTGATTTTTGCATAAAAACTAATAAAAACATAGTAAAAACTAACTAAATTATACTAAAAACTACTAGGAAACAATGCCAAAAAGCGTATAAATTATCCACTCATCACTATCCTGTAGGCCCATAATGTATCATCCAACTTCTTAGACCAATCCTTTCTTGAGCTTCCAACAGTTTTTTCCATAATTCTTTTGAGCTCCCTGTTTGAGATCTCAGCTTGTCCGTTGGTCTGTGGATGATATGGAGTTGCCACTTTGTGTTTGACTCCATATCTGAGAAGGAGTGTCTCAAGTTGCTTGTTGTAGAAGTGTGTCCCTCCATCACTAATAAGGGCACTAGGAACTCCAAATCAGCTGAAAATATTCCTTCTCAAGAAGCTTAGCACAACTTTGTTGTCATTTGTTGCAGTGGCTATGGCTTCTACCCACTTTGACACATAATCTACAGCCACCAATATATAATTGTTTGAGTAGGAGGATGGGAAAGGTCCCATAAAATCAATTCCCCACACATCAAACAACTCTAACTCCATTATGAACCTTTGTGGCATCTCATTTTTCTTGGGTAGTGATGAGCGGGACTAGTAGCTTTTTGCCTCTTGAATAGTTTTGGCATCTCACTTTATCCCTTGAAGTTCAGAATGATTGGCATCTATAGGAACTTAGAATTCAGATAGTGTTATTGATTCTCCTAGTTCAGTATGTTGATTCTTGAACACAGCTACTTTATGAGTCTTGGCCGTGGCCCTAAGCACTCTGTTTTCCAGTATTACCACCGGATACATACATGCCACAGACACATGACTGAGTGAACCTTTTCAGATTGTGACTCAGCTTTGTTAAAGTCCCCAATTAGAGGTGTCCATGGTTCTTAAGCACACTCTTTTTTTGCTTTGGACCTTGACTTTAACCGCTCAGTCTCAAGTACACCTTCACGCCACAAACACATGGTTAGGGATAGCTTGGTTTAGCCGCTTAGGCCAGGATTTTATTCCTTTAGGCCCTCCTATCCACTGATGCTCAAAGCCTTGGATCCTTTTTATTACCCTTGCCTTTTGGTGTTAAGGGCTATTGGCTTTTTGCTCTTGCCTTTTGGTTTAAAGAGCTTTTGGCTTTTTCTGCTTGCTTTTTCTTTTTCTTTCTCTTTTTTTTTTCGCAAGCTTTTGTATTCACTGCTTTTTCTTGCTTCAAGAATCATTTTTATGATTTTTCAGATTATCAAATAACATGTCTCCTTTTTCATCATTCTTTCAAGAGCCAACATATTTAACATTCATGAACAACAATTTCAAAAGACATATGCACTGTTCAAGCATTCATTCAGAAAACAAAAAGTATTGTCACCATGATGGATATTTTGGAAAATTAATTCCAACATCCAAACTCACCGGCAAGTGTACCGGGTCGCATCAAGTAATAATAACTCACATGAGTGAGGTGGATCCCACAGGGATTGAAGGATTGAGCAATTTTAGTTTTTAGTGGTTGATTTAGTCAAGCGAATCAAGTATTGGTTTGAGTGGTTTGTGATTAACAGAAGCCAAATTGCATGAAATGTAAAGGAAGAGAGAAGAATTGCAGTAAATCAAAGAGAACAGAAAGTAAAAGTGCTGAATCTTAAAGAACAAGTAAATTAAATTGCAGAAGCTTAGATTACAAGAAATGTAAATGACTGAATCTTAAAGTGTAAGAAAGGTAAATTGCTTGAATTGTAAAAGGAATTGAGAGCTGGAATTGCAGCAAATTAAACAAGCAGAAGTAAATTGCAATAAACAGAAGAGTAAAAGATGAATTGAATTTAAGTAGATCTCAAACAGAAGAGTAAAAATGCTTGAAGAATTAAAAACAGAAAGTAAATGGAGCTCAATTGCAGAAATTAAAAGAGAGATTGAAGATCTCAGGAGTGGAAGAGACTAGAAAACAAGTCTAGATCTCAAATCCTTCCTTGATCCAACAGGAACAATTGCAAAAGAAAATGGAAAAGTAAATTGTAGAAGAAGTAGAAAGTGAAAGCAGTAAACAGAATTTGAAATGTAAATAAAAGTTTCTTAGAATTATGCAGAACGATAAAATAAGAGATCTAAAGGTGAGATTGAAACAAAATTTCTTCAATTCTTCACCCAAGATCCAAAACAAGAAGTAAAGAGTGCTCAAGCAAGAATAAGGAAGAAGAAAGATCAATTCTCCTTCCAAATTCTCTAAGATCCAAATTCAAAGTAAAAAGCTCAAAATTACAAAAAATGAGAATTCTCAAAGAAGCAAAAAGGTCTTTTCTAAATCAAAATAACACTTATATATACACTTCCTAATTTAGATCTAAGAATTTGGGTGGGCTCTAAAATTTGGTGAAGAAATGAATTAATTTGGATTTTTAATTGATTTTTGGCCCAAGGTGCACCTCCCAGGGGCTGGCTCAGTTCAAATACCAAACTGAGTGCCCAATGTTGCCTTGTGTTGCCCAATTTGGTGCGCCCAGCCTTGTTCAAGTTGATCTTCAATAGAGCTCAGTTGGAAAATTGAACTGAGCTCTATGTCTTGCCTTGGTGCATCCCATTCTGCATGTCACAGCCCCTTTGTCCGTGTCAATTTGTGCGCAAGGTTCCTTCCTTGGTGTGCCAAAGTGTGCGGGATGGGGAGAGTAGCGCTCAGTTGGGAAAAACAACTGAGCTCCCATTGTGGCGCCTTGCTTTGGGCTTCAAGCTCCCAGGTTCGAATCCTAGTGGAAGCAAACTGATGCTAATTTCCTTGGAAGAGTGGAGCAGTCCTTCCTTGCCTTCCATAAAGCTCCTTGGTTCGAACCTTGGGAGAGCCATCCTGGCTCATTTTCCTTTCACCAAGAGTAGCGCTCCTCCTTTGTTTTGCATGAGCTCCCAGGTTCGAATCCTAGCCTACCCACCTTGGCTTATTTTCCTTGCAAGCTTGGTAGTGTGAGGTTCCTTGTTCGAACCTTGGAGGAGGCTTTTTGGCCATTTTCTTCTTATTTTCCTTGCAAGGAGCATTCCTTGCTTTCCTTGGGTCATGAGTTCAAGACCTTGTGGCTTCATTCCTTGGAATTTTGCTTTGAATTAATTTTGGAGAACCCCCGATAAAGCTCACTTAGTGAACTGAGCTTTATGTCCTTGCATTGCTTTCTTTGGTGCTCAGTTAACTAAGTGAACTGAGCTTTGTGCCTTGCTTTCTCCTTTCTTTCCTTGTGGAGTTCGGTTCACTCTCTCAACTTAGCTCTCCTTCTTCCTCAATGTTGCTATGCTTTTCTTCTCTTGGGCACGCTTCTTGCTTCCTTTGGGCACGCTCCTTAGGCCACGCTTTTCTTAATTTCTTCTTTCTTCACTTACAAGTAATCAAAACAACTAATCAAAGTATCACCAAATTCACAAGGTTTAAAATTCATTCATAATTCAATTAATTTTTGCTTAAACCTCATGATTTTGTATCAATTAAAGGGTGATTAGTTGATTTAACAAAACATGCAATTCCACTCCAAATTACTTACTCACAATGCAAGAAAGTGCATAAAACCTAATAAAAACAAAGAAAAAGACTAGTAAAACTAGGCTAAGATGACTTGTCATCACAACACCAAACTTAAAACTTGCTTGTCCCCAAGCAAGAAAAGAATTATGCTCGAAAGTTCTTTCAATCAGAAGTGGATTGAAGAATAATTTTTCATATCCTGTGAGTGAAGTGATTAAGTGACAGTGGGGTGAACTCTAAGTTATATGCTCATGCAAGGGCTTCAGTGCTTACTAGTCCCTACATCTTGGAAGTCTTAGGTCCTAGGACTTTCATCCAAATGATACCATGGAGATCTCTCTATAGGTAATCACCTTGAAGCAGCTTATGGTTTTTGTGTTTTGGCTTTGACTCTAAGTGTCATGTCTCAAAGCGGCTCTTTAAATAAGCTTTCAATCAATACTCCTAAACCAGTTGGTTTTAAGGTATTAGGTGTTGAAGCATCCCTAAAGATTTACTTGATCAAGCCTCTATCTTTGACACAATTCAACCACAAGCATTCACTAGGATAACAACTCTTTGAGTTCTTGTTTGTTTTTTTCTTTTCTGCCTAGTAATTGATGCTCAGAGCCTTGGGCCATGTTCTTTTGTTTTTTGTATTTTCTTTATTTTCTTTTGTTTGCTGCTTCTTGAATCAATAAATGTTTAAGAATCTCCACAATACTTCTTTGAACTCTATGTCCTGTCTATGAGCTCCCATGCAAGTTTTCACAAGCATGTAACCTCAATGCATAATCATACAACTAGAACCACCACTTCTCCTAATCTTTTGCTTGCCTCAAAACTGTTTAATTCTTTAATCTTTCTTTTCAAAGAACTGTCATGTGATGCTTTTTTTTTTGAGACATTGAGTGCAAACAAGTTTAGAGAGTATAGGGTTGTGAATGATCAAATATCTTAATTATTGAATTACAGAGAAACTGTACTAGACAGAAAGACAGATAGGGGTATAATATCACTGTCAATCATAGCAGTGATGCAAAATAATCACTTAACAATACAACCTTTTGGAGTTTACTTGCTTTACTCCTCATCATCATCATTGCTGTTCCTCACATTCTTCTTTCATCTCTTTGGTTGATGATGCTTAATCTTTTCCAAAAACTTGTATGATGCTCTGCAGTGATATTTGAAGTTGCTTGTTCCCCAAGCACTTGAAGAATGGTTAGCATGCATGAATTATTTATGGGCTTTTGAACTTACTTTGGTGTGGGAACACCAAACTTAGCACCTTGCCAATGGTTCTCATGCATCAGATTAACCGTGTGTGAAACTCTTTTTCTTTTTCAAAAGCAATAAAACTAATAACTAGAAAACAACAAAATAGTTAACTAGTTTATCTAACTGCTTGAAGCTAGAATTATGCAGAAGGTGAGAATGTGTTTTATGATGAAGTTTTTGGTGGAACACCAAACTTAAAATCCTTCATTCTCCCTTAGATTATTTTGGTGTGCAACACCAAACTTAGCTTCTTGCAGTACAGATAAAACTAATTGACCTTTTTATTAAAATAGCTATGAAAAGAAAACTACCTCAGGTTGGGTTGCCTCCCAACAAGCGCTTCTTTATTGTCACTAGCTTGACATCCTCCATCCTCTGATCATGGAAGTTGAGAATTCTGTTGCCTTTGATTTTCTCATCTTACTGTGGGCTTTCTTTCCTCTATTTCTTCTTGAGGAACTTCTCTGTGGTGCTTCTCTTTGATGATTGTTTCTTTTTCCGTAGCCCTCTCACTTCCCTCTATGATTGCCTTCCATTTCTCCCACCTAGAAACTTTCTCATTGTCTTTCAGGTTGTCTTCAGTGGCTTTGGGGAAAGTATTTGCCCTCTTCTCACCCGTTTCTGCAAAGTGCTTAGCTAGTTGTTCCATTTGCCTCTCAATTCTTCTGATTGAGGCTTCCTGGTTCTTTGTTGTCACCTCTTAGTACTTCATCATTCTCTCTATTAAGATCTCCAAGTTGGTGATCCTATGAGATTCTTGTGAGATTAGTTGGTTGTGGGGTGTTGGGGGTTGGAAGGGTGGGTATTGTGGTGGTGTGTAGTGGTTGTTATTGGTATGGTGGTGTTTTTGGTAGTTTGTGGAGTTGGGGTTGTTGTAATTGAAGTCCCTTGGTCCTTGATTTTGGTGCTCGATCCTCTTCCTGTTAAAATGAGTCCTCCAGGGTGGGTTGTATACATCACCCAGAGACTTGTGTTGAAACAGGCTTGAGGTACTGTTTAGAGAGTGTAATCACTCATGACTTTGTTGCTCATAGTTAATTGCTCCAAAAACTTTTTCAGGTTGATTCCATCCATGTAATTTTTGAGGTAGGTTGTATGCATTTACTACAGCAATTTGCAGCTCATTGATTTTTCTGACCATCAAATCCAGTTGTTGCAGAGTTTGTTGATGCATCTGCTTGTTTTGGTTCACGACTGCATTTACACCTTCAGTTTCCATCACTCCTTTCTCTTGTGTGGATGGTTATCTTTCTGCTTCTACCTTACCAATGTCCTTGGGTAGTTTTAACTTGGCCAGGAATTCACTCATTAGATCTTCCCATCCGATGATGCTTCCTTGTGGGAAGGCTTCAAGCCATTGAGCAATATCGTTTATGGTGATGAGCGGATGCTTCAAGTCATGGGTTGTATTGTCATCTAAAGTGAGGACACTACTCCTACAATTACTGGGACTCGTTGAGTTCCCCTCCATGATCTGCACAATCACAAACAATCCGAATGAAGATTGAATCTACCCATGCCAAAATGTGGTTAGAGGATTAGTTGACACAATGTATCAAATAGTTAACAGGCTTGAAAGATCAATAGAAGAAGATTACTTTTGTCCTTTACTCAGTAAGCAGAAATACAAGAAATGCATAGAATCAGAAAAGCCATGAAACTCCCACTCTATTGCTAAAGTGGGGTTTTAGTTATCTTAAGCAAATATTCAAACAGTTAGTGTGTTAGTCAAAAATTAGAGAAACAGAAGAGAAAAAGTGCTTGATCTAGATTTCCACTTTACTTAATCATTGTCAATCTAATCAATCCCCGGCAACGGTGCCAAAAACTTGATGGATATTTTGGAAAACGAATTCCAACATCCAAAACTCACCGGTAAGTGTACCGGGTCGCATCAAGTAATAATAACTCACATGAGTGAGGTCGATCCCACAGGGATTGAAGGATTGAGCAATTTTAGTTTAATGGTTGATTTAGTCAAGCGAATCAAGTATTGGTTTGAGTGTTTTATGATTGACAGAAGCTAAATTGCATGAAATGTAAAGGAAGAGAGAAGAATTGCAGTAAATCAAAGAAAACATAAAGTAAAAGTGCTGAATCTTAAAGAACAAGTAAATTAAATTGCAGAAGCTTAGATTGCAAGAAATGTAAATGACTGAATCTTAAAGTGCAAGAAAGGTAAATTGCTTGAATTGTAAAAGGAATTGGGAGCTGGGATTGCAGTAAATTAAACAAGCAGAAGCAAATTGCAATAAACAGAAGAGTAAAAGATGAATTGAATTTAAGTAGATCTCAAACAGAAGAGTAAAAATGTTTGAAGAATTAAAAACAGAAAGTAAATGGAGCTCAATTGTAGAAATTAAAAGAGAGATTGAAGATCTCAGGAGTGGAAGAGACTAGAAAACAAGTCTAGATCTCAAATCCTTCCTTGATCCAACAAGAACAATTGCAAAAGAAAATGGAAAAGTAAATTGCAGAAGAAGCAGAAAGTGAAAGCAGTAAACAAAATTTGAATTGTAAATCAAAGTTTCTTAGAATTATGCAGAAAGATAAAACAAGAGATCTCAAGGTGGGATTGAAATAGAATTTCTTCAATTCTTCACCCAAGATCCAAAACAAGAAGTAAAGAGTGCTCAAGCAAGAACAAGGAAGAAGAAAGATCAATTCTCCTTCCAAATTCTCTAAGATCCAAATTCAAAGTAAAAAGCTCAAAATTACAAAAAAATGAGAATTCTCAAAGAAGCAAAAGGTCTTTTCTAAATCAAACTAACACTTATTTATACACTTCCTAATTTAGATCTAAGAATTTGGGAGGGCTCTAAAATTTGGTGAAGAAATGAATTAATTTGCATTTTTGATTGATTTTTGGCCCAAAGTACACCTCCCAGGGGCTGGCTCAGTTCAAATACCAAACTGAGCGCCCAATGTTGCCTTCTGTTGCCCAATTTGGTGCGCCAGCCTCGTTCAAGTTGATCTTCAATAGAGCTCAATTGGAAAATTGAACTGAGCTCTATGTCTTGCCTTGGTGCATCCCATTGTGCATGTCACAGCCCCTTTGTCCGTGTCAATTTGTGCGCAAGGTTGCTTCCTTGGCGTGCCAAAGTGTGGGGGATGGGGGAGAGTAGCGCTCAATTGGGAAAACCAACTGAGCTTCCCATTGTGGCGCCTTGCTTTGGGCTTCAAGCTCCCAGGTTCGAATCCTGGTGGAAGCAAACTGATGTTAATTTCCTTGGAAGAGTGGAGCAGTCCTTCCTTGCCTTCCATGAAGCTCCTTGGTTCGAACCTTGGGAGAGCCATCCTGGCTCATTTTCCTTTCACCAAGAGTAGCGCTCCTTCTTTGTCTTGCATGAGCTCCCAGGTTCGAATCCTAGCCTACCCACCTTGGCTTATTTTCCTTGCAAGCTTGGTAGTGTTAGTTTCCTTGTTCGAACCTTGTAGGAGGCTTTTTGGCCATTTTCTTCTTATTTTCCTTGCAAGGAGCGTTCCTTGCTTTCCTTGGGTCATGAGTTCGAAACCTTGTGACTTCACTCCTTGGAATTTTGCTTTGAATTAATTTTGGAGAACCTCCGATAAAGATCACTTAGTGAACTGAGCTTTATGTCCTTGCATTGCTTTCTTTGGTGGTCAGTTAACTAAGTGAACTGAGCTTTGTGCCTTGCTTTCTCCTTTCTTTCTTTGTGGAGCTCGGTTCACTCTCTCAACTTAGCTCTCCTTCTTCTTCAATGTTGCTACGCTTTTTTTCTCTTGGGCACGCTTCTTGCTTCCTTTGGGCATGCTCCTTAGGCCACGCTTTTCTTAATTTCTTCTTTCTTCACCTACAAGTAATAAAAACAACCAATCAAAGTATCACCAAATTCCCAAGGTTTAAAATTCATTCATAATTAAATTAATTTTTGTTTAAATCTCATGATTTTGTATCAATTAAAAGGTGGTTGGTTGATTTAACAAAACATGCAATTCCACTCCAAATTACTTGCTTACAATGCAAGAAAGTGCATAAAACCTAATAAAAACAAAGACAAAGACTAGTAAAACTAGGCTAAGATGACTTGTCATCACACCACATCAAAATAATTAAACTTTTTTCAAGGATGAATTCGAAATCATGTACTTCTGGTTCTTTTGTAATTAAAACATTTTTTATTTAAGAGAGGTGATGAATTCATAGGACATTCATAACTTTAAGGAATAGACACTTAAATACTAATGATCATGTAATAAGACACAAACATAAACATAAAGCATAATAAACGAAAAATAGGAAAATAAGAACAAGGAGATTAAGGAATGGGTCCACCTTAGTGAGGGTGACGTCTTCCTCTTCTTGAAGAACCAATGGTGCTCTTGAGCTCCTCTATGTCTCTTCCTTGTCTTTGTTGCTCCTCCCTCATAGCTCTTTGATCTTCTCTAATCTCATGGAGGATGATGGAGTGCTCTTGGTGCTCCATCCTTAGTTGTCCCATGTTGGAGCTTAATTCTCCTAGGGAAGTGTTGATTTGCTCCCAATAGTTTTGTGGAGGGAAGTGCATCCCTTGAGGCATCTCAGGGATTTCATGGTGAGGAATTTTCTCATGCTCTTGTTGAGGTCCATGATCTCTTGTTTGCTCCATCCTTTTCTTAGTGATGGGCTTGTCCTCTTCAATGAGTATGTCTCCCTCTATGTCAATTCCAGCTGAATTGCAGAGGTGACAAATGAGGTGAGGAAAGGCTAACCTTGCCAAAGTAGAGGACTTGTTAGCCACCTTGTAGAGTTCTTGAGGTATAATCTCATGAACTTCCACTTCCTCCCCAATCATGATACTATGGATCATGATGGCCCGGTCTATAGTAACTTCAGACCGGTTGCTAGTAGGAATGATTGAGCATTGAATAAACTCCAACCATCCTCTAGCTACAGGCTTAAGGTCCAGTCTTCTCAATTGAACCGGCTTGCCTCTTGAGTCAAATTTCCATTGAGCTCCTTCCACACAAATGTCCATGAGGACTTGGTCCAACCTTTGATCAAAGTTGACCCTTCTAGTGTAGGGGCATGCATTTTCTTCCATCATTGGCAAGTTGAACGCTAGCCTTACATTTTCCGGACTGAAATCTAAGTATTTCCCCCGAACCATGGTAAGCCAATGCTTTGGATTCGGGTTCACACTTTGATCATGGTTCCTAGTGATTCAGCATTTGCATAGAACTCTTGAACCATTAAGATCCCGACTTGTTGAATGGGGTTGGTGAGAACTTCCAACCTCTTCTTCGGATCTCATGTCGGATCTCCGGATACTCATTCTTTTTGAGCTTGAAAGGAACCTCAGGGATCACTTTTTTCTTGGCCACAACTTCATAGAAGTGGTCTTGATGGACCTTTGAGATGAATCTCTCCATCTCCCATGACTCAGAGGTGGAAGCAATTGCCTTTTCCTTTCCTCTTTCTTGAGGTTTCTCTGGCCTTAGGTGCCATTAATGGTTATGAAAAAACAAAAAGCAATGCTTTTACCACACCAAACTTAAAATGTTTGCTCGTCTCCGAGCAAAAGAAGAAAGAAAGAAGGAGAAGAGGAAGAAAATGGAGGAGATGGAGGTAGAAGGTGTATTCGGCCAAGGGGGAGAAGAAAAGGTTGTATTGTATGAAAATGAACAAGGCATGAGGGGTTTATATAGGAGTGGGGAGAGGTTTAGGGTTCGGCCATTAGGTTTGGGTTTGGGAGGTAAAAGAGTTTGAATTTTGGAGGTAGGTGGGGTTTTTGGGGAAGAGAGGATGGATGTGAATAGTAAAGAGGTGATGTGGAAGAGTGATTGAGGTGATTGGTGAGGGGTATTTATGGAAGAGAGTTATGAAAAGGTGTGAAAATGAGAGAAGAAAATATGGGGATCCTGTGGGGTCCACAGATCCTGAGGGGATCCTGTGAGATCCACAGATCCAGTAGGGTCAAGGACTTAACATCCCTGCCCCAATTAGGCATGTAAAACTCCTTTACTATGCATGTCTGGCGTTAAACGCCAGCTTGCTGCTTGTTTCTGGCGTTTAACGCCACTTTCATGCTCTGTTCTGGCGTTAAACGCCAGTCTGGTGCTTGTTTCTAGCGTTTAACACCAGTTTGATGCTTCTTTACTTGGTACGCAAAAATCGTGATCATTCATTCCTTGGTAACGACGTCAAAAACTTAATACACACGTTCATAATTTTAGTTCTTTGTCACAACTTCGCACAACTAACCAGCAAGTGCACTGGGTCGTCCAAGTAAAAAACCTTACGTGAGTAAGAGTCGATCCCACGGAGATTGTCGGCTTGAAGCAAGCTATGGTCATCTTGCAAATCTCAGTCAGGCAGATTCATATGGTTTTGGATATTTGATAATTAAAATATAATTAAAACATAAAACAGGATAGAGATACTTATGTAATTCATTGGTGAGAATTTCAGATAAGCGTATAGAGATGCTTTTATTCCTTCTGAATCTCTACTTTCCTGTTGTCTTTATCCAATCATTCCTACTCCTTTCCATGGCAAGCTTTATGTAGGGCATCACCATTGTCAATGGCTACTTCCCGTCCTCTCAGTGAAAATGGTCCAAGATGCGCTGTCACCATACGGCTAATCATCTGTCGATTCTCGATCATACTAGAATAGGATTCAGTAATCCTTTTGCGTCTGTCACTACGCCCAGCACTCGCGAGTTTGAAGCTCGTCACAGCCATCCCTTCCCAGATCCTACTCAGAATACCACAGACAAGGTTTAGACTTTCTAGATCTCAAGAATGGCCGCCAATAGTTCTAGCCTATACCACGAAGACTCTAATCTCACGATCAGAAGGCTAAGAGATACACATTCAAGCTTGTTTGCATGTAGAACGGAAGTGTTTGTCAGGCACGCGTTCATAAGTGAGAATGATGATGAGCATCACATAATCATCACATTCATCATGTTCTTGTGTGCGAATGAATATCTTAGAGAAGAAATAGGCTTGAATTGAATAGAAAAACAGTAGTACTTTGCATTAATTCATGAGGAACAGCAGAGCTCCACACCTTAATCTATGGTGTGTAGAAACTCTACCATTGAAAATACATAAGAACAAGGTCCAGGCATGGCAGAGAGGCCAGCCCCCATAAAGATCTAAGATCGCCTAAAACTAATCAAAGATCCCCCTTTTAACATGATAGTAAAAAAAGTTCTATTTATACTAAACTAGTTACTAGGGTTACAGAAATGAGTAAATGATACAGAAATTCACTTCCAGGCCCACTTGGTGTGTGCTTGGGCTGAGCATAAATGCCAGCTTGTAACCTGTTTCTGGCGTTTAACTCTGCTTTGCAACCTGTTTCTGGCGTTTAACTCCAGAATAGGGCAGAGAGCTGGCGTTGAACGCCAGTTTGCGTCATCTAAACTCGTGAAAAGTATAGACTATTATATATTGCGGAAAAGCCCTGGATGTCTACTTTCCAACGCAATTAAGAGCACACTATTTGGACTTTTGTAGCTCCAGAAAATCCACTTTGAGTGCAGGGAGGTCAGAATCCAACAGCATCTGCAGTCCTTCTTAAACCTCTGAATCTGATTTTTGCTCAAGTTCCTCAATTTCAGCCAGAAAATACCTCAAATCACAGAAAAACACACAAACTCATAGTAAAGTCCAGAAATGTGATTTTTATTTAAAAACTAATAAAAAATATATTAAAAACTAATCAAATCATACTAAAAACTATGTAAAAAGAATGCCAAAAAGCGTATAAATTATCCATTCATCACAACACCAAACTTAAACTGTTGCTATTCCCCAAGCAACTGAAAATCAAATAGGATAAAAAGAAGAGAATATACTATAAATTCCAAAATATCAATGAAACTTAGCTCCAATCAGATAAGCGAGACTAGTAACTTTTTGCTCCTTGAATAGTTTTGGCATCTCACTTTATCCCTTGAAGTTCAGAATGATTTGCATCTATAGGAACTTAGAATTCAGATAGTGTTATTGATTCTCCTAGTTCAGTATGTTGATTCTTGAACACAGTTACTTTATGAGTCTTGGCCGTGGCCCTAAGCACTCTGTTTTCCAGTATTACCACCGGATACATACATGCCACAAACACATGACTGGGTGAACCTTTTCAGATTGTGACTCAGCTTTGCTAAAGTCCCCAATTAGAGGTGTCCAGGGTTCTTAAGCACACTCTTTTTTTGCTTTGGACCTTGAATTTAACCGCTCAGTCTCAAGTTTTTACTTGACACCTTCACGCCACAAGCACATGGTTAGGGACAGCTTGGTTTAGCCGCTTAGGCCAGGATTTTATTCCTTTAGGCCCTCCTATCCACTGATGCTCAAAGCCTTGGATCCTTTTTATTACCCTTGCCTTTTGGTTTTAAGGGCTATTGGCTTTTTGCTCTTGCCTTTTGGTTTAAAAAGCTTTTGGCTTTTTCTGCTTGCTTTTTCTTTTTCTTTCTCTTTTTTTTTCGCAAGCTTTTGTATTCACTGCTTTTTCTTGCTTCAAGAATCATTTTTATGATTTTTCAGATTATCAAATTACATGTCTACTTTTTCATCATTCTTTCAGGAGCCAACACATTTAACATTCATAAACAACAATTTCAAAAGACATATGCACTGTTCAAGCATTCATTCAGAAAACAAAAAGTATTGTCACCACATCAAAAATAATTAAACTAATTTCAAGGAATTTCCTCATGCTCTTGTTGAGGTCTATGATCTCTTGTTTGCTCCATCTTTTTCTTAGTGATAGGCTTGTCCTCTTTAATGAGTATGTCTCCCACTATGTCAATTCCAGCCGAATTGCAGAGGTGACAAATGAGGTAAGGAATGGCTAACCTTGCCAAAGTGGAGGACTTGTCAGCCACCTTGTAGAGTTCTTGAGGTATAATCTCATGAACTTCTACTTCTTCCCCAATCATGATACTATGGATCATGATGGCCCGGTCTACAGTAACTTCAAACCGGTTGCTAGTAGGAATGATTGAGCGTTGAATAAACTCCAACCATCCTCTAGCTACAGGCTTAAGGTCCAGTCTTCTCAATTGAACCGGTTTGTCTCTTGAGTCAACATTCCATTGAGCTCCTTCCACACATATGTCCATGAGGACTTGGTCCAACCTTTGATCAAAGTTGACCCTTCTAGTGTAGGGGCGTGCATTTTCTTCCATCATTGGCAAGTTGAACGCCAGCTTTACATTTTCCGGACTGAAATCTAAGTATTTCCCCTGAACCATGGTAAGCCAATGCTTTGGATTCGGGTTCACAGTTTGATCATGGTTCCTAGTGATCCATGCGTTTGCATTGAACTCTTGAACCATTAAGATCCCGACTTGTTGAATGGTGTTAGTGAGAACTTCCCAACCTCTTCTTCGGATCTCATGTCGGATCTCCGGATACTCATTCTTTTTTATCTTGAAAGGAACCTCAGGGATCACTTTCTTCTTGGCCACAACTTTATAGAAGTGGTCTTGATGGACCTTTGAGATTAATCTCTCCATCTCCCATGACTCAGAGGTGGAAGCAATTGCCTTTCCTTTCCTCTTTCTTGAGGTTTCTCTGGCCTTAGGTGCCATTAATGGTTATGGAAAAACAAAAAGCAATGCTTTTACCACACCAAACTTAAAATGTTTGCTCGTCCCCAAGCAAAAGAAGAAAGAAAGAAGGATAAGAGGAAGAAAATAGAGGAGATGGAGGTAGAAGGTGTATTCGGCCAAGGGGGAGAAGAAAGGGTTGTGTTGTGTGAAAATGAAGAGGGGATGAGGGGTTTATATAGGAGTGGGGAGAGGTTTAGGGTTCGGCCATTAGGGTTGGGTTTGGGAGGTAAAAGAGTTTGAATTTTGGAGGTAGGTGGGGGTTTTTGGGGAAGAGAGGATGGATGTGAGTGGTGAAGAGGTGATGGGGAAGAGTGAATTTATGGAAGAGAGTTATGAAAAGGTGTGAAGAGGAGAGAAGAAAATGTGGGGATCCTGTGGGGTACACAGATCTAGTGTGGTCAAGGACTTAACATCCCTGCTCCAATTGGGCGTGTAAAATGCCCTCTAGTATGCATGTTTGGCGTTAAACGCCAGCTTGCTGCCTGTTTTTGGCGTTAAATGCCCAAATGTAGCCTGTTTCTGGCTTTTAACGCCACTTCCATGCTCTGTTCTGGCGTTAAATTCCAGTCTGGTGCTTATTTCTGGCGTTTAACGCCAGCTTGATGCTTCTTTCTGGTGTTAAACGCCAGTTCTATGCTTCTTATTGGCGTTTAAACGCCAGTAAGTTCTTCCTCCAGGGTGAGCTATTTTTATTGTTGTTTTTCATTCTGTTTTTGATTTTTCAGTAGTTTTTGTGACTCCACATGATCAATTAGGCGTGTAAAACGCCTTTAGTATGCATGTCTGGCATTAAACGCCAGCTTGCTTCTTGTTTCTGGCGTTTAACGCCACTTCCATGCTCTGTTCTGGTGTTAAACGCCAGTTTGGTGCTTGTTTCTGGCGTTTAAACGCCAGTAAGTTCTTCCTCCAGGGTGAGCTATTTTTATTGTTGTTTTTCATTCTGTTTTTGATTTTTCAGTAGTTTTTGTGACTCCACATGATCATCAACCTAAAAAAACATAAAATAACAATAGAAAATAAATAAATATAATTAAATAACATTGGATTGCCTCCCAACAAGCGCTTCTTTAATGTCAATAGCTTGACAGTGAGCTCTCATGGAGCCTCACAGATGTTCAAAGCATTGTTGGGACCTCCCAACACCAAACTTAGAGTTTGAATGTGGGGGTTCAACACCAAACTTAGAGTTTGGTTGTGGCCTCCCAACACCAAACTTAGAGTTTGACTGTGGGGGCTTTGGTTAACTCTACAATGAGAGAAGCTTTTCATGGTTACAGAAGGAGATCCTTGAGTTTTAAACACAATGTTGTCCTCATTCAGTTGAAGGACCATTTCTCTTCTGTCCACATCAATCACAGCTCTTGCTGTGGCTAGGAAGGGTCTTCCAAGGATGATGGATTCATCCTCATCCTTCCTAGTGTCTAGGATTATGAAATCAGCAGGGATGTAAAGGCCTTCAACCTTTACTAATACGTCCTCTACTTGTCCATAAGCCTGTTTTCTTGAGTTGTCTGCCATCTCTAAAGAGATTCTGGTAGCTTGCACCTCAAAGATCCCAAGTTTCTCCATTACAGAGAGTGGCATTAAGTTTATTCCTGACCCCAGATCACACAGAGCCTTCTCAAAGGTCATGGTGCCTATATTACAGGGAATTAGGAATTTACCAGGATCTTATTTCTTTTGAGGTAATTTCTGCCTATCCAATGCATTCAGTTCATTGGTGAGCAAGGGAGGTTCATCTTCCCAAGTCTCATTACCAAATAATTTGGTATTCAGCTTCATGATTGCACCAAGGTACTTAGCAACTTGCTCTTCAGTAATGTCTTCATCCTCTTCAGAGGATGAATACTCATCAGAGCTCATGAAGGGCAGAAGGAGGTTCAATGGAATCTTTATGGTCTCTAGATGAGCCTCAGATTCCTTTGGTTCCTCAAAGAAAAACTCCTTATTGGTCACTGAGCGTCCCAGGAGGTCTTCCTCACTAGGATTCACGTCCTCCTCCTCCTCTCTTGGTTCAGCCACACCAAGTAAGGTAATGGCCTTGCACTCTCTTTTTGGATTCACTTCTGTATTGCTTGGGAGAGTACTAGGAGGGGTTTCAGTGACTCTTTTACTCAGCTGGCCCACTTGTGCCTTTAAATTTCTAATGGAGGACCTTGTTTCATTCATGAAACTTAAAGTGGCATTAATAGATCAGAGACTATATTTTCTAAGCTAGATAGATTTTGCTCAGAATTCTCTTATCATTATTAAAGCTTTGTTGAGGCTTTTGTTGATCCTTCCATGAGAAATTTGGATGATTTCTCCATGAGAGATTATAGGTATTCCCATAGGGTTCCCCCATGTAATTCACCTCTGCTATTGCAGGGTTCTCAGGATCATAAGCTTCTTCTTCAGAAGATGCCTCTTGAGTACTGTTGGATGCAGCTTGCATTCCATTCAGACTTTGAGAAATCATATTGACTTGCTGAGTCAATATTTTATTCTGAGCCAATATGGCATTCAGAGTATCAATTTCAAGAACTCCCTTCTTCTGAGGCGTCCCATTACTCACAGGATTCCTTTCAAAAGTGTACATAAACTGGTTATTTGCAACCATGTCAATGAGTTCCTGAGCTTCTGCAGGCATTTTCTTTAGGTGAATGGATCCACCTGCAGAATGGTCCAATGACATCTTTGATAATTCAGACAGACCATCATAGAATATATCCAGGATGGTCCATTCTGAAAGCATGTCAGAAGGACACTTTTTGGTCAGTTGCTTATATCTCTCCCAAGCTTCATAGAGGGATTCACCTTCCTTCTGTTTGAAGGTTTGAAAATCCACTCTAAGCTTGCTAAGCTTTTGAGAAGGAAAGAACTTGGCTAAAAAAGTCGTGACCAGCTTATCCCAAGAGTTCAGGCTATCTTTAGGTTGAGAGTCCAACCATATTCTAGCTCTGTCTCTTACAGCAAACGGGAAAAGCATAAGCCTGTAGACCTCGGAGTCAACCCCATTGGTCTTAACAGTATCACAAATCTGCAAGAATTCAGTTAAGAACTGAAAAGGATCTTCTGATGGAAGTCCATGAAACTTGCAGTTCTGTTGCATCAGAGAAACTAATTGAGGCTTTAGCTCAAAATTGTTTACTCCAATGGTAGGGATTGAGATGCTCCTTCCATGTAAATTGGAATTTGGTGCAGTAAAGTCACCAAGCATCTTCCTTGCATTATTATTATTTTCGGCCATGTCTCCTTCTTTTTCAAAAATTTCTGTCAGATTTTCTCCAGAGAGTTGTGCTTTAGCTTCCCTTAGCTTCCTCTTCAGAGTCCTTTTAGGTTCAGGATTAGCTTCAACAAGAATATTCTTATCCTTATTCCTGCTCATATGAAAAAGAAGAAAACAGAAAAGAAAATATGGAATCCTCTATGTCACAGTATAGAGATTCCTTTATGTGAGTAGAAGAAGAGAAATTCGAACACCAAGAGGAAGAGAGGGTTCGAATTTTGAGATGAAGAGAAGTGTTAGTAAATAAATAAATAATTAGAAGGAGATGAGAGAGAAAAAGATTTTCAAAAATAATTCAAAAGAAAAGAAGAATATTTTTGTTTTTAATTTAAATTTAAAGTTGAAATTCGAAAATAAAATAAAAAAAAGAAAAATTAAATTAAATTAAAATTCAAAACAATTAGTTAATTAAAAAGGAATTTTGAAAAAGAGGAAGGTGATTTTCAAAAATTAGAGAGAGAGAATTAGTTAGGTAGTTTTGAAAAAGATAAGAATCAAACAAAAAGATAGGATTAATTTTGAAAAAGATTTGAAAATCAATTTGAAAAGATAAGAGGTTAGAAAAGATTTTGAAATTGATTTTGAAAAAGATGTGATTGAAACTTATTTTGAAAAAGATTTGAAAATCAATTTGAAAAGATAAGAGGTTAGAAAAGATTTTGAAATTGATTTTGAAAAAGATGTGATTGAAACTTATTTTGAAAAAGATTTGAAAATCAATTTGAAAAGATAAGAGGTTAGAAAAGATTTTGAAATTGATTTTGAAAAAGATGTGATTGAAACTTATTTTGAAAAAGATTTGAAAATCAATTTGAAAAGATAAGAGGTTAGAAAAGATTTTGAAATTGATTTTGAAAAAGATGTGATTGAAACTTATTTTGAAAAAGATTTGAAAATCAATTTGAAAAGATAAGAGGTTAGAAAAGATTTTGAAATTGATTTTGAAAAAGATGTGATTGAAACTTATTTTGAAAAAGATTTGAAAATCAATTTGAAAAGATAAGAGGTTAGAAAAGATTTTGAAATTGATTTTGAAAAAGATGTGATTGAAACTTATTTTGAAAAAGATTTGAAAATCAATTTGAAAAGATAAGAGGTTAGAAAAGATTTTGAAATTGATTTTGAAAAAGATGTGATTGAAACTTATTTTGAAAAAGATTTGAAAATCAATTTGAAAAGATAAGAGGTTAGAAAAGATTTTGAAATTGATTTTGAAAAAGATGTGATTGAAACTTATTTTGAAAAAGATTTGAAAATCAATTTGAAAAGATAAGAGGTTAGAAAAGATTTTGAAATTGATTTTGAAAAAGATGTGATTGAAACTTATTTTGAAAAAGATTTGAAAATCAATTTGAAAAGATAAGAGGTTAGAAAAGATTTTGAAATTGATTTTGAAAAAGATGTGATTGAAACTTATTTTGAAAAAGATTTGAAAATCAATTTGAAAAGATAAGAGGTTAGAAAAGATTTTGAAATTGATTTTGAAAAAGATGTGATTGAAACTTATTTTGAAAAAGATTTGAAAATCAATTTGAAAAGATAAGAGGTTAGAAAAGATTTTGAAATTGATTTTGAAAAAGATGTGATTGAAACTTATTTTGAAAAAGATTTGAAAATCAATTTGAAAAGATAAGAGGTTAGAAAAGATTTTGAAATTGATTTTGAAAAAGATGTGATTGAAACTTATTTTGAAAAAGATTTGAAAATCAATTTGAAAAGATAAGAGGTTAGAAAAGATTTTGAAATTGATTTTGAAAAAGATGTGATTGAAACTTATTTTGAAAAAGATTTGAAAATCAATTTGAAAAGATAAGAGGTTAGAAAAGATTTTGAAATTGATTTTGAAAAAGATGTGATTGAAACTTATTTTGAAAAAGATTTGAAAATCAATTTGAAAAGATAAGAGGTTAGAAAAGATTTTGAAATTGATTTTGAAAAAGATGTGATTGAAACTTATTTTGAAAAAGATTTGAAAATCAATTTGAAAAGATAAGAGGTTAGAAAAGATTTTGAAATTGATTTTGAAAAAGATGTGATTGAAACTTATTTTGAAAAAGATTTGAAAATCAATTTGAAAAGATAAGAGGTTAGAAAAGATTTTGAAATTGATTTTGAAAAAGATGTGATTGAAACTTATTTTGAAAAAGATTTGAAAATCAATTTGAAAAGATAAGAGGTTAGAAAAGATTTTGAAATTGATTTTGAAAAAGATGTGATTGAAACTTATTTTGAAAAAGATTTGAAAATCAATTTGAAAAGATAAGAGGTTAGAAAAGATTTTGAAATTGATTTTGAAAAAGATGTGATTGAAACTTATTTTGAAAAAGATTTGAAAATCAATTTGAAAAGATAAGAGGTTAGAAAAGATTTTGAAATTGATTTTGAAAAAGATGTGATTGAAACTTATTTTGAAAAAGATTTGAAAATCAATTTGAAAAGATAAGAGGTTAGAAAAGATTTTGAAATTGATTTTGAAAAAGATGTGATTGAAACTTATTTTGAAAAAGATTTGAAAATCAATTTGAAAAGATAAGAGGTTAGAAAAGATTTTGAAATTGATTTTGAAAAAGATGTGATTGAAACTTATTTTGAAAAAGATTTGAAAATCAATTTGAAAAGATAAGAGGTTAGAAAAGATTTTGAAATTGATTTTGAAAAAGATGTGATTGAAACTTATTTTGAAAAAGATTTGAAAATCAATTTGAAAAGATAAGAGGTTAGAAAAGATTTTGAAATTGATTTTGAAAAAGATGTGATTGAAACTTATTTTGAAAAAGATTTGAAAATCAATTTGAAAAGATAAGAGGTTAGAAAAGATTTTGAAATTGATTTTGAAAAAGATGTGATTGAAACTTATTTTGAAAAAGATTTGAAAATCAATTTGAAAAGATAAGAGGTTAGAAAAGATTTTGAAATTGATTTTGAAAAAGATGTGATTGAAACTTATTTTGAAAAAGATTTGAAAATCAATTTGAAAAGATAAGAGGTTAGAAAAGATTTTGAAATTGATTTTGAAAAAGATGTGATTGAAACTTATTTTGAAAAAGATTTGAAAATCAATTTGAAAAGATAAGAGGTTAGAAAAGATTTTGAAATTGATTTTGAAAAAGATGTGATTGAAACTTATTTTGAAAAAGATTTGAAAATCAATTTGAAAAGATAAGAGGTTAGAAAAGATTTTGAAATTGATTTTGAAAAAGATGTGATTGAAACTTATTTTGAAAAAGATTTGAAAATCAATTTGAAAAGATAAGAGGTTAGAAAAGATTTTGAAATTGATTTTGAAAAAGATGTGATTGAAACTTATTTTGAAAAAGATTTGAAAATCAATTTGAAAAGATAAGAGGTTAGAAAAGATTTTGAAATTGATTTTGAAAAAGATGTGATTGAAACTTATTTTGAAAAAGATTTGAAAATCAATTTGAAAAGATAAGAGGTTAGAAAAGATTTTGAAATTGATTTTGAAAAAGATGTGATTGAAACTTATTTTGAAAAAGATTTGAAAATCAATTTGAAAAGATAAGAGGTTAGAAAAGATTTTGAAATTGATTTTGAAAAAGATGTGATTGAAACTTATTTTGAAAAAGATTTGAAAATCAATTTGAAAAGATAAGAGGTTAGAAAAGATTTTGAAATTGATTTTGAAAAAGATGTGATTGAAACTTATTTTGAAAAAGATTTGAAAATCAATTTGAAAAGATAAGAGGTTAGAAAAGATTTTGAAATTGATTTTGAAAAAGATGTGATTGAAACTTATTTTGAAAAAGATTTGAAAAAGAAATTTTAAGATATTTGATTTTGAAAATTAAGGTTGATTACTTGACTAACAAGAAACAAAAAGATATGATTTAAAATTTAAAGATTGAATCTTTCTTAAGAGGCAAGTAACAAACATTAAAATCTTTGAATCAATCACATTAATTGTTAGTAAAGATTTTGAAATTATGAGACAAAATGAGAAAAAGATTTTTGAAAATCAATTTGAAATTTTCAAAAATATGAAAGAAAAAATGAAAAATATTTGATTTTTGAAAAAGATTTGAAAAAGATAGGATTTTTAAATTGAAAATTTGATTTGACTCATAAGAAACAACTAGATTTTAAAAATTTTTGAAAAAGTCAACTCATATTTTCGAATTTTATGAGATGAAAAAGGGAAAGATATTTTTTTGATTTTTGAATTTTTAGTGAAGAAAGAGAAAAACACAAAAAAGACACAAGACATAAAAATTATGAATCAAAACACACAATGCATGCAAGAACACTTTGAATGTCAAGATGAACACCAAGAACACTTTGAATGTCAAGATGAACACCAAGAACTTTAGTTTTTAAAACTTTTAAGAAAAGAGAAACATGCAAGACACCAAACTTAGAAATTGACAATGTTTAGGCACTAACAAATTGAAAATGCATATGAAAAACAAGAAAAAGACACAAAACTCAAACAAGAAACATCAAATTATTTTTGATTTTATGATTTTAGAAAAAAAAATTTTGGACTTTTTTCGAAAATTATTTTGAAAAGGAAAATAAGGATTTCAAAATTTTTAATAGGAATTCCAGGAATCTTGCAATGTTAGTCTAAAACTTCGGTCCAGGAATTAGACATGGCTCACCAGCCAGCCAAGCTTTCAATGAAAGCTCCGGTCCAAAATACTAGACATGGCCAATGGCCAGCCAAGCTTTAGCAGATACAAATCAGGCATATAACAGCTGATTAGATGAGAGTCCAAGGGCTCTTGTGATGATAAGTTGAAATCTCGGTCCAAAGGATTAGACATGGCTTCACAGCCAGCCAGAATTCAACAGATCATCGTGAAACTATAGAATTCATTCTTAAAAATTTTGAAGCCATAGAATAATTTATTTTTTTTTTTGAAAATTTTTCGAAAATAAAATAATAAAAACAAAAAGCTTAAAATTAAAATAAAATAAAATTACCTAATCTGAGCAACAAGATGAATCGTCAGTTGTCCAAACTCGAACAATCCCCGGCAACGGTGCCAAAAACTTGGTGCGCAGAAATCGTGATCCTTCATTCCCCGGCAACGGTGCCAAAAACTTGGTACGCAGAAATCGTGATCGTTCATTCCTTGGTAACGGCGTCAAAAACTTAATACGCATGTTCATAATTTTAGTTCTTTGTCACAACTTCGCACAACTAACCAGCAAGTGCACTGGGTCATCCAAGTAATAAACCTTACGTGAGTAAGGGTCGATCCCATGGAGATTGTCGGCTTGAAGCAAGCTATAGTCATCTTGCAAATCTCAGTCAGGCAGATTCATATGGTTATGGATATTTGATAATTAAAATATAATTAAAACATAAAACAGGATAGAGATACTTATGTAATTCATTGGGGAGAATTTCAGATAAGCGTATAGAGATGCTTTTGTTCCTTCTGAATCTCTGCTTTCTTGTTGTCTTCATCCAATCATTCCTACTCCTTTTCATGACAAGCTTTATGTAGGGCATCACCGTTGTCAATGGCTACTTCCCGTCCTCTCAGTGAAAATGGTCCAAGATGCGCTGTCACCGCACGGCTAATCATCTGTCGGTTCTCGATCATACTGGAATAGGATTCAGTAATCCTTTTGCGTCTGTCACTACGCCCAGCACTCGCGAGTTTGAAGCTCGTCACAGCCATCCCTTCCCAGAACCTACTTGGAATACCACAAACAAGGTTTAGACTTTCCAGATCGCAAGAATGGCCGCCAATAGTTCTAGCCTATACCACGAAGACTCTAATCTCACGATCAGAAGGCTAAGAGATACACATTCAAGCTTGTTTGCATGTAGAACGGAAGTGTTTGTCAGGCACGTGTTCATAAGTGAGAATGATGATGAACGTCACATAATCATCACATTCATCATGTTCTTGCGTGCGAATGAATATCTTAGAGAAGAAATAGGCTTGAATTGAATAGAAAAATAGTAGTACTTTGCATTAATTCATGAGGAACAGCAGAGCTCCACACCTTAATCTATGGTGTGTAGAAACTCTACCGTTGAAAATACATAAGAACATGGTCCAGGCATGGCCGAGAGGCCAGCCCCCATAAAGGTCTAAGATTTCCTAAGACTAATCAAAGATCCCCCTTTTAACATGATAGTAAAAAAAGTTCTATTTATACTAAACTAGTTACTAGGGTTACATAAATGAGTAAATGATGCAGAAATTCACTTTCGGGCCCACTTGGTGTGTGCTTGGGCTGAGCATTGAAGCTTTCATGTGTAGAGGTCTTCCTTGGAGTTAAACGCAAGTTTGTAACCTGTTTCTGGCGTTTAACTCTGCTTTGCAACCTGTTTCTGGCGTTTAACTCCAGAATAGGGCATAGAGCTGGCGTTGAATGCCAGTTTGCGTCATCTAAACTCGAGCAAAGTATGGACTATTATATATTGCTGGAAAGCCCTGACTGTCTAATTTCCAACAAAATTGAAAGCGCGCCATTTGGACTTCTGTAGCTCTAGAAAATCCACTTTGAGTGCAGGGAGGTCAGAATCCAACATCATCTGCAGTCCTTCTTCAACTTCTGAATCTGTTTTTTGCTCAAGTCCCTCAATTTCAGCCAGAAAATACCTGAAATCATAGAAAAACACACAAATTCATAGTAAAGTCTAGAAATGTGATTTTTATTTAAAAACTAATAAAAATATATTAAAAACTAATCAAATCATACTAAAAACTATGTAAAAATAATGCCAAAAAGCGTATAAATTATCCGCTCATCAGGTAGATTGCCAGCTCTTTAGTATTCATCACACCTTGAAACCAATTCCTTTGCATCCTTGAACATGGTTGGCCAATAGAACCCACATTGTAGCACCTTGGCTGCAGTTCTTTCCCCACTAAAATGGCCTCCATATGCAGATCCATGTCATTGCCAAAGCACTTCTTGTCCTTTCTTATGGGAAATACACCTTCTCAAGATCCCATCAGCACACTTTTTGAACAAATAAGGCTTATCCCAGATGTAGTGTTTAGCATCCTTGATTAGCTTTCTCCTCATGTTTTGTTGATGTTAGCTAGTAGTTCCTCAATAGTCTTGAAATTTGCTACATCTGCAAACCAAGGGGCTTCTTGAATCATCATCAACTACTCATCAGGGAAGCTCTCATTCACTACAAATTGGTGTGCCTTATCTTCTTCTTGTGGGATCCTTGATAGGTGGTCAGCCACTTTGTTCTCTGCTCCACTCCTATCTGTAATTTCAATGTCAAACTCTTGGAGTAGCAGGATCCACCTTATTACTCTGGGCTTGGACTCTTGTTTGGTAAGCAAGTATTTGAGTGCTGCATGATAAGTGAATAAAATTACTTTAGAGCCAATAAGATATGATCTAAATTTGTCAAAAGCAAAGACAATGGCAAGTAATTCCTTCTCTGTAGTGGTGTAGTTCCTTTGATTCTCATTAAGGACTTTACTAGCATAGTAGATAACATGCACCAACTTGTCCTTCCTCAGTCCTAAAACAACACCCACAGCAAAATCTGATGCATCACACATCAACTCAAAAGGTAATTACCAGCATGGTGGTGCTATGATAGGTGCAGAGAAAAGTCTATTTTTGAGCTCCTTAAAGGCTAGCATGCATTCTTTATCAAAGATAAAAGATACATTAGAGACAAGCAAGTTACTCAAAGGTTTGGCAATTTTTGAAAAATTTCTAATGAACCTTCTATAAAAACCAGCATGTCCTAGAAAACTTCTAATTGCTTTGACATTACAAGGTGGGGGTAGCTTTTCAATCACCTCCAGCTTAGCCTTGTCTACCTCTATGCCTCTTTTTGAAATCTTATGACCAAGAACCACCCCCTCTGTAACCATAAAATGGCATTTCTCCCAATTCAAAACAAGGTTGGTTTCTTGTCATCTCTTTAGCACCAAGGCCAAGTGATGCAAGCATTTAGAATATGAATCACCAAATATAGAGAAGTCATCCATAAACACCTCAATGAATCTTTCAATCATGTCTGAAAATATGGAGAGCATGCACCTTTGGAATGTTGCAGGTGCATTGCACAATCCAAAGGGCATTTTCCTATAAGCAAAGACACCATATGGACAAGTAAATAAGGTTTTCTCCTGATCCTTGGGGTCTACAACAATTTGGTTGCAACCAAAATAACCATCCAAAAAGCAATAATATTCATGTCCGGCCAATCTCTCAAGCATCTGATCCATGAAAGGCAGAGGAAAGTGATCCTTTCTGGTGGCTTCATTAAGCTTCCTATAGTCGATGCACATGCGCCAGCCAGTCACTGTTGTTGTTGGTATCAGCTCATTCTTCTCATTTGGTACAATAGTGACCCCTTCTTTCTTAGGAACTACTTGCTCAGGGCTTACCCAAGGGCTGTCTGAGATAGGGTAAATCACCCCTACTTGCGACAACTTCAGTACTTCTTTTTGGACTATTTCATTCATGGTTGGGTTCAGCCTTCTTTGCTGCTGTCTTAAGGGTTTAGCACCTTCTTCAAGTAGGATTTGTGCATACACTTTGAAGTACTAATTCCTTTTAAGTCTGCAAGTGTCCATCCTATAGCATCCTTGTGTTGTTTCAGCACTTGGATAAGCTCCTCTTCTTGCTCCTTACTCAAGCTTGAGTTAATGATTACTGGGTAAGTGTTGTTGTCACCCAAATAAGCATATTTCAAAATTGGAGGTAAGGTCTTCAACTCTAGTTTTGGTGCCTCTACTTCCTTGTTATCCGTGTGGTGGTTCTCCTCCTGGTGCTTGTTGCTCTAGCTCCATAGTCCCTTCACATTGTTCTTCTTCCAAGACCTCTTGAACTATCTGTTCCATGGTATCTACCATCATGCATTCTCCTATGGATTCCTTTGGGTAACTCATTGCTTTGAAGAAATTAAAGACCATCTTCTCTTCATGTAACCTCAAGACTAGTTCCCCTTTTTGCACATCAATGATGGCTCCAGCAGTAGCTAGGAATGGCCTTCCTAGGATGATTGATGTGTTAGCCTCTTCTTCTATATCCAGCACAATAAAGTTAGCTAGGAAGATGAACTCTCCCATGTTTACCAACAAATCTTCCACCACCCCATGTGAAAACTTGAATGTTCTGTCGGCCAATTGGAGTGTCATTCTTGTTGGTTTGGCTTCTTCAATTTTCATCATTCTCATCATAGTCAAGGACATGAGATTGATCCTAGCTCCCAGGTCACACAATGCTTTTTCAATGTTGATATCCCCTATGATGCAGGGAATTTGGAAACTCTCAGGGTCTTTCATCTTCTGAGATAGCTTCTTTTGTAAGATGGCACGGCACTCCTCAGTTAACACTATGGTCTCTTTTTCTCCCCAATTCCTCTTTCTTGTCATGAGCTCTTTTAAGAATTTGGCATAGAGTGGCATTTGCTCCAGTGCCTCAGCAAATGGTATGTTGATTTGGAACTTCTTGAAGATCTCTAAGAATCTAGATGACTGACTATCTTTCCCATCCTTTCTTAGCCTTTGTGGATATGGTGCCTTTGGCACATAAGGCTTCAAGACTGGCTTTGGTGAGGATGGTGTAGGGGTTTCTTCTTCATTCTTGTTTTCAGGCTTTTCTGCAACTTCTTTTTCTTGGTTGCCCTAGCTTGGGGTTGCTTCTTCTACAACTTTTCCACTTCTAAGTATGGTGGCTGTAGTGTGTTTGTTGGGTGGAGTGGTATGATGTGTTTTGTGAATTGTGGTAGGGTCTATTGTTGCCTGATTGATGTTTGGGGTTGTGGTTGTTGTATTGATTAGATTGGTATGGCTTGTTATGGTCTTGGTTGTGGCTTTGTTGGTTCCCCCACCCAAAATTTGGGTGGTTCCTCCATCCTGATTTGTATGTCTTGGAGTTGGGATTATATGGTGGTCTAGAAGGATTGTTCACATAGTTAGCTTGTCCCCATTCACATTCAACTTCTGGTGCATCTCTGGTGTAACGACCCAATTTTTAATATGTCCAGATCATACTGGAAACTGAGCGCTACCAATTTGTCTTCCTAATTATTATCTATTATTTATCATATGAGCCTGATTCGTTGTTAAAAGCGTAGTTAGTTAGTGAGGTACTTTTTTTTAAAAACGTTTGAATTAATAAACAGAATCATTTATAATCAATTCACTAATAATAACAGATAAAACAGTTATAAGCAACCACACATAAATACATCACAAGCAGCTAACAACATTTAGTGATCCAGCCTTTATTAGAGTATAGACTTTTAGTTAGAACACCCCTAGATATAGCCAGATAATAACTATATACATATATATACATACAACATCCCAGGTCCTGACCTGTTCAAGAGATCCCTAAGCTGGCACCTAGGCTAGCCTAGACTCTATACTCACCTAGTCCCTCTAAACTACTAAAGCGAGGGAAAGTACGTTCTAGGTCTTCAAAACTCAAGTCAAGTGGAACGTCACCAAAAGGTAGAACATCATCTGCTACTCCTCTGCACGATCATATGTCATCAAAGAGCGTCTCTCAAGTACTTCATCGAGTGGCCACATAACAGCAACATCGTACGGAGGACTTAGGCTAAAGTTTGTAGAAAAGCGGGGTGTAGACGTTGGCTGGCCTCATAGTATATACATATAAACAGGTAACGGAGTTCACTCTAGACTCAGAAAACTATTTAGAGTGGAATCCTTTTTGTGAACGATCGTCAGCGAACTACGGAAGGGTACTTATGCTTCAATCTGAAGGGGGAAGGGAGAGAGAAGGGGTAAGAACTGGGGAGTTCTTAGTAGGGTCGGGGTTATTAGTTATGTTCATTTATTTGGGGTCGATTAGTAGACGAATAACATAATATAGCGAAGCAGTAAACAGAAGATAAAGACAGAAAGAGAAAGTAGAGACAACAGAAAGCAGAACACAAACAAAAGAATACAAGAAAATAAAACACAGAAATAGCATACAAGCAGACAAACATAAAGAAATAGATCACACACAAGAAAGAATGCCACAAAGAATGATGCGCAGACAAGAATGATGCATGTCTAGCCCTAGCGTAGGCCATGAGCTCATGTGTCGGTTAGCTGCCCGCAATCCCGACATTTATCCGGTCACGAGTAATCCCGATTTTCCGAATACGATTTTCCGTTCCTAAATAAATGCGCATATAATAATAGCCGCTCATTTGAGATCTCTGTATCTCTTTACTCTGTTTTAATTACTCTGTTCTCTGTATCTTTTTTTCTCTTCTCTGATTACTCTTTTCATTTGTATCTATATTACTCTTTTTCTCTTTATTTCTTTACTTTACTCTGGTTACTCTGTTTTCTGTATTTTTCTACTCTGCTCTGATTTCTCTGCTTAACGTATGTATTTAAAGTTTATGTAAATTTCGGTATGAATAGTTCGCTTGTCCCAAGTATAGGTTCATTAAGTCAATACTGAAACAGTTTAACTTTTCATATAATACCTAACCCTAGTCGCAACTCAAGTTTATCACCCTAACTTTTGGAAATTACAAAATAACCCCTTAAACACCAAAAATTTAACTTCCTTGCCCTTTCTAAGATCTAAAAGGTGTTCTTCAATGTTCTTCACCACACTCAAAGTGTTCTTCGTGTTTTTCGTAAATTCTTCAGATTCTTTCTCTGTTTTTACCCGTTTTTCAGTCTTTTCAGCAACCGATTTTTACCAAAATTCAAAATAAATTTCCAGCCACTAAAACCCCATCTTTTCTATATGATTTTAACACAAATTGAACCTCAATTTAAGCTCTAGGGTTTCATTTTCCGGCAGCCACAAGAACACACATTCATAGCTTGAATTTCATCAAATTTCATCAATTTTTTCCCAAAATTTCAATAAGAATTACTCATACAAACAATCAATTTCAAGCACAGCCAAACCATATCATAATCACACAACTCAAACNNAATTAGGGTTGTTACATTCTACCCTCCTAAAAGAAAATTTTTCCCTCAAAATTTCCTTTACCTGTAAACAGGCTCGGATAATCGTCCCTTACCTTATCTTCGAATTCCAAAATTATGCGCAATAGTTAATGAAGGGAAGGAATATATTATACCCTTATTATATAGTACATTTAAAGAGCAAGTCTTAACATAACATTAACCTTGGATCACGGAGTCTGAGTACAGAGCATCATCAACAGTCATGGTAGATATTCGTCCTAATATTTGGGTTCTGACTGGATCTTGAACAAACCTATTTGGGCAAGCCCTGGCCATATGTCCAGGTTCTCCGCAAGTATAACAATTGTTTGTTCCATACTGACAAGGTCTATTACCATGATCTTTCCCACACCTTGAGCATATCGAAATACCCTGAGATTGACCTCCTCGTTCCTGTCCTAGATTATAGTTATGGTTGTTGTTGTTGTTGCGAGCAAGAAAATCACCATTCCGTTGATTCCTATTTTGGCGCCGATATTGATCATTGGCTTTAAAGTTGCGACCTTGAGGGGCTAAATTCTGAATAAGGTCTCTTCGTGAGGCCTCCCTACGATCTGCTCGAGCTATCGCCGCCTTCTTCGAACATTCTTCCACTAGTTTACTTTTATTCACCAGTTCAGCAAAATTTCGTATCTCTAGCGGAACAACAGAATTCATCAGTTCTTCTCGGAGTCCTCCTTCAAACTTCAGACACTTCCATTCCTCAAAGTCGGCCGGGTTCCCTTGACAAATCTTGGAGAAACGGCACAAGTCATCGAACTTACGGGCGTACTCAGCAATAGTCATATCCTCTTGCTTCAGTTGCATAAGCTCTATCTCCTTAGCGTCACGTGCCGCTCTCGGAAAATACTTCTTATAGAATTTGTCCCTAAAGGTATCCCAAGGAATGTCACCTTCATTTTGTTGCAGCAGTCGCTGTATCCCCTGCCACCAATACTCAGCCTCTCCTTCGAGCATATAGGTAGAAAACTCTACATGTTGGCCTTCCGGAACATGTTGTGCTCGCAGTGATCGCTCGATACCTCGGAACCAGTTGTCGGCATCAGTCGCAATGAGTGTACCTTTGAACTTAGGTGGATTCACTTTCAGAAAAGTAGCAAGGGTCATGGGTTTATCAGGATGCGCTGGATCAGCCTCATTGTTCCCATTATCCTCTCCATTTTCATTTTCATTTCCATTTCTCACTCCAAGACGCTCAACAGCCCTAGCAGCAGCCATTGCAGCCTCACGCACTGCATCAGCTACAGTGTTCATCGTAGCCATAAACGTTTCCTGATCTCTCTCTCGGTTATCACTAGGGTTTTTTTCCGCGCACTCTGTCTCCGTGGTCTCATTATAGCCCTATTCACACCAAACAATCATTATTAAGGTGATCAGTCTCAATATTTCAAGTTAAGTGTGAACATTTCCTAAAATGAAAGCACAGAAACGATCATGCAATACATATCATTAAGATATCCTATAAGCATGAGACATATGGTATGCGAAATTGTTACTTAGGTTGTGAATTGTTGTTCGAAATTGATTCCCTGGTGATGGCACCAAAAACGGATGCACAGAACCATGGTCTAAACATATCTTCACAACTTCGCATAACTAACCAGCATGTGCACTGGGTCGTCCAAGTAATAAACCTTACGTGAGTAAGGGTCGATCCCACGGAGATTGTTGGTATGAAGCAAGCTATGGTCACCTTGTAAATCTCAGTCAGGCGGATATAAAATAGTTATGGAGTTTTCGAAATTAATACTAAAAGAAGGATAGAAATACTTATGTAAATCATTGGTGAGAATTTCAGATAAGCGTATGGAGATGCATTCGTTCCTCTGAACCTCCGCTTTTCTGCTGTCTTCATCCAATCAGTCTTACTCCTTTCCATGGCTGGCTTTATGCAAGGGCATCACCGTTGTCAGTGGCTACATCCCCTCCTCTTGTGAAAATGGTCCAAGATGCCCTGTCACGGCACGGCTAATCATCTGAGGTTCCCGATCATGCTGGAATAGGATTCACCCTCCTTTTGCGTCTGTCACTACGCCCAGCACTCGTGAGTTTGAAGCTCGTCACAGTCATTCAATCATTGATCCCTACTCGAAATACCACAGACAAGGTTTAGACTTTTCGAATTCTCTTAAATGCCGCCATCATTCTAGCTTACACCACGAAGATTCCGATTAAGAGATCTAAGAGACACTCATTCAATCTAAGGTAGAACGGAGGTGGTTGTCAGGCACGTGTTCATAGGGAATGATGATGATTGTCACGTTCATCACATTCAGGTTGAAGTGCGAATGAATATCTTAGAAGCGGAATAAGTTGAATTGAATAGAAAACAGTAGTACTTTGCATTAATCTTTGAGGAACAGCAGAGCTCCACACCTTAATCTATGGAGTGCAGAAACTCTACCGTTGAAAATACATAAGTAATGAAGGTCCAGGCATGGCCGAAGGGCCAGCCCCCAAACGTGATCAATAGATCAAAAGATAATCCAAAGATTCCAAAGATCCAAAGATATCTAATACAATAGTAATAGGTCCTATTTATACTAGACTAGTTACTAGGGTTTACAGAAGTAAGTAATTGATGTATAAATCCACTTCCGGGGCCCACTTGGTGTGTGCTTGGGCTGAGCTTGAGTGTTGCACGTGTAGAGGTCCTTCTTGGAGTTGAACACCAGCCTTTGTGCCAGTTTGGGCGTTGAACTCCACTTTGCAGCTTGTTTCTGGCGCTGGACGCCAGAATTGGGCAGAGAGCTAGCGTTGAACGCCAGTTTGTGTCGTCTAAACTTGAGCAAAGTATGGACTATTATATATTTCTTGAAATCCCTGGATGTCTACTTTCCAACGCAATTGGAAGCGCACCATTTTGAGTTCTGTAGCTCCAGAAAATCCATTTTGAGTGCAGGGAGGTCAGAATCCAACAGCATCAGCAGTCCTTCTTCAACCTCTGAATCTGATTTTTGCTCAAGTCCCTCAATTTCAGTCAGAAAATACCTGAAATCACAGAAAAACACACAAACTCATAGTAAAGTCCAGAAATGTGAATTTAACATAAAAACTAATGAAAACCTCCCTAAAAGTAACTAGATCCTACTAAAAACATACTAAAAACAATGCCAAAAAGCATATAAATTATCCGCTCATCAACACACAACAGAGTATGAAATGAAGCATAGTCAGTCCACTCCCTAGGCTCTACCGGGAACGAACTGCTCTGATACCAAATTGTAACGACCCAATTTTCAATATGTCTAGATCATACCGGAAACTGAGCGTTACCAATTTGTCTTCCTAATTATTATCTATTATTTATCATATGAGCCTGATTCGTTGTTAAAAGCGTAGTTAGTTAGTGAGGTACTTTTTTTTTGAAAATGTTTGAATTAATAAACAGAATCATTTATAATCAATTCACTAATAATAACAGATAAAACAGTTATAAGCAACCACACATAAATACATCACAAGCAGCTAACAACATTTAGTGATCCAGCCTTTATTAAAGTATAGACTTTTAGTTAGAACACCCCTAGATATAGCTAGATAATAACTATATACATATATATACATACAACATCCCAGGTCCTGACCTGTTCAAGAGATCCCTAATCTGGCACCTAGGCTAGCCTAGACTCTATACTCACCTAGTCCCTCTAAACTACTAAAGCGGGGGAAAGTACGTTCTAGGTCTTCAAAACTCAAGTCAAGTGGAACGTCACCAAAAGGTAGAACATCATCTGCTACTCCTCTGCACGATCATATGTCATCAAAGAGCGTCTCTCAAGTACTTCATCGAGTGGCCACATAACAGCAACATCGTACGGAGGACTTAGGCTAAAGTTTGTAGAAAAGCGGGGTGCAGACGTTGGCTGGCCTCATAGTATATACATATAAATAGGTAACGGAGTTCACTCTAGACTCAGAAAACTATTTAGAGTGGAATCCTTTTTGTGAACGATCGTCAGCGAACTACGGAAGGGTACTCATGCTTCCATCTGAAGGGGGAAGGGAGAGAGAAGGGGTAAGAACTGGGGAGTTCTTAGTAGGGTCGGGGTTATTAGTTATGTTCATTTATTTGGGGTCGATTAGTAGACGAATAACATAATATAGCGAAACAGTAAACAGAAGATAAAGATAGAAAGAGAAAGTAGATACAACAAAAAGCAGAACACAAACAAAAGAATACAAGAAAATAAAACACAGAAATAGCATACAAGCAGACAAACATAAAGAAATAGATCACACACAAGAAAGAATGCAACAGAGAATGATGCGCAGACAAGAATGATGCATGTCTAGCCCTAGCGCAGGCCATGAGCTCATGTGTCGGTTGGCTGCCCGCAATCCCGACATTTATCCGGTCACGAGTAATCCCGATTTCCCGAATACGATTTTCCGTTCCTAAATAAATGCGCATATAATAATAGCCGCTCATTTGAGACAGCCTCTGCTTACTGCAGGAAAATATATATATACTCTGCTCTGCTCTAGGGAAGCGGAAAATAGCTGTAGGTAACTTAGCTTCCCTACAGAAGCTCTGGGTTGCATTAAGCAACTAATATATATTAGATATAGCTCTGGGTTGCATCAAGCAACTAATATATATATAAATACTAGCAGGTGACCCGTGCAACGCACGGGTTGAAAATTTCGGTTCCTTCTTTTGGATTTGTTTTTTCAGTGTTTTTGGATTGTCACTTTTTACGTTGATAAAAAGTACTTTTATTGTTCAATTCTTAACAAAATGTAACAGATTTATTTACTCTATCACTACTCAATATATAAGTATTTTTTCCTAACTCTTCATAGTTTGCATAAGTATCGTTGCTTTTCAAAACATTAATTTTGATGAGCACGTCTTAGAATTGGCTATAGAAATCCTATCTCATAGAACATTGTATCTTGTTCAACTTCATAAATTATGCAACAACAAATACAACTTAAAAATATAAACAATACAATTAAAAAGATAAACATAAATAAGAACCAAAATCAATATAATTTATGTATATAAAAAGAATTCTTTCGTCGCATTAAAATTTAAGGAAGGGAGAAATTGAAATTGAACCGTATAAGATTTTATAGGTTTTTCACGTATTACAACAAAAATATATTATTATTCAAATGCATAAAATTAAATCTTCTAACATTGAGATAAATAAGAGTCAAAATTGAGAAAAATCATCAGTAATCAAAAGAGTAAAAATTGCTTTAGTTTGATACTTGAACCTAAAAGAAATATCTGGTTTCCTAATAAATTAAAAATGTTATCAGTAAAACATAATAATAACACACAAAAAATTCATATTAGTTATTAGTTATGAGCTAAACAAATAATATCAAGTTTAAAAAAAAATTTCACACATACGCAAGTCGCAAATTTATTGACCTAAGATCTCAAATGCAAGTAATTCTCCTCACACAATAAGAACAGAGTTATTATTATAAAATATATAGTTAAACTTACTATACAGTAAATCAACTAATCATAAGTAAACTATTCGAGTTGAGTCACAAGAGCCTGAAAAATATGGTAAGTGAACGAAGTTATTAACCCACTTAAAGACAACTTATTAACTAATAATTTGGTTATGCGTAATGTTAATACAACTCATTGTGTTTTAAAATAATAAAATTATATTTTTATGTTGATTCAAACAAATATCTATAAATTGATGCTATTCTAATATACGTTAATAATACATTGAGACAGTTTTCTAAAAATAATGTTTATTTAACTCATTTTGTGCATTGTAATAAACTTCCTTATTTCCAAATTTATTCCAGAACTTATAGTTATATATTTTAAATACTCAAACTAATTTTAGACATTATACTTCTATTATTGCTGTAGCTTTTTCCAACAAAAAATTGAAAGAAATAAAGAAAGACCTAATAGAGCAAGGGTGCCAATGAATGAATACATCATAAGAAAACTTAAATCAATCTAATGCCTACTAACCTGTCGAAGCCATTGGATCACCTCACAATTTCCATCATGAAAGCGAAAAGACAGCTCCATGACCACAAATCTAGCTTTTCAATTTGACCCATATTCCAATCAGAAATCACTCCCACAAATCATCCCCCTCCCTAAACCTACCCTAAATCAAGTGTGTATGAGTATTAATAGCTCAATAGTTCAGTGTACGTTATAGAAAATTGAGTACTAAAATCAACGAAAAATTACAAAACTCAGATTTAAAACACACAAACCCCAGTGGGAAATCAGGAGCACAATTGCAAACCCTAATAAAATCACTGCATACTGAAAACGAAGAACCTAACAGAAAATCGAAAAAGAATCTCTCTTCATGAAGACAGAGTTCAGAAAAAGAATCAAAATTATTCAAAACTACTATGAATTACATATTAGAAAACTAAATCCAATCTGATGCCTACAATTTCTAGGATATTCGGAGAGCATTTGAAGTGTTTTCATATGGATTGTATATAGATCTTATTATGTGTCTCACTTTCATCGTGTTTTTTTTTTCACATGCTTTTGTTTCAATTGCTGCTAGAACCAAAAAATTAGCCACGTTTTAACTAACAAACCTAAAAGAAGTATGCATCTATGTACAACACAGGTGTGTTTTTTTGATCTCCAAAGAAAAATTAATCAATTAGGAAGTGAAGTAAATAAAGAGTTATCTTTATCTAACCAAAGTAATTAAGTACCTAAAATTAGCTAATTACCCTTGAAATTGAACCATATCGAATTTTTATAGATTTTTCCACTTTTTAAAACAAAAGAACTTTATCATTCATGTGCATAAATTATATCTTTTAAGATTGAGAAATAGAGTCAAAATTAAGGAATATGGGATTAGTAATCCAAAGATTAAAAAATGATTTAGTATCATCACTGAAAAAAATAAATATCTGGTTTTTTATTAAAGTTAAAAATTTTATCTGTCAGATACCATCTTAAAAATACACGTTTTACAGGTCCAATGTGACAATAAAAGTAAATTTCATCCAAAAATATTAATCAAAGAAGTTCAGACATCCAACAAACTCGATGGATTATTTGGAAATGAAATATAAACTCCATACACAGAGATCACAATTTATCACAGTTTATACACAGAGGTCAAAGGGAAAAATTTCTTACCTTAACTTTCTTGAAAATTTTCTGACCTCATTTCCATATGCAGTAAAACTGTATTGCAATTTGAGAACCGAAACCAACAACAACCTCAATCGCTCTCTTATACATCTTTAGCAACGAAGAAATCACATTATAAAAAAAGTTAATTGGCATCCAAATATCAATATAAGTAGAGGATAACATTGACATAATCACATACAACTTAACAACAAAAATCATGAAAATTTATTTACATAAAAAATATAGCAGTTTAAAACAAAACAATTAATCTCACAAAAGCATGTAAATTTTGAAAGACATTCAAAAATCCTAAGAATAAATAACTGCGAATTCATAATAATGGTAAACACAATAATGCATAGAAAACATGATGATACAAAACAAATTTAATTTTAATAAAACAAATAAATAAACAAAGTTATCCGAAATTATGAGTTCCACCCGGACAAAAATCCAAACGCCACTTTCTTAGATCTTTTATTTTGCATAAAATAAATAAATAAATAAATAACCCAAAGATCTGTGAAACAGACAAACAAAAAAAAATCAGCGGCCTAAATTGCACATTGTAAACATATTAACTTATCTTTTTTCACTCCTTTGAATAAGAAAAAAAAATTGAAGATTAATTCAGTGAACTATATTTTGCAATTAAAATAAAATGATACAATTTGCAGCTGTTGTGACAATTATGAGAAATATATCTAGGTATTTTGAACCACACACACGCACGCGCGCACGCGCACACGCACACATGCACACAGAGAGAGAGAAGAAATCAAGTAATGATCTGATTTTTAAATATGAGTTTAATCTGATCCAAAAACGGAAAGATTGTGCTCAAAATCAATTTTTCCTTGCTTTCAAAATTCAAAATCTAAACTCTTGTTTGCTTTTCTATTGTGCCAATTCTCATAGAAATGAATATAAAAAATGGTATACCTTTTTCAAATTTCTCGCTTTTAAAGGTAGTAGAGCTCCTAATAACCACAGGCTTTGAAGATATTTCAATCGCAGAAATCTTCATATCCTAGTTTGATTCTTATCAGCATAGATTTTAATATGAAAATATAACAACCAAATCAATAAGAAAAAAGAGAGCACAATCCAAAAACAAATCCGAATCGAGCATTGGCCAGATGTCAACCACACTGAAGGATAACAGTATCATAATCACACACAACTTCAACACAAAAATCACGAAAATCTATTTACATCAAATTTTAACAGCTTGCAAGAAAAACTTAATCCCACAAAAGCCTGTAAATTTTGAAAGACATTCAAAGAAACCTTAGAATTAAATACAGTGAATTCATAATTATGTGAAACACAATAATATCTAGAAAAGACAATGATGATAAACAAAATTAATTTCAGAAACAAAACCCTTACCCACTTTGAATCCCACTGAGATAATGGGAAAGAATCAAGGCAAAGACGCGACACAATACAACCTACACCAATGACCAGAGTGGTGTACACTTGTATATAAATAAGGCACAAAGGTAATTTTGACTCCGAAGACAAAAAAAGGGCACAAAGGGGAATTTAACACTCAATTTGGTTGTGACAAAAAACATCAGAAAAAAAAAAAAGAAAATAACCAGTAGTAAGAAAACAGGTAATGACTTCTCGACATACAAAATGAGGAAGGCAGCAATTGAAATTGAACCATATCAAGCCACAAAGGTGAAAAATAAAATGAAAAAAAAAAACAGAATAATATGAATGAAGAGTCATACCTAGTAGTGCCACCGCCGCCACTGCAAACACCAGAGCGGACCATCAAAAGCAAATCATCATCCATCACGCCCATCTCTCATAAAAGAGGAAAACAAAATATGCATTGATACAATAAGTACCCAAGAAAATAAAGACCAAAAGATCAAAGAAACAATAAAGAATAAAATAAAGGAACCCAGCGGTTGAAATTACACCATACAGATTTTTAAAGAATTTTCCACTGTTTTAACACAATTAGTTTTTCGAACTTGAATGCATAAATTGGTCAAATTAAAACCGCACTTGTTCACTTATTTTGAAAAGCTTTTAGCATATTCAAACTCAAGATTAAAAATCCGAAGAATACACCCAAACTTATAATAAAGAACAAAAAGAACCTTGAAATCTTTGAATGAGAAAATATCAAAAACTGAAATTTGAAAGCATGTCATTTCACTAATTAGGCAGTATCAAATTCAAGTGACTAATCAAAGCCACTAAGTTTTTGTTAAACTGACACTTTTATGTTATTGCAATTATTCTAGAATTTTCAACCCGAAATAAAATCTACAAACAACAAAGGAAAACCGAGAACACAGAGTCAAACACAATTTCAGAATTTTCACAACCGGAAGAAAGGGTACAAATCATTAACCAAAAGTAAGAACAAATTATACAGAAATTTGAGACCTTCTTATGAGTAAAAATTTATTTGAGAAACTTTAAAGCGTGTCATTTCTAGCACCTTAAATCAGTTAGGAAATTAAAGATATTTTGGAATTTTCACATACAAATAAAATCCCCAAAGAACACAATAAAACTGAAATCGAATAAGATAAGGAAATATCAACACTCACACTCCACACATATGTAGTAGTAAACTCAATTTATGTTTCTAGTCAACATCATATAAAACTTTTAGTTAAAAAAATGTTCAAAAAGCATCTGAAGCAGCATGATTAAATCTGTGCATTGAACAGTTATTATCCAATTCAAATGACTAATTAAAGCGACTAAAATTTTTCTATACAAACTTATTCAACAAAACTATCAAAATAGCTATAATAACTAACTTCTTTATCCATTATTAGAAGCCGAAGAAAAGCATGTTCTTCATTCTCCTCCCTATGATCAATTAAACTCCTCATTCTGATGATTCTGAGTGTTATCTTCCAACATTCCTTCCAGGGGGTGAGATTAGAGAGGAGCTTTTTTGAATCAGTTGACACTAAGCATAGTTCATTTGTTTCATCTATCACACAAGCAGCAATACAAACAAAACCACCCAATTTTCAGAAGGAAATCAGAAGGGAATGGATGAACAGAACCAAAAATAATTACTGTTACTGGAACAAAATATCTTATATCAAAACAAAAAATACAATTTTCAAAACAGAATCAGAAAAGAATGCCCAAACAGGGACAAAAACAAATCCTGTTAATTGAAAGGAAACTTGAGTATCAAAGTAAACAAATATCAAAGAATCTGAAATAAGTCATAACCACTACATACCTACATCACAGGAAATTCAGACTGAACAGTGAAACACGCCACATGATGGAAGGGGACAGAGAAAGGACAGGGCCACCGTAAAAATTCCCACCTAACTTGTTGTTTCTCAAGATAAGAGAGAGGCAGAGTGACATGAACCCTAGGCTGATTTCCTCTTGAGAACTACCACCGATCTTTAAATGAATCTGACAAATCAGACCAAAAAAATTTGTTCCCAGGATCCTTTTCCATGAACCCTAATCGCACAAGTAGCTATATCAATAAGGGTTAGGAAAAGAAAGAAACCTGAAACACCAAGATATCATAGCCAAAAACCGATCCAAGAAGGGGAAGAACTGGGAATGGAGATTGAAGCTTACCGAATGAATGGATTGATGAGAGTAAGGCTTGTCAGTCAGTATCCACGCATCTACTGCTCTCAACTCTGTTCTTGCTTCTTCATTTTGATTCAATCCGTATTCCATAAAAATACTCTTTGAGAAGCAGCTACTTGAACACTTCCAACCCACAAAATCATCACATTAATAAGCAATAACTTTTCTGTTTTTCTTCTACCTTTAAAATTTGAAATCATTCATAGTTCAATTTTTTCTTCTACTACTACTGCATGTGGACAGTACTCTTAATGTGAAACAGATGAAAACACATAATCGGTGGCATTCTGAATTAAGTAATTTCCACACAGAAATTAAAATTTCACTAATTAATCAAGATCCATATTATGTATAGTTATGAGCAGTGAAATTAAGTAAAGGTGATATTGGGTCAGAGAGAGGGAGAATGAAGAAGTACGAACCAGGGATCGCTGGAATATTCGAAGAGCTTGCCTTTGGTAGAGAAGATGATGAGTGCGACTTCGGCATCGCATAGCACTGATATTTTGTTTGCCTTCTTCAGCAAACGTACCTATCTACCTATCCTCTATAACATTGAATCTCCTTCAATCTCCTTATATTCAGCGCATTAAACCTCCTCTAAGAAAATCAATAAACACATCAATAAATTAAACTTTCTTCTTAATTAACTGAATGGTTTAAGCGAAAGGAAACTAACCAAATCGCCTTCAATGACATATTTGGGGACTTCATCTCTAAGAGTGATGAGATCCTCTTCGCTGAGATCCTTAGTGATCTTGTTGTCCATGCTTATATCGTAGAGAATCTTGCGAGCTCTGCTCCTTCCGATTCCATGGATGTACTATAGCGAGAACTCAATTCTCTTGTTCGGAATCTCCACTCCGCCAACTCGAGCGCACTCTATGCTTAACTCTCTCACCTGAGCACACAAATTCGAAAGTAAACAAACAAATTTCAGAAATGTAAGGTAGAGTTTGTTTTATGTTACCTTGGGAGGGTTGAGAACAGGGAAATAGACGGCTCTGGAAAGAGGTCTAGGGTTTGAGATTAGGGCGAGAGAGGGAGCTATAGGCATCGCTAGCGTTTGTGCCATGCTCGAGTTGTTCTTCTTCTTTCTCTGCTGCTAAATAGAAGTAAGAGATAAATAGAAATTAAAACCAAAAGAAGCAAAATTGTCTCAACACAACTCCTCATTCTAATGTATTATATTAACATAACAACCCATAAAAGAAGCAAAAACTTTAGCATATAAAATATTAGAACCACTAAATATATATATCAAAAACCAATCTATAACTTCAAAAAAAGCTAAAAGCTTTTTCTCTTTCTACAATCAACCGGTTCTTCTCATTTCGCTCGTTCTAAAATATGCATTATCTCAAAAAAAAAACATTACTAAACCACAAAAAAAAAGAAAAATTAAATATAATTTATATAAATATAAGCAAGAGAAAAAATAAGTCCGGCAAGCTTCAGCTCTATATGAGGAAATTCAAATTATTAGCCTTATTAGCTTCTCTAATAAGCACCCAACCCCAATCTGGTTCAACAAAATACTATCTTAATTAGGAATATGAAAGCTAATCAAATTTAATTAAGCATAAAGCAGAGTTTGTTACACACAGAAAGCATATATATAAGAGGAAATAGGAAATGTAAAAGCATATATACTCCTACTACTGCATGTAGACAGTACTCTTAATGTGAAACAGATGAAAACACATAATCGTTGGCATTCTGAATTAAGTAATTTCCACACAGAAATTAAAATTTCACTAATTAATCAAGATCCATATTATGTATAGTTATGAGCAGTGAAATTAAGTAAAGGTGATATTGGGTCAGAGAGAGGGAGAATAAAGAGGTTCGAACCAGGGATCGCTTCCCTAACTGCGATGCAATCTCAGATCAAAATCCAGCTGGATACTCAATTAATCTCTTATCAATTTCCCTCTTATCAAAAAAATCCAAATAGACTATTTTGTCTTGCAATCTATATATCCATATGGAAGGTTGTAATTCTGTACCTGTGGGGTAAGTACTGAAGGCAACTCCATGTAGCATATGAACCCATTGAGACTCCAATGACATAGAACTGTGGCCCTAACTCTAACTGATCAGCAAGTTCTTGAATGTCAAGTGCTTCACTTTTGAGCGAGCGTTTGGGATTTGGATCACTTTCTCCATACCCAGCTCGGTCATATTGCAGCAGATATATGCCTAGTTCATCTATTAGTTCCTGTATATATGTATATATACACGTTGAGTAACCTTATTCAGCATATGAATATCTTAATTGTATAGTACTACTATTCTGTTTAAGTTGACAGGGAATGAGTAATTGTACTTGGGATGCGAGAAAGTTCATCTCTTTGGAGCTTCCAAAACCATGGACAATGATGATCTTGTACTTTGCCACATCCTTAGAAACCCCTCTCTCAAGATAAGCCAGGTGCCTCCCATCTCTGAGTTTAATTCTTGGTGAAATCATAGCAAAATCATCTTGGTTTCGAGAAACAACCTTAGTCCCCTGAAACAAAAACCCAATAACATATATAATATTGAAACCATTAAGAATGAACAAATCTTATCAGTGTTTACCTGACAGAAACCTCTGCAGAGTTGTTTTGTCTGAGATTGTGATGGTTTCTTATCACTGAACAATAGTTTAAGGTGATGTCGATGTCATTTCACTAATTAGGCAGTATCCAATTCAAGTGACTAATTGAAGCCACTAAGTTTTTGTTACACTGATTTGAACACACAAATACTACACATTTATGTTATTGCAATTATTCTAGCATTTTTAGCCCGGAATAAAATCTACAAACAACAAAGGAAAACCGAGAACACAGAGTCAAACACAATTTCAGAATTTTCACACCCGGAAGAAAGGGTCCAAATCATTAACCAAAAGTAAGAACAAATTATACAAAAATTTGAGACCTTCTTATGAGTAAAAATTTATTTGAGAAACTTTAAAGCGTGTCATTTCCAGCACCTTAAATCAGTTAGGAAATTGAAGATATTTTGGAATTTTCACATACAAATAAAAGCCCCAAAGAACACAGTAAGATAAGGAAATATCAACACTCACACTCCACACGTGTAGTAGTAAACTCAATTTATGTTTCTAGTCAACATCATATAAAATTTTTAGTTAAAGAAAAGTTCAAAAAGCATCTGAACCAGCATGATTAAATCTGTGCATTGAACAGTTATTATCCAATTCAAATGGCTAATTAAAGTGACTAAAATTTTGCTATACAAACTTATTCAACAAAACTATCAAAATAGCTATAATAACTAACTTCTTTATCCATTATCAGAAGCCGAAGAAAAGCATGTTCTTCATTCTCCTCCCTATGATCAATTAAACTCCACATTCTGATGATTCTGAGTCCTTTCTTCCAACATTCCTTCCAGCGGGTGAGATTAGAGAGGAGCTTTTCTGAATCAGTTGATACTAAGCATAGTTGATTTGTTTCATCTATCACACAAGCAGCAATACGAACAAAACCACCCAATTTTCAGAAGGAAATCAGAAGGGAATGGATAAACAGGACCAAAAACAATTACTGTTACTGGAACGCAACATCTTATATCAAAACAAAAAACCCAATCGACAACGAAAACGCCTGAAAATATGATGATTGGACCTTTGTAGCTGCAACTGCCGTTGCCGAGGAAGTGGGATGCGATTCCTCAATTGCCTTTAAGCAAGCCGCCGGGCTAACGCTCTTCGTGAGCGTGTGAAGCCCGCAACAGAGATCTCAGTCTCTCAGCATCGCCGGCATCTCTCTGCTTAGCTCAATCGATTAGGGTTTTCAGATGGAGGTTGACAAAAATGATGTTGAAGATACGGCGTTCGAGAGCGTGAGATATGCCTTACATAAATGAGGATTTGGGAGACAGGGAGAGCGATAAACAGAGCGTTAATGGCCAGAGATTATCCGGAGCAGGAGAAGTGAGTTGGCTATCTATGAGAAAAAGAAGGGGAAGGTTGGATTTAGGGTTTCAAAAGAAAAAGAGAGAGGACGGCACAGGTTGAAGCGAAAGAGAGATAAAGAGGGAAAAGATAAGGGGAGAGAAGAATGTAACGTATTTACCTTACTCACCGTTTCAATTTTTTTATTCTAAGTTATTGAGGAACTGACGCGTGGCTTCAGGAGCCACGGCAATTATACAAGTAGTAGATAGCTCTGGGTTGCATCAAGCAACTAAGATATATATTAATATAGCTCTGGATTGCATCAAGCAACTAATATATATAAATATCTCTTTATTATATTACTCTTCTCTTTATATCTCTTTACTCTGTTCTGGTTTCTCTTTTCTCTGTATCTCTTTACTCTGTTTTAATTACTCTGTTCTCTGTATCTTTTTTTCTCTTCTCTGATTACTCTTTTCATCTGTATCTATATTACTCTTTTTCTCTTTATTTCTTTACTTTACTCTGGTTACTCTGTTTTCTGTGTTTTTCTACTCTGCTCTGATTTCTCTGCTTAACGTATGTATTTAAAGTTTATGTAAATTTCGGAATGAATAGTTCGCCTGTCCCAAGTATAGGTTCATTAAGTCTATACTGAAATAGTTAAACTTTTCATATAATACCTAACCCTAGTCGCAACTCAAGGACTAACTATGTTGCCCTAGTTCGTTCACTGATTTTTGTCTGTTTTTCTGTTATTAAAACCTTACAGACTTTTCTTTAGTTTTTATCTTTTCTTCAACTTTTTATATTTCTTTTATCTTTGGCTCACTAATATGTTCTTACCACTCCCTAAGTATTTTATGAAGGTAATTATGAGATTCTGCGCTTAAAGTTGTCTTTCTAAAGCTTTTACAGAAAACTGCCTTTTCCGCATTATTTTATTATTTTTATTAAAATATTATTTTTAATTAAATATTATTATTTAATATTTTATTATTACCCGTTTTTTAGTCTTTTCAGCAACCGATTTTTACCAAAATTCAAAATAAATTTCCAGCCACTAAAACCCCATCTTTTCTATATGATTTTAACACAAATTGAACCTCAATTTAAGCTCTAGGGTTTCGTTTTCCAGCAGCCACAAGAACACACATTCATAGCTTGAATTTCATCAAATTTCATCAAATTTTCCCCAAAATTTCAACAAGAATTACTCATACAAACAATCAATTTCAAACACAGCCAAACCATATCATAATCACACAACTCAAACACAATCAATCAAGATTAAATTCGTCAATCCCTACCTGGTTTTGCTGCTCCTAATTCGGTTAAACTTTCAGGTGGTCCTTAAGCAATTTTTCCTCCTTAGACTTGCTGGAAATTCACGTTTCTTGCCCCTCAAGTCAAGTTAAGCATGATTCCTAAGGAAGAACATCAAGAAAACACATGTTTTGCATGGTTTTCCTTGAAAACCGAATTGAAATGGGAGGGAGACAGCCATCTCACCTTATTTCCATCCTTGATAAGTTACATGGTTATGTAGAGGAAGAAGAGAGGATCATTTTGGTGAAATCGGAGTTTTGATTTGAGTTTTAGTTCAGAAGAAATCAAGCTTTGAAGATTAAGTGTTCATGAAAGTTTCTCTCTTTTCTCTCGTTATTTTCGGCCAAAATAATGAAATGAGACAGCCTTGGAGGTCTTGGGGGTGTAAGGTGAGTTGTGATTGGTTGGCTTGGAGGTGGATTAAAATGCATTATCGATCTTGTCTCAACTAAGGTCCTGAGTTAAAGATAATATAATGACAATGAGGATTGAGATGCTTGATGATACAGAAGAGGTATTCCCTTTACTGATCTTTCGGAGAAATCCGTGTATTCAGAAATGATCTCGCGTACTCGAAAATTAGAGTTGTTACATCTGGTGAGGGAAAAACGATTCCACACAAACTCACCGGCAAGTGTACCAGGTCGCATCAAGTAGTAATAACTCACAAGAGTGAGGTCGATTCCATAAGGATTGATGGATTGAGCAATTTTAGTTAGGTGATGAATTTAGTTAAGCGAATATTTGATGATTTGAGTGATTTTGATTAACAGAAGCTAAATTGCAAGTAAATAAAGGTGCAGAAGGTAAATTGTGCATTAAAGTAAAGTGCAGAAGAGGTAAATCGCAGAAACTTAAAGTGCAAGAAAGTAAAAGAGATGAATCTTAAATTGCAAGAACGGTAAATGACTGAAGCTTAAAGTGCAAGAAACTTAAATTACTGAATCTAAATAGCTGAGAAAGGTAAATTGCATTAAGCGTAAAGGGATTTGGGTGTTGGGATTTAAATTCAGGTAGAAAATGTAAACTAAAATGATTCAGAGAGCTGTAAGATGAAAAAAATTTAGCTCAGTAGCCAAATAGAATTGTACAATTGCTTGAAGAAACAAACAGCAAGAAAAATTAACTCAATTATGAAATTCTAAAAGAGAAATTTAAGATCGAAGAAGAGCAATGAGGTCAGAAAGCAGATCTAGATCTCAATTACCCCCTTGATCAATCAGAAAAGAGATTGCAGAAGAAATGAAAATGAAAACAGCAAAGAAGATTTAGATCTAATTCTCCAATTCGCAGAACTATATGAAAGAAAAGCAAAAATGATTCCCAGATCCAGAAATTCAATAAAGTTCTTAAATCTGAATTCAGAAACCCAAAACAGAAAGTAGAAGTTGCAGAAGAAAGAAAATAAAAACAGAAAGCAAAAACTAGATCTAATCCCAATTCCAAAAATCAAAACGAAAACTAAAAGTGAAAACTAAAAATGAGCTAAAGGTCCTTACAAATTGAACTTGATCCTATTTATACACTTTTGATTTTGGTCTTCAAAACTTGGAATGGACCTTTTAATTTTTGGGTTTGAAGAAAGGTGGATCCAGGTGGCTTTGGTTCAAGTGGCATGGGTCAGGGTGTATTTGGTTAGCTCCCAGTGAAGCGCTCAGTTCACTAAGTGAACGCTACATTCACTGCTCCAAGCATGCTTCCTCACGTGCTTCCTTGGTGGGCGTTTCTTCATTAGCGTTACATTAGTGAACGCTACGTTCACTTACCCAATGCTGCCCCTTGTGTCTTTGATGTGCGCCTTTGGTTCCTTGGCCAAAATCACGAAAACTTCGCTTTAGTGAACGTGGCGTTCACTTTTTTGAACGTTTATCCTTGATTCCCTTGTGTTGCGCCAATTGTTTTCCTGGGCCAAAGTCACGAAAATGCTCAATTTTTTTAGCGTAACGTTCACTTTAATGAACGTTGCTCCTTGGCATAATGAACGCTTCCTTGCTTAATGTAGCATTCCCTTTAATGAACGCTAGCGTTCATTCATTTCCTTCATTGGCTTTAATGATTCATAATGCCAATTACGTAAAGCTTGATTTGCCAATTGGACAATATTAATAAAGGGTTCATGTATGCTTTCATTGGCCTTAGTTAATAATGCCAATACGTTCATGCATTGCATAAATAATTAAATGCATGCATACATAAGCATTAATGCATGATCATTTATGATAATGAAATAGCATGGTTATTAATTATTAATGCATGCATAAGCATTAATGCATATGCCAAGGCTTCATGGTCATGGGCCACGCTTTTAAAAGCGTGGCCTAAGGTTCAAAAGCCTGCTCAAACTTCAAAGTGTGCCCCAAAATCCTTCTTTTCTTCTTTTCATCATTTCTTCACCTACAAGTAACCAAACAACTAATCAAAGTCCCACCAAAATCACTAGATATTTGCATCATTTATAAAATCAAATAATTCTAGCATAAAACCTATGATTTTGTGTAAAATAGATGATGTTTGATTGATTCAAGAAAATCATGAAAATCCACTCCAATTACTTACTTATTGTGCAAGAAAGTGCATAAAACCTAATAAAACAAATGAAAAATGCTTGCAAAACTAGCATAAGATGACTTGTCATCACAACACCAAACTTAAATCTTGCTTGTCCCCAAGCAAGCGCTAAACATGAGAAGAAATGAAATGAAACAGAGAAGTATATAGGTCCTTATTTAGCAGATAATAGAATTTGAACCATGGGGTTTTATGCAGACAAAAATGCAGCTCACTTATTCTTTGTTGTCATAATGCCTTGCTTTTTTGATTGATCCCTTCTTGGTTTTTCCTTCTTTCTTTTGCTTAGAAAGCTTATTTCTCATTGATAACTCAGTGTCAAGTGTTGCAGCAGCCTTTTGGCTCAATTTTGCTCAACACTTCTTCACTACAGACACTTGGCTCACAATTCTTCTTAGGAACATTGATGCCCAACACCTCTTTGGGTCACTAAATGCTTTGTAACTAGGTTGCTCTTCATAGTGGACTTTCGGTTGGTAATTCCAGATTAGTTAATCCAAGTTACCAAGTTTTAAAAGACTCCTCAGAACCTAATTGTCCAAGCATATCCTAGTACAAAAAGCACCACAGACATATGTCCTAAGGTCCAAGCTATTGGTGTCTAGCCTTATTGTTTGTTTCTTTGCCAATTCTTGGCTTTTCTTTTCATTTTCTTTCTCACTTTTCTTCGTTTCCCAGGGATGTTCATAAATAAAAGGTTTTATGACAGCAACTAAGTTCACACTACATAGAATATTTTATTATGCAGCTTTTATTATTGAGCTTATCATCCAATCAAGCAATTACCACCACAGGTCTTGATTCTAATTCCTACTACATTGAACAATCACTTTCTATTTCAAACATTTTCTTTTATTGATGCAAAAGGGGAAACAAGACATGAATTTAAGGCAGATGAAGATGAAGAAAAGCATTTAAACTAGTGCAGACATCAAAATTTGCATTATTTGAACTAAACATCAAGGTAAACAGTAACTTCTCATTCAGATCATTTCAAAGCATAGTGAATTTTGTGACAATACAACCTCTCAGGAGTGTCTTACAGCCTTCCTTTTGTCATCATCATCTTTTACTTTTTCATTTCCTTTGGTGATGATTCTTTTAAGAGGCTGAGTGTCTTTTCTGCATAATTATTAGAAGTTGCTTGTTTTTCTAAGCACTTAAGCAAATGGTTAGCATGCATGAACTATTGTAGTCTATGATGCATCAGTTATATGAAACCTTGTGCCTTTGCTGAAGGTAATAAAGCTAAAAACTAGAAAACAGATAGTGGTTTAGTGGTTTTCCTGATTGCTTGGAGCTAGTAACCAGTTATGTAGAGGGTTGAAATGTGTTTTTAAGTGAGATTTTTGGTGGAACACCAAACTTAGCATCCTTCATTCACCCTTAAATTGTTTTGGTGTGCAACACCAAACTTAGCTCCTTGCAATACAGATAAAACTACTTAACCCTTTTATTGAAATAGTTAAGAAAAAGAAAACTACTTCTGGTTGGGTTGCCTCCCAAACAAGCGCTCGTTTAGTGTCATTAGCTTGACATCTTTTCCTTTAGATCATGGAGGCTGAAAATCGTAGTGCCTTAGCTTTTCTCCTCTTACTGTGAACTTCCTTCCGGTCTCCTCTTTGATGATCTCTAGGTGTTCAAGTGAAAGTATCCGGTTCACAGTATAGTACTCAGACAATTGTGGAGACACCTTCATTGGTTGGGTGTTTAACATCACTTTATCCCCTAGTGAGAAACCTTCAGTGGGGATCTTCTTGTTTCTCCATCCTTTTGGCCTCTTCTTCTTCTCTTCTTTCTCAGGAGATAAATCATGCTTTGGTGGTTCTTTATCTGGGTGTTTTGGATCTAGTTTCTCTTTGATTTCCTTGGTCTGTTTCATCATCTCTACTTCTTTCAAACATGGGTTTAGAAGTCTTAGAGTTAACTCATTGAATGCCTCCTTCAAGCTCTGATCTCTGGCCTTATCCTTCTTGCATTCTTCTTTTTGAGTGGGCTCATGAAGGGTCTTGAAGACATGAAATGCTAGGTGCTCATCATGCACTCTTAGCAACAATTCCCCTTTTTCAACATCTATCAATGCTCTGCCCATAGCTAGAAAAGGCCTCCCCAGGATGATGGGAGTGTTGGGGTCTTCTTTCATATCCAAGATAATAAAGTCAGCAGGGAGAAAGAATTTTCTCACTTTTATTAGCACGTTCTCCACAATTCCCAGTGCTTGCTTAATGAATTTGTCAGCCATTTGGAGAGCTATTCGAGTGGATTTCAGCTCAAAAATTTGAAGCTTCCTCATAAGAGATAGAGACATCAAGTTTATGCTTGCACCAAGGTCACAGAATGATTTCTCAATAGTTATGTTTCCTATGGTACAAGGTATATAAAACCATCCAAGATCATCCTTCTTCTCTGGTAGACCTCTTTGGAGAATAGCACTACACTCCATTGTCATTTCAACAATCTGTCCTTCCTTCAAGGATCTTTTCTTTGTTAGCACTTCTTAAATAAATTTGGCATATAATGGCATCTGTTCAAGTGCTTCTAAGAAGGGAATATTGATGCTGAGTGTCTTGAATATGTCTAGGAATTTTAAATATTGCTTATCCTCGTTCTCTTTCTTGAATCTTTGAGGATATGGAAGTTTGGGGATATATGGCTTCATCCCTTCCTTCTTTTCTTGTAGTTGTGTTTCAAGGATGTTCTTATCTCTCTTTGAGCTTTTTGCATTCTTAGTCTTTCTATCCTCTTCACTTCTCTCCTCTGTCTCTTCTTGTAGAACTTCTCTGTTGTGTTCTTCCTGATTGATGGCTTCCTTCTCCTCAGTCTTCTCACTTCCCACTATGACCGCTTTGCACTCCTCCCACTTTGTAGCTTTTCCTTTGTCCCTTGGGTGGTCTTTAGTGGCACTAGGGGATGCATTTGGTTGCTTCTCACCCATCTCTGCAATTTGTTTAGTCATTTGCTCCATATGCCTCTCAAGATTTCTGATTGATGCTTCTTGGTTTTTGCTTGTTAGGGCTTGATCTTTTCTTATTGCTTCCTGATCTTATCTTGCCATTTCTTGATTTTTCATGAGTTTCTCCATCATTATCTCTAGACTAGAGATTATTTGAGATTCTGGATTTGGTTGTGGTTGTGTGAAATGAGATGGTTGTTGCTGGAAGTTATTTGAATTATTTGTGGGGGTATTTTGTGGGTAGAATGTGGATGTGGAACAGTTATTCTGGTAGTTTTGTGAGTTGTTATGGGGTTGGTGATATGTGTTTTATGGGTTTTTAAATTGGTTAGTATTATTGGATGAATGACTTTGGTTGTTTATGTTGCTGAGACTGTTAGAGTAGAAGTCCTTTTGTCCTTGATTCTGATGCTCACCCCACCTCAAATTAGAATGAGTCCTCCAGGGTGTCTTGTGTGCATCACCATGGAAGTTGTGTTGGAATGAACTTGAGGTGTTGTTCATGTATTGCACCTGCTCAGGGCTTTGTTGCTCATAATTGAATATCCCAAAACTTTCTTTAGATTAGTTCCACTCGTGTGAGGTTTGAGATTGGCTTTGTGTATTTACTGCAGTAATTTGCAGTCCATCAATCTTCTTGGCCATCATCTCCATTTGTTGCTGAAGTTGTTGGTGCATCTGTTTGTTTTGTGCCAAGATAGTGTCAACACTTTCAAGCTCCAAGACACCTCTCTTGAGAGCTGGTGGGCATTGCCTTTGATGAGCAAAAAAGTATTAATTATTAGTCACAGTGTCTATGAGATGTTGGGCTTCTTCAGCCGTCTTCATGAGTTGCACTGAGCCTCCAGCAAAATAGTCAAGTGCTTCTTGAGCTCTCAGTGTCAATCCTTCATAGAAGTTTTGGAGTCTATCCCATTCACTGAAAATTTCTGGTGGGCACTTCCTGATTAAAGCTTTGTATCTCTCCCAGGCATCATACAATGATTCTCCATCCATCTGAGTAAATGTTTTTACCTCTGTCTTCAGTCTGATGATCCTTTGGAGAGGATAGAACTTGGCTAAGAACTTGCTCACTAGATCCTCCCAATTGTTGATGCTTTCTTTTGGAAATGCCTCCAACCATTGGGCAGCTTTGTCCCTTAATGAAAATGGGAATAGTAGCAACTTATAGATGTCTGAATGTACACCAATTGTTTTCACTGTGTCACATATCCTCAGAAAGGTGGATAGGTGCTGGTTTGGATCTTCCAAAGGACCTTCTCCATAAGAACAGTTGTTCTGCACCAAGGTGATGAGTTGAAGCTTCAATTCAAAGTTGTTTGTATCAACATTTGGAGTAAGTATGCTACTCCCACAGTGCCTTGGATTAGGAATGGTATAAGAGGCCAATACCCTCCTTGCAGGTTGAGCATTGTTGGTTACTTCTTCCTCATCCTCCATGACTTGCACAATCACAAACAATCCAAATGAAAATTGGACATTCTCATGCTAGAATGTGGTTAGAGGGTTAGTTGACACAATATGTCAAACAGTTAAGATGCTTAAAAGAAAAACAAAAGAAAATTTCTTAATCTAAATTACCACCCTACTTAATCATTGTCAATCTAAATCAATCTCTGGCAACGGCGTCAAAAACTTGATAAGGGAAAAATGATTCCACACAAACTCACCGGCAAGTGTACCAGGTCACATCAAGTAGTAACAACTCACAAAAGTGAGGTCGATCCCACAGGGATTGATGGATTGAGCAATTTTAGTTAGGTGTTGAATTTAGTTAAGCGAATATTTGATGATTTGAGTGATTTTGATTGACAGAAGCTAAATTGTAAGTAAATAAAGGTGCAGAAGGTAAATTGTGCAGAAGAGGTAAATTGCAGAAACTTAAAGTGCAAGAAAGTAAAAGAGCTGAAACTTAAATATCAAGAAAGGTAAATGACTGAAGCTTAAAGTGTAAGAAACTTAAATTGTTGAATCTAAATTACTGAGAAAGGTAAATTGCATTAAGAGTAAAGGAATTTGGGTGTTGGGATTTAAATTCAACTAGAAAATGCAAACTAAAGTGATTCAGAGAGCTATGAGATGAAAAAAATTCATCTCAGTAGCCAAACAGAATTGTACAATTGCTTGAAGAAACAAACAGCAAGAAAACTTAACTCAATTATGAAATTCTAAAAAAGAAATTTAAGATCGAAGAAGAGCAATGAGATCAGAAAGTAGATCTAGATCTCAATTACTCCCTTGATCAATCAGAAAAGAGATTATAGAAGAAATGAAAATGAAAATAGCAAAGAAGATTTAGATCCAATTCTCCAATTCTCCGAACTATATGAAAGAAAAGCAAAGATGATTCCTAGATCCAGAAATTCAATGAAGTTCTTAAATCTGAATTCAGAAACCCAAAACAGAAAGTAGAAGTTGTAGAAGAAAGAAAATGAAAACAGAAAGCAAAAACTAGATCTAATCCCAATTCCCAAAATCAAAATGAAATCTAAAAGTGAAAACTAAAAATGAGCTAAAGGTCCTTACAAATTGAACTTGATCCTATTTATACACTTTTGATTTTGGTCTTCAAAACTTGGAATGGGCCTTTTAATTTTTGGGTTTGAAGAAAGGTGGATCCAGGTGGCTTTGGTTCAAGTGGCATGGGTCAGGGTGTATGTGGTTAGCTCCCAGTGAAGCGCTCAGTTCACTAAGTGAACGCTATGTTCACCGCTCCAAGCATGCATCCTCAAGTGCTTCCTTGGTGGGCATTTCTTCATTAGCGTTACATTAGTAAACACTACGTTCACTTACCCAACGCTGCCCCTTGTGTCTTTGATGTGTGCCTTTGGTTCCTTGGCCAAAATCACGAAAACTTCGCTTTAGTGAACGTGGCGTTCACTTTTTTTATCGTTTATCCTTGATGCCCTTGTATTGCGCCAATTGTTTTCCTGGGCCAAAGTCACAAAAATGCTCAATTTTTTTAGCGTAACGTTCACTTTAATGAACGCTGCTCCTTGGCATAATGAACGCTCCCTTGCTTAATGTAGCGTTCCCTTTAATGAACGCTAGCGTTCATTCATTTCCTTCATTGGCTTTAATGATTCATAATGCCAATTACGTAAAGCTTGATTTGCCGATTGGACATTATTAATAAAGGGTTCATGCATGCTTTCATTGGCCTTGGTTAATAATGCCAATGCGTTCATGCATTGCATAAATAATTAAATGCATGCATACATAAGCATTAATGCATGATCATTTATGATAATGAAATAGCATGGTTATTAATTATTAATGCATGCATAAGCATTGATGCATATGCCAAGGCTTCATGGTCATGGGCCATGCTTTTAAAAGCATGGCCTAAGGTTCCAAAGCGTGCTCAAACTTCAAAGTATGCCCCAAAATCCTTCTTTTCTTCTTTTCATCATTTCTTCACCTACAAGCAACCAAACAACTAATCAAAGTCCCACCAAAATCACTAAATCTTTGCATCATTTATAAAATCAAATAATTCTAGCATAAAACCTATAATTTTGTGTAAAATAGATGATGTTTGATTGACTCAAGAAAATCATGAAAATCCACTCCAATTACTTACTTATTGTGCAAGAAAGTGCATAAAACCTAATAAAACAAATGAAAAATGCTTGCAAAACTAGCATAAGATGACTTGTCATCAATCTCCTACTTGTTGAGGAGCTTGTGCTTGAATGGCTGAGACTTGATTCTTCTCCATCTTCTTGGTCAAGGCTGCTAGTTGTGCAGTGATTACTTTGTTTTGGGCTAACAAGGCATCCATGGAATTGAGCTCCATTACTCCTCTCTTTTGAGTTTTATCTGAAGCATAGAAATACTCATTCTCAGCCACAGTCTCTATGATATCTATGGCTTCTTCAATGGTTTTCTTCTTGTTGAGTGAGCCTCCTGAAGAATGATCTACTGCTTGCTGTGACTCATATAACAGCCCTTCATAGAAGATTTGTAGTTGTACCCTGGTGCACGAAATTGTGATCATCAATGGCGCCAACAACTTGGTATGCACAATTGTAAACTCAACTCTTTATCACAACTCTGCACAACTAACCAGCAAGTGCACTGGGTCGTCCAAGTAATAAACCTTACGCGAGTAAGGGTCGATCCCATGGAGATTGTCGGCTTGAAGCAAGCTATGGTCATCTTGTAAATCTCAGTCAGGCGGATTCAAATGGTTATGGAGAATTGATAATTAAAAGATAAATAAAATATATAATAAAGATAGAGATACTTATGTAATTCATTGGTAGGAATTTCAGATAAGCGTATGAAGATGCTTTGTTCCTTCTGAACATCTGCTTTCCTATTGCCTTCTTCCAACTATTCATACTCGTTTCCATGGCAAGCTTTATGTTGGGCATCACCGTTGTCAATGGCTACTTCCCGTCCTCTCAGTGAAAATGTTCCAAATGCGCTGTCACCGCACGGCTAATCATCTGTCGGTTCTCGATCATGTTGGAATAGCGTCTGTCACACGCCCAACAATCGTGAGTTTGAAGCTCATCATAGTCATCCCTTCCCAGAACCTACTCAAAATACTACAGACAAGGTTTAGACTTTCCAAATCTCAAGAATGACCGCCAATAATTCTAGCCTATACCACGAAGGTTCCAATCTTAGATTAGAAACCCAAGAGATATGCATTCAAGCCAGTGCTAGTAGAACAGAGGTGGTTGTCAGGCACATGTTCATAGGTGAGAATGATGATGAGTGTCACGGATCATCACATTCATCAAGTTGAAGAACGAATGAATATCTTAGAGAAGAAGTAGGCGTGAATTGAATAGAAGAACAATGGTAATTGTATTAATTCATGAAGAACAGCAGAGCTCCACACCTTAATCTATGGTGTGTAGAAACTCCACCGTTGAAAATACATAAGAACAAAAGGTCCAGGCATGACCAAATGGCCAGCCTCCCAAAGAGGGTTCAATCATCAAAACATGATTAAGAGATGAAAATACAATAGCAAAAGGTCCTATTTATAGAAGACTAGTAGCCTAGGGTTACATAAATAGGTAATTAATGCAGAAATCTTCTTCCGGGCCCACTTGGTGTGTGCTTGGGCTGAGCATTGAAGCTTCCATGTGTAGAGACTTTTGTTGGAGTTAAACGCCAGCTTTTGTGCCAGTTTGGGCGTTTAACTCCAGCTTTTGTGCCAGTTCTGGCGTTTTGACGACAGAATTCTTAAGCTGACTTAGAACGCCTGTTTGGGCCATCAAATATCAGGCAAAGTATAGACTATTATATATTGCTGGAAAGCCCAGAATGTCTACTTTCCAACGCAATTGAGAGCGCGCCAATTGGACTTCTTTAGCTCCAGAAAATCCACTTCGAGTGCAGGGAGGTCAGAATCCAACAGCATCTGCAGTCCTTTTTCAGCCTCTGAATCAGATTTTTGCTCAGGTCCCTCAATTTCATCCAGAAAATACCTGAAATCACAGAAAAATACACAAACTCATAGTAAAGTCCAGAAAATTGATTTTTATTTAAAAACTAATAAAAATATAATAAAAACTAACTAAAACATACTAAAAACAATGCCAAGCTCATCACAACACCAAACTTAAATTGTTTCTTGTCCCCAAGCAACTAAAAATCAAATAGGATAAAAAGAATAGAATGTACAATAAATTCCAAAAACATCTATGAAGATCAGTATTAATTAGATGAGCGGGGCTTTTAGCTTTTTGCTTCTGAACAGTTTTGGCATCTCACTTTATCCCTTGAAGTTCAGAATGATTGGCATCTATAGGAACTCAGAATTCAGATAGTGTTATTGATTCTCCTAGTTAAGTATGTTAATTCTTGAACACATCTACTTTATGAGTCTTGGCCATGACCCAAAGCATTTTGTTTTTCAGTGTTATCCCTGAGGTGCTTGATAGCCTCCTGAGCAGATAAGCCATGAAACTTGGGCATCAAGTTGATTAGTGCAGTCTTCAGTTCAAAATCTGCAGCCAGATTTGGGTGAGGCACTTGATACGGTTGCAGGATAAAGTCTGAGGCTCCTGCCTCCTGGAGAGTGATCCTCCTAGGTGCTGTCATACTATCTGCACGTGAATCAACTGAATCAGTAGTAGAGGAGCTTGTTTCTCCCTCAGATGGCGGTTCAGATTCACCTTCAGATGAGACTGGTGAATCGATAGCAATCACTTCACCATCCTCAGCAGCTAACCGATGCCGAGCTCACCTAATACGTGAAATAGTTCTTTCAAATTCAGGATCAAATGCGGCTAAGCTCGGATCAGACAGTGAACGCGTCATTCAATGAAAGAAACATATAGCTCATGGTAAATAAATAAAATAAAATACGCAAATAAATAAAATTAAAAATATTTACACCAACTAATAATTTAGCACACATTTGCAACTCCCCGACAACGGCGCCAAAAATTGACGTAAGGGCGGAAGTCCGCCAATTAAGAAATTGATATAGGAAATACGTTGCAAGTGTAGCTCTTAACCAGCTAAAATCCACCTCATCAATTTAGAAAGGTTATCACAAAAGTTTAGAAAAAAAATACTGGGATTATGAGTCCCAGGTTGTCTCCCAACGAGTTGCCAAAAAGGGTGCTAATTTATTAATCAGGAATTTTCTGAGAAATTTTGAGAGTTGAATGACAGAAAATAAATAATTATAAATTAGTGCAATGAAAATTAAAGGAATTTATATTATGCAAAGTAAAAAGCCTTGACTGGGGGAATGATTAATTGGAAGTTCTATCCTTGTAGGAATTCTCTCAAGTGTAGTATAAAGGGGTTGTTGTTTTCACTTAGTTAACCCTTACTAAATAAAGGAAAGTCAAGTGATTGAGCTAACTCTTATTCGCAAATCCTAGTCCTCTCCCTTGGGAAGGTCTAGCGTTAGTAAATACAGAATTAGCCAACAACTTCCAATTTAACTAATCACTTAAGCATTCCAACTCAAGTGTCTCCTCTTAATCAACCCCATGTCAAGTATAGAATTTACTCCATTGACATGAAAATAATACTCAGAAAAATATAAGAAGAAGACATGATAAATTAAATAAAATAGAGATTGAAAATTAATTAAAGGAAAAACTAATTCTCTGTATTAAATAAATCCAAAATGGAACATACCTATCTTAACAGGGTTTATAAGTAATTGAAAGAGTAAAGGAATAAGGAAACAAACTAGAATAGTAACTTCAACGGAGGTGACGACTCTTCAATATCCAAATCCAAAGCAAAAGCATAAACTATAAAACTATGAATGTAAAAAAAACCTAGAGGAAGAGTAATTCCTCTCTAGATTCAGATCTAAAACTCTAAAACTATCCTAATGAGAATGTGTGTTGAGTCTCTGCATGTTTCCTGGCTTAAATCTGTGTTTCTGGGCCGAAAACTGGGTCAAAATACGGCCCAAAATCGTCCCCAGCATCTTCTATTAATTCTGAAGATCGCGCATGTCACGCGTACACGTCGCTGGTCGCTTTGGCGTGTCACGCGTTTGCGTCAAGCACGCGCACGCGTCATCTTGCAGAACTCCAATCCACGGGTACGCGTCAGGCACGCGCACGCGTCGCTGCAAATTTCTCCATGTCGCGCGCACGCGTGAGCCATGCATGCGCATCGATGCTCGCTGGTTATCTCCTTAGTTTCTTGTGTTCCTTCCATTTTTGCAAGCTTCCTCTCCATTTCCTAAGCCATTTCTGACCTATAAAGCCTGAAATACTTAACACACGAATCACGACATCGAATGGTATAAGGGAGAATTAAAATACACAAATTAAAGATCTCTAGGAGGCAAGTTTTCAACCATAGAACAAAACTAGGAAGGAGTTGTAAAATCATGCAAATCATATGAATAAGTGTGCAAGGACTTGATAAAAACCACTCAATTGAGCATAAGATAAACCATAAAATAGTGGTTTATCAACCTCCCCACACTTAAACATTAGCATGTCCTCATGCTTAGCTCAAGGAGATAAAATAGATGAGTAGGAAAAAGTAAGACTCATGCAATGCAATGCAACCTATGTATGAATGCAACTATATGATTCTGTCTACTTGGTTAAAAGTAAATAAGTTCTTCAAGACAGACATAAATTAAATACCACTAATTCAAAACATACAATAAAGACAAGTAAACTGTAAGAAGACAGCTCATGAAAGCAGGGAACATAGAATCAAGCATTGAACCCTCACTAATGGTGTATATGCACTCTAGTCACTCAAGTGTATAGGGTAATCACTCTACTCTTTCCTAGTCATGCTTTCTAAACTTTGTTCTTCACCTAACCAATCAACAAATATTTAATGTACCAATGCAAACATCATGAGGTCTTTTCAAGGTTGTAATGGGGCTAAGGTAAGGGTGAGGGTATATATATATGGCTAAGTGAGCTATAAATTAAATCCTTGACTAACTTAAGCTCTCACATATACACACACTCTATATACTTTTAAATTCATGCCTAGCTACCCAAAATTTCCACTTTTGCATTACATACTCATGCATCAACTTTTTCTTTCAATTTTTATCACATATGCATTGATCTTTTCCTTAACTTAACTTAGCATTGGGATAATTTTGTCCCCTTATTTATTTACTTATTTATTGAATATTTTTGGATTTTTTTAAATAGAAAAATAAACATAACTTATCAATGCACATGAATTTTTAATTTTTTTGGTCTTACATGAGTAGGTACCCAAATTCCCAATATTTTATCATTTAAAAATTGTATGCTTTCATTAACCTAAATTCCCACAGTTTTCCCACACTTAATTGGCACACAATCTCTATCTTAAGCTAACCAAAGATTCAATTTGGGGTATTTAATTATTTTTACGCTTAAGGCTAGTGATGTGGTAAAATATAGAACAAATGGGGATTAATAGGCTCAAAGTGGCTAACAAAGGTAAATGAAAAGGGTAGGCTATTTGGGATAAGTGAGCAAAACAAGTAATGGCCTCAATCATATGCATGCATATAACACATTAAACATTGGACATATAGGATGGAACAAAATAAAGATTACAATCATAGAGAAGAAAAACACACAAGAATAAAATTTTATGGTTAAATAGTGTAACCATGTAATTAAGCTCAAGTCTCACAGGTTGTGTGTTCTAGCTTTTTAAACTATGTTCCAAATACAACTTTCAAAAAGTTTAACATAAAAGATTTTAATTTAAATTAGTGAAAATTTTCAAAAATAGGGTCTTAAAAAGAAACTTATTATTTTTTTCAACTAAATAGAACATGCATGCAAATAACTATTACTATGCAATTTATCCTATCCTAACAAAAGAAAAATAAATAAATATCCTATTGGTGTTAAGAAAAAGAAATTACCTCCGGAAATCAGGTATTGACCGACCTCCCCACACTTAAAGCTTGGCACCGTCCTTGGTGCCATCAGTTAGGAACAGAGGAGGGCTGGTAGCAGTATCTCCACAATCGGGACTGTTATGACTCCCTGTGCTGGTAAATAAAGTGGAGTCTGGGGTGTCTGGGTCTTTGTCAGGTGGGTGGTTACCAACAAGCAGCTCCTTGAGTTATGTGAATCGGCACTGGTTACAACGCTCCCTTAGCTTTGCCTTCCGGTCTTGCCGGTCCAACCTCTCAAGTATCTGATGGAGCAGTTGATTTGTTGAAGGTGCTTGTGGTGTAGACGGAGAAGGAATATCTCTGGCCGGGTTTGCAGGCCGGCTAGTAGTGGTTGCTGGGGGTCTGATGTATTTTCCGTTGGGGATGTACTGATTATCCCGTGGAATCATGTCCTTGGTGTCCCCAGCTCAATAGGAGAATCCAGCTGCTGAGACTAGATCTGAAACCAAGGCGGGAAAAGATAAGTTGCCCGCAATTTGTACGTGTCCCATGGCATGCCGAATGTGTCTTGGTAAGTTGAGAGGTTGGTCTGTAAGGATACACCAGAGGAGAACAGCCATGTCTGCAGTGAAAGAGGACTCGTGAGTGCTCGGAAAGATGTAATGGGACATAATCTGTGCCCATACTCGAGCCTCCAAAGTAAGTGTTGAAGCCAATATGCTCTTAGGTCAGGATCGATGGTATCCGTAGGTCCATCTGCTGCCAGGTTTTGCGATAACTCTGAGAACGGCGTCCCAGTCAAATTGGTATGTCTGGCGCTTAAATGAGGCTTCTTGGAATGCGTCCAATCCTTCTGGAGCAGGTGGGAGATCTAAAGCTCACTGAATGGCCTCTTCAGTTATGGGGACTTACTTCTGACGGACATAAACAGACTGCAGGGTTGGCATGTGAAAATTGGAGTAGAATTCAACTACCCATGAAAGATTAACCTGCCGTGGCTGTCTCCGTAAGAATCCCCATTGGCTACGCTCAATTCGGGGCTCAACAAACTCAACAATATGGGTATGGAGGATTAGTAGGTGCTCATTATTGTAGTTTCTCTCAGCCAGGATGGGGAACATCTGCTCACAGTAGCGGTTAATGAACTACGTAGTGTCCTTGACTGGAAAGGCTTTCTCAGTTTCATTGACCTCAATGATCCTCTTGACCCTCTTTTTTGTCGGTTTGACTGCTGTTGAGGATGGTTCTACAGCTAGTGCTCTTTTTGTTCCTCTCCTTGCTGGTGGTTTGGGAGTAGCTTTCTCTTGACCCTTCTTGGTGGCCATCCTAAAAAGGGAAAAGGAAAGTAACATGTAAAGCCAAGGGTTAAAGCGAGGAAGAGCACAGTACAAGTGATAATCAATGCCAAGGTAATGAAGATATTGTGAACACATGGTCGCGACTACATGTGATCACTTCATCAATGGACATATAGCAAGTGCATGTTATGGCAATTATATGCAAGATGTTTATTAGCATGCCGGCAAAGGCATGAGTAGCATAGATCAAGCATTAATTGCCCAATTTGATTATCAATTGTTTCAAACTAACAATCTGTTTGTATTGACAAGTAAATTCAATCAATAAAAAATTGAAAGGGGTTTTGTGAAAAACAGGCATTAGAGTAGAGGAATAGAATAATTTAAAAATGCACAATGCCATATGGGCTTTTTCACAAACACTTAGCATGCATAGTAAATATGTTATTGAAAGTATTAAATTTGAACATGCAAGCAATTCAAAAATAATTAGTGATAATTGTCAATAATTCCTTAATAATCCACAAGCAAAATATAGAAAATAATCACCCAAATAAATTTCTAACACCAATTAAAAGGATGTAAAAAGAAAAAGAAAAATAAATAAAACATAGATAATGAAAGTAAAAAGAAGAAAGAAGAAGAAAACATAAATAAAAGTAATAATGGAAAAGTAAAAAGGGAAGAAGAAAAGAAAAGAACCTTGATTGATGAAGATTAAGAGTGAAAGAAGAAAGGAAAAAGTAGAAAGGAATAAAGAAGAAAGAAGGAAGAAGGGAGAATTAAGAAGGGAGAGGGAAGAAATAGGATTAGGGAAGAAACGATAAGATTTCTGGCATAAACCTAGTAAAATTGTGCGTCGCATGTGATGCGGACGCGTGTATCACGCGTTCACGTGGATTGCTCTATTTTCGAGTGACGCGTATACGTGGAGCACGCGTACGCGTGACTTGATTTGTGCTATTGGCACGAGAGCAGCCTCGCGCACGCACAACTCTCTGTCTCATACGCACTATTGCCAAAAATTCAACCGACGCGTGCGCGTGAGGTACGCGCACACGTGGGTGGTCTGGTTGGGAAAAATGATGCGAACGCGTCAGGGACGCGTACGCGTGATATGGCTTGTGCTTCCAGCGCCATTCCAGCACCAGGCCACCACAACTTTCTGTCTAAACACATTTTTACGCCGAATAGCAGGGTCATGCGTACGCGTAGGCAACGCGCACGGGTGGATGGCTGATTTTGCAAGTGACGCAGATGCGTCAGGGACGCGTTCGCGTGGGCGTGTTTCTGCCTAAGGCACGCCTCCAGCTATGCTCCCGTGTAACTCTCTGTTCAATCTTCTTATTTTGTCGCATGCACATATGATGCGTACGCGTCATCGACGCTTGCGCGTTGTGTGTTTTTTTTTGTGCAGAATGCAAAATGTAGACTATATGCAATACTAATGAGAGGAGTCACTAAAATAAAACTAAGGAGAGAAAAAAAAAGAACGATCATACCATGGTGGGTTGTCTCCCACCTAGCACTTTGCTTTTACATCCTTAAGTTGGACGGTCTTCAGGCTCATTCTGCTTCTGTTAATGGGTCCTCCAAGAGGAAGACCTCTAGCTCTTTGTGTTCCTTCATCTTCTCACCATGATAAAGCTTTAGGCGATGTTCATTGATCTTGATGAAATTGGGACTTGAAGGATGACTCAGGTAGAAGACTTTATATGGCTCTGCCTTCTCTACTTTGTAAGGTCCTTCCCATCTGGATCTCAGCTTTCCTGGCATGACTCTCAGCCTGGAGTTGTAAAGGAGAACCAGATCTCCAGGTCTGAACTCTCTTATCTTAATATGCTTGTCATGCACAGCCTTTGATGTGTGGAAAACGATCCAACACAAAACTCACCGGCAAGTGTACCGGGTCGCATCAAGTAATAATAACTCACGTGAGTGAGGTCGATCCCACAGGAATTGAAGGATTGAGCAATTTTAGTTTAGTGATTGATTTAGTCAAGCTAATCGAGTGTTGGTTGGGTGATTTGTGATTGCAGAAGCTAAATTGCTTGAAATATAAACGGAAAGGGGTAGATTGCATGAAATTAAAGAGCAAAGAAAATAAATAAGCTGAATCTTAAACAGCAAGTAATGTAAATTGCAGAAACTTAGATTGTAAGAAATGTAAATGGCTGAATCTTAAAGTACAAGAAATGTAAATTTCTTGAATTGTAAAAGGGAATTGGGAGTGTGATTTGCAGAAATTAAACAAGGAAAAGTAAAATTCAACAAACAGAAATGTAAAAGATGGATTCAATTAGACCGGATCTTAAATGAAAATGAAAATAAGCTTGGAGTAGCAATGAAACAAGGAAATTGAAATTGAAAGATGTAGATCTCAGGACCCAAGAGACTAGATAACCAAGTCTAGATCTCAATGCCTTCCTAGATCCAAATTTAGAATTCAATTGCAAGAAAAGTAAAGATCAAGCAGTAGAAGAAAAAAAGTGAAATCGCAAATTCTCAATGATGTAGTAAATCAAAACAGAAAGAGATCTCAAGGTGAGATTGAGACAGAATTTCCTCAATTCTTCAACCCAAGATTCAAGACAAGTGTAAATGAAATTGAAAACAAGAAAACTAAGAGGAAGAGAATTCAATTCTCCTTCCCCAAGACTCAGAATCTCAAAATAACTCCTAACCAAAAGCTCTCCAAAATTACTCAGCCAAACTAAAAAGGAAAAAGCTCCCTAAAAACTTAAATTCTAAACTATTTATATACTCTCTTCAAATGATCTTCAAGCCTTGAATTGGGCCCTTGCTCTTGATGGAATTGGATTGACAGAAGCCTCTGTTGATTGCCCTTGGAGTTGGAAAGAAACCCACTTATGAACCGGGTCAGAACCGGGCCATGAACCATTAAAGCTTGAGTCAAAGTTTGAGGCAAACTTTGACTCAAGCTTTTTGTAGCAAATTGACTCCCGTGCTGTCATCCACGTTTGGCTCAAAGTTTGAGGTCAAAGTTGAGCTCAAACGTGGATCCTCCCTTGCATGTCCTTTGGCCAATGTTTGGCCCAACGTTTGAGGCAAACGTTGGCGCAAATGTGGCTCAATCAAGCCTTCAATCAGGGACACTTCTTCATACTCAAATGGCGCCAACATTTGACTCAAAGTTTGAGGCAAACGTTGGCGCAAGCTTTTTGCTCCCTGGGTCTTTCTTCTTTTGCTTTGAGGGTGCCAATGTTTGACCTCAAGTTTGAGGCAAACGTTGGCGCAAACTTTTGATGCCTCCAGGGTGAAGTCAAGCTCTTCCTCATGTTTGAGCTAAAGTTTGAGGCAAGCTTTAGCTCAAGCTTTTTGTCCTCTTTTGCTCTTTGCCATTCCTTCTTTCTTCAACCCTCTTCAAAGCTCTTTTCACCTATCATCAATCAATCAAAAACATCAAAGCTATGCTCAAAATCATGAGATTGTTTCTCTTTCATAATATATGACAATTATAGCACAAAATCTCATGAAAATGCATTAATTTATCCATGGTTGATTGAATCAAAGGAAACATGAAATTCTACCCAATTGGCTTACTTATGGCTCAAGAAAGTGCATAAAATCTATTGAAAACAAAAGAAAAAGACTAGTGAAACTAGGCTAAGATGACTTGTCATCACAACACCAAACTTAAAGCTTGCTTGTCCCCAAGCAAGAAAGGAATTATGCTCAAAGGTTCTTTCAATTAAGATGGATTGAAGAATAACTTGTAATGTCCTGTGAGTGAAGTGATTAAGTGACAGAGGGGTGAACTCTAAATTATATGCTCATGCAAGGGCTTCAGTGCTTACTAGTCCTTACATATTGGAAGTCTTAGGTTCTAGGACTTTCATCCAAATGATATCATGGAGATCTCTCTATAGGTAATCACCTTGAAGCAGCTTAGAGTTGCTGTGCTTTGGCCTTGACTCTAAGTGTCATGTCTCAAAGCGGCCCTTTAGATAAGCTTTCAATCAATACTCCTAAACCAGTTGGTTTTAAGGTATTAGGTGTTAAAGCACCCCTAAGGATTTACTTACTCAAGCCTCTCTCTTTGACACAATTCGACCACAAGCATTTACTAGGATAACAACTCTTTGAGTTCCACCTCAATCGGAAGGTGGCAAGCCTTTCCGTACACTAAGCGGAAGGGGCTCATCCCAATGGGTATCTTGTACGCTGTCTGATATGCCCAGAGCGCATCAACAAGTCTGGCGCTCCAGTCCTTCCAATGAGGCTTTACTATCTTCTCAAGAATGCGTTCAATCTCTCTGTTAGACACTTCTGCTACTTTGTGAACTATCCCATGTTTCTTCAGTAATCCTGCTAGTCTCCTGTTACAAAAGTGAGTGCCTTGATCACTCACGATTGCTCGTGGTGATCAAAAGCGGCAGATAATATGGTTTCTAACAAAAGAAATAACAGTGTTAGTGTCATCAGTACGGGTAGGAATTGCTTCCACCCATTTAGAAACATAATCTACGGCTAACAGTATGTAAAGGTAGCCACTAGAGTTTGGAAATAGACCCATGAAGTCAATGCCCCAAACATCAAAAATTTCGCAGAAAAGCATAATCTGTTGGGGCATTTCATCCCTCTTGGATATATTACCAAATCTTTGTCATGGGGAACAAGATTTGCAAAAGGCAGCAGCATCTTTAAAAAGAGTAAGCCACCAGAATCCACAGTCTAGAATTTTTCTAGCTGTTCTTTGAGGGCCAAAATGTCCTTTACTCTCAGAAGAGTGGCAGGCCTCTAAAATGGACTGGAATTCTGATTGGGGTACACACCTTCTGATTACCTGGTCATCTCCACACTTCCATAAATATGGGTCATCCCATACATAATATTTGGACTCGCTTTTCAACTTGTCTCTCTGATGCTTAGTAAAATTAGGAGGGAAAGTATGGCTAACTAGATAATTAGCTACAGGTGTATACCAAGGAACTACTTCAGATACTGCATGCAAGATATCAAATGGAAAAGCATCAATGATAGGAGTGGAGTCATCCTTAATGTGCTCAAGGCGACTCAAGTGGTCTGCCACTAAATTCCGGTTACCATTCCTATCCTTAATTTCTAAATCAAATTCTTGCAGCAACAGTATCCAACATATTAGCCTTGGTTTAGACTCTTTTTTAGCTAATAAATACTTTAGAGATGCGTGGTCTGAGTACACTACCACCTTAGTACCAAGTAAATAGGATCGGAATTTATCCAAAGCAAAAACAATAGCCAGAAGCTCTTTCTCAGTGGTGGTGTAATTAGACTGAGCAGCGTCTAAGGTCTTAGACGCATAAGCAATTACGAAAGGATCCTTACCTTCGCGCTGAGCCAGCGCTGCTCCTACTGCATGGTTGGAGGCATCACACATAATCTCAAAAGGCTGGCTCCAGTCTGGTCCTCTCACAATCAGAGCTTGAGTTAAGGCGATTTTCATCTTATCGAATGCTTGCAGGCAATCCTCACTTAGCTCGAACTCAATATCCTTCTGCAACAATCTAGATAAAGGCAATGCTACCTTATTGAAGTCCTTGATAAATCTCCTGTAGAAACCTGCATGGCCAAGGAACGAACGAACTTCCCTCACAGAGGAGGGGTAAGGTAAACTAGAAATGACATCTACCTTTGTTGGATCTACAGAAATACCAGTATTAGACACAACATGTCCTAGTACAATACCTTGTTCTACCATAAAGTGACATTTTTCAAAATTCAATACAAGGTTTGAACTAACACACCTGTCTAATACTCTAGATAAGCTATCCAAGCAAAGGCTAAATGAATCACCATATACGCTAAAATCATCCATGAAAACCTCTATACAGTTCTCAATAAGATCTAAAAAGATGCTCATCATGCATCTTTGGAAAGTAGCCAGTGCATTACATAAGGCAAAATGAACCCTTTTGTATGCATACGTTCCAAAGGGACATGTAAAAGTAGTCTTTTCCTGATCTTCAGGAGCTATATGAATTTGGAAATAGCCTGTATAACCATCTAAAAAGCAATAATCAGATTTACCTGACAGGAGATCAAGCATCTGATCAATAAAAGGCAAGGGATAATGATCTTTGCGAGTAGCTTGGTTGAGACGCCTGTAGTCAATACAAACTCTCCATGAATTCTGCACTCTAGTTGTCAGGAGCTCTCCATGCTCATTCTTTACTATTGTGACTCCAGACTTCTTGGGCACCAATTGTACTGGACTGACCCATTTGCTGTCTGAGATGGGATAAATTATATCTGCTTCAAGTAGCCTGGTCACTTCTTTCTTGACAACTTCTAAGATGGTGGGATTCAATCTTCTTTAAGGTTGACTGAAAGGCTTTGCTCCCTCTTCTAAGAATATTCTGTGCTCACAAACTTGAGGGCTAATGCCTACTATATCCGCCAAGCTCCACCCAATTACTTTCTTATGTTTTCTCAGCACATTAAGCAGTTGCTCCTCCTGTTAGGAAGTGAGTTCCCTTGCAATGATAATTGGAAACTTCTGATTATCCTCAAGGTAAGCATACTTGAGGTGGGGAGGAAGGGGTTTTAATTCCAATTTCTGCTCAGGGCTAGGCTCTGGGTTATCTGGAGTTAGTGATAATGGCAAGGTGTCCTCATTGTGTTCAGAGGGTGTTCCCACACTTGGACCTTGCTCCATGTACTTTTCTTATACTTCTTCTTGGTAAACTTTAGCTACAGTTTTATCAATGATATCACACTAGAAGATAGAATGATCTTCCGGAGGGTGCTTCATAGCTTCATTTAAACTGAAACTCACTGCTCTGCCATCTATCTCAAAGGAGTAAGTTCCTGAGAATGCATCTAGCTTGAACTTCGAAGTCTTCAGGAATGGTCTTCCAAACAGGATTGATGATGGTCTTCCTGAGTCATTAGGGGGCATTTCCAAGATATAGAAGTCAATGGGAAATGTGAGCCCCTTAATGCTCACCAGCACGTCTTTAGCGATTCCGAGTACTGTAATAATGCTTTTATCTGCTAACACAAAACGAGCTGCTAACCTTTTTAAGGGAGGGAGGCTCAAAGCATCATATATAGACAATGACATTATACTAACACACGCTCCTAAATCACACATGCAGTCAGAAAATATTACACCCCCAATGGTACAGTTAACCATGCATGGACCTAGGTCACTACATTTTTCAGGTATACCCCTCATTAAAGTAGATATAGAACTACCTGAAGGAATAGTTTCTAATTCATTAATTTATCTTTATGTATGCACAAATCCTTCAGAAACTTTACATATTTAGGCACTTGCTGAATAACATCAAAAGGGGGAACAGTTACCTCAACCTTTTTGAAAATTTCTACCATTTTGGGATCAAGTTCCATCTGCTTTCTGGGCTTCCGTGCAAGGTGTGGAAATGGGATAGGAATGGTGCCACTTGCACCTTCTGCGTCTGTTGGTGCTTCATTCCTTGGTTGAGCTGCTTCTTCTTCAACCATGTCTTTTACTTCCTCATCCTCTTTAGCATCTTCCACTTCGACGACATCCTCAGCTGGGGCGTGTTCTGGTGGGCTTGGCTCCTCATGGTTCCTCTCTTGCTGTGTGGTTTCGGATCTCAAAGTGATGGCATTGATGCCACCCTTGGAGTTAGGTAACGGTTGAGAAGGAATTCCGCTGGAGCTTGAAGGTTAGTTGGTGGAATTAGGTAATGAATCTATCCGGGAGACGAGAGCTTGTAAAGTGGCATTCAGACCATTTAAAGTAGAGTTCAGTGTAGTCTACATGTTGTCCTTGTGCAAGAGAATGAAGCATCTCATCATTTGATGAGGAAGTAGGATAAGTGATCTGAGGAACCTGTTGTTGGTTGTGCTGGGGTCCTTGGGATTGCCTTAGGTGAGGTGCTCTGTAAGGCTGGTTCTGATTCTGCTGTCTGTTGTTGTTATTTCACCTCTGATTTCCATTGTTGTCTCTGCCTCCTCTGTTATAGTTGTCCCTCCAGCCATGGTTGGAATTATCTCTGCAGTACTGGTTGGAGTTGTCCTACCACCCTTGGTTATAGTTCCCACTTGGTTGTAGTTGCCGCCTTGTTGATTGTGTCCTTGATTCGGGCGATCATAGAAGTTATGAGTGGTGGCTACGGTGTTGTCCTCTTGTTGGAGCTGCGGGCACTCATCAGTGTAGTGACTATAATCAGCACAAATTCCGCATACTCTTTGGGGAACTAGCTGTTGACTTTGTTGTGGTGGGGAAGGCTGTTGTTGTTGTTGATTCAACTGCATCTGCTTCAGTAGGTTGGTCATTTCACATATAGCTTGTGTAACAGCAGTAGTCTTACTGCTAGAGGAAACCTCTGCAATAGCCTTTGAGTGGTTGTTCCTATGCCTGTGATTCCGAGTGGATTCAGCTAAGTCACTGATCAGTTGCCATGCTTCATCTGCGGTCTTGTACTTTTTCAAGGAACCATTACTAGCACCATCCAGTGTAGTCTTATCCCGAGGCTTCATGCCTTGAGTGAAGTAGCTGATCAAAACTAGCCTGTCAATCATGTGGTGGGGGCATGCATCCAGAAGGTTCTTGAAACGCTCCCAGTACTCATAAGGAGTCTCCGATTCACCTTGAACAATGCAGGAGATCTCTTTCCTCAATCTATATGTAACTTCAGCTGGAAATTATTTTTCTAAGAATTCTCTCCTGAGCATACACCAGTTAGTAACAATTGCTTCAGGTTGGGAGTAGTACCACTCCCTCGCCTTTCCCTCAAGAGAAAATGGGAAGGTGGTTAACAGAATAGAAGTTTCATCTGCACCATGACGCCTAACAGTGGAACAGGTTGTCTGAAAATCCCTGAGGTGCTTGATAGGCTCCTGAGCAGGTAAGCGATGAAACTTGGGCATCAAGTTGATTAGTACAATCTTCAGTTTAAAATCTGCAGCCAGATTTGGGTGATGCACTTGATACGGTTGCAGGATAAAGTCTGGGGCTCCTGCTTCCTGGAGAGTGATCCTCCTAGGTGCTGCCATACTATCTGCACGTGAATCAACTAAATCAGTAGTAGAGGAGCTTGTTTCTCCCTCAGATGGTGGTTCAGATTCGCCTTCAGATGAGACTGGTGAATCGATAGCAATCACTTCACCATCCTCAGAGGCTAACCAACGCCGAGCTCGCTGATGAGCGGATAATTTATACGCTTTTTGGCATTATTTTTACATAGTTTTTAGTATGATTTAGTAAGTTTTTAGTATATTTTTATTAGTTTTTAATTAAAAATCACATTTCTGGACTTTACTACGAGTTTGTGTGTTTTTCTGTGATTTCAGATATTTTCTGGCTGAAATTGAGGGACCTGAGCAAAAATCAGATTCAGAGGCTGAAGAATGACTGCAGATGCTGTTGGATTCTGACCTCTCTGCACTCAAAATGGATTTTCTGGAGCTACAAAACTCCAAATGGTGCACTTCTAATTGCGTTGGAAAGTAGACATCCATCACTTTCCAAAAATATATAATAGTCTATACTTTGCCCGAGTTTAAATGATGCAAACTGGCATTGAACGCCAGTTCCATGTTGCAGTCTGGCGTTTAGCGCCAGAAACAAGTTGCAAAGTGGAGTTCAATGCCAGAACCACGTTACAAACTGGCGTTCAACTCCAAGAATGACCTCTCCACGTGTAAACTTCAAGCTCAGCCCAAGCACACACCAAGTGGGCCCCGGAAGTGGATTTCTGCATCATTTACTCATTTCTGTAAACCCTAGTAACTAGTTTAGTATAAATAGGACTTTTTACTATTTTATTTACATCTTTAGTTTCATCTTTAGATCACGTTTGGGGGCTGGCCATTCAGCCATGCTTGGACCTTATCACTTATGTATTTTCAATGGTAGAATTTCTACACACCATAGATTAAGGTGTAGAGCTCTGCTGTTCCTCAAAGATTAATGCAAAGTACTACTGTTTTTTCTATTCAATTCAACTTATTCCGCTTCTAAGATATTCATTCGCACTTCAATATGATGGATGTGATTATCGTGACAGTCATCATCATTCTCAACTTATGAACGCGTGCCTGACAACCACTTCTGCTCTACCTTAGATTGAATGGATATCTCTTGGATATCTAATACAGGGGACCGAATCCAAGTTATTAGTGTCTTCGTGGTATAAGTTAGAACCCATGGATGGCCATTCCTGAGATCCAGAAAGTCTAAACCTTGTCTGTGGTATTCCGAGTAGGATCTGGGAAGGGATGGCTGTGACGAGCTTCAAACTCGCGAGTGCTGGGTGTAGTGACAGACGCAAAAGGATAGTAAATTCTATTCCAGTATGATCGAGAACTGACAAATGATTAGCCATGCAGTGACAGCGCATTGGACCATTTTCACAGGAGGATGGGATGTAGCCATTGACAACAGTGATGCCCTACATAAAGCTTGCCATGGAAAAGAGTAGGATTTATTGGATGAAGACAGCAGGAAAGCAGAGATCAGAGGAACGAAAGCATCTCTATACGCTTATCTGAAATTCTCACCAATGAATTACATAAGTACCACTATCCTATTTTATATTTTATTTATTTTCATCCACTATAATTTCTTAATATAATTTAATCCGCCTGACTGAGATTTACAAGGTGACCATAGCTTGCTTCAAGCCGACAATCTCCGTGGGATCGACCCTTACTCACGTAAGGTTTATTACTTGGACGACCCAGTGCACTTGCTGGTTAGTTGTACGAAGTTGTGAAACAGATATAAGATCATGAACGTATGAACGTAGTTTTTAGCGCCGTTACTCTCAGATGGCGGTTCAGATTTGCCCTCAGATGAGACTGGTGAATCGATAACAATCACTTCACCACCCTCAGAGGCTAACCGACGCCGAACTCGCCTAATACGTGAAATAGTTCTTTCAATTTCAGGATCAAATGCGGCTAAGCTCGGATCAGGCAGTGAACACGTCATTCAATGAAAGAAACATATAGCTCATGGTAAATAAATAAAATAAAATACGCAAATAAATAAAATTAAAAATATTTACACCAACTAAAAATTTAGCACACAATTGCAACTCCCCGACAACGGCGCCAAAAATTGACGTGAGGACGGAAGTCCGCCAATTAAGAAATCGATATAGGAAATACGTTGCGACTATAGCTCTTAACCAGCTAAAATCCGCCTCATCAATTTAGAAAGGTTGTCACAAAAGTTTAGAATAAAAATACTGGGAATATGAGTCCCAGGTCGTCTCCCAACGAGTTGCCAAAAAGGGTGCTAATTTATTAATCAGGAGTTTTCCAAGAAATTTTGAGAGTTGAATGATAGAAAATAAATAATTATAAATTAGTGCAACGAAAATTAAAGGAATTTATATTATGCAAAGTAAAAAGCCTTGACTGGGGGAATGATTAATTGGAAGTTCTATCCTTGTTGGAATTCTCTCAAGTGTAGTATAAAGAGGTTGTTGTTTTCACTTAGTTAACCCTTACTAAATAAAGGAATGTCAAGTGATTGAGCTAACTCTTATTCGCAAATCCTAGTCCTCTCCCTTGGGAAGGTCTAGCGTTAGTAAATACAGAATTAGCCAACAACTTCCAATTTAACTAATCACTTAAGCATTCCAACTCAAGTGTCTCCTCTTAATCAACCCCATGTCAAGTATAGAATTTACTCCATTGACATGAAAATAATACTCAGAAAAATATAAGAAGAAAACATGATAAATTAAATAAAATAGAGATTGAAAATTAATTAAAGGAAAAAGTAATTCTTTGTATTAAATAAATCCAAAATGGAACATACCTATCTGAACAGGGTTTATAAGTAATTGAAAGAGTAAAGGAATAAGGAAACAAGCTAAAATAGTAACTTCAACGGAGGTGATGACTCTTCAATATCCAAATCCTAAGCAAAAGCATAAACTATAAAACTATGAATGTAAAGAAAACCTAGAGGAAGAGTAATTCCTCTCTAGATTCAGATCTAAAACTCTAAAACTATCCTAATGAGAATGTGTGTTGAGTCTCTACATGTTCCCTGGCTTAAATCTGTGTTTCTGGGCCAAAAACTGGGTCAAAACATGGCCCAAAATCGCCCCCAGCATCTTCTATTAATTCTGCAGATCGTGCATGTCACGCATACGCGTCAGTCACGCGTACGCGTCGCTGGTCGCTTTGGCGTGTCACGCGTTTGTGTCAAGCACGCGCACGCGTCATCTTGCAGAACTCCAATCCACGCGTACACATCTGGCACGCGCACGCGTCGCTGCAAATTTCTCCATGTCGCGTGCACGCGTGAGCCATGCATGCGCGTCGATGCTCGCTGGTTATCTCCTTAGTTTCTTGTGTTCCTTCCATTTTTGCAAGCTTCCTCTCCATTTCCTAAGCCATTCCTGCCCTATAAAGCCTGAAACACTTAACACACGAATCAGGACATCGAATGGTATAAAGGAGAATTAAAATACACAAATTAAAGATCTCTAGGAGGCAAGTTTTCAACCATAGAACAAAACTAGGAAGGAGTTGTAAAATCATGCAAATCATATGAATAATTGTGCAAGGACTTGATAAAAACTACTCAATTGAGCACAAGATAAACCATAAAATAGTGGTTTATCAATTATCTTATCTTATCTTTTGTGGACGATATCTCCTATCTTTTGGCTAGCTGCCTTCAGGTGGGGTGTGATCCCCCATTTTGGGCCTGATTGGGCCTCTATGGTGATGTATCCGAGCTCTTTAAGAAGAGGTCGGTGACGACCAACCTTGCAAGAGATCGGTTGTTTTGATGTCGTCAAACCTGGATAGCACAACTCGGTCCAGGGTATGAACAGCTAGGTTTTTGGAAACCCAAGGGCACCAAAGCACAGGAAGGATCATCCAAGAGAAAGAAGGATGGTGATGACTCCTCCTCCAAGAAAAAAAAATAAAGGAAAAGGGCCAATTAATTAAGGCTGCTCCAAGAAATCAAAGGTTGTTGAGTCCCATGGTTGAAAATTTTAATTCTAAATTTCTATCTAAGTAGTTTTCAGTATTATGATAGTTGTTGCTTAGTTTCTTTATGTTTTTGAAGTATCTTTGTGAGTCTCTTATGTTTGAGAAAGAAAATGTTGTTTAAGTTTCATAACCATCAATAAAAGTAGTTTGTTTTCATAAGAGTCAATGATGAGTTGTTGCAAAAACAAGAGTAAAGAGACTAAGACCAAGTGAGATAATTTAAAACTAAGAGATAAGGAACCAAGTATAGAAGCCTGAATGAATTTGGAAGAAAATAAGTCATAATGAACAATTGAACTTAGAGGATATGACAAGTAGATGCTAAAGATGACCCTTGAATATCCATAGAATCAAGAAGTAGTAAGTGAAAGACCCAAGGCTCTGAGCATCAACTACTAAGATAAAAGAAAGAAACAAATAGCTCAAAGAGCCAAAAGACCCTAGTAGGTGCTTGTGGTGAAGATGTGTCAAGAAGAGAGACCTGGGCAAGTAAATTCTTAGGGGTGTTTCAACACCTAGTACCCTAAAACCAACTGGTTTGGGAGTACTAATTGAAAGCCTAATCTAAAGGGTCGTCTTGAGACAAAACACTTACAGTCGTGGTCAATTGAAACAACAAAAGAAAAGTGAAAAGAAAAGAACAATCAAAAAGAAAAATAAGAGTAATTCTTGCTACTTCAAGGTGACAATCAATAGAAAGGGCCCCTAAGGCAAGCACTTAAAAGGATCCTCAAGAGTCTAGGAATTCATTATGATATGAAAGCAATAAAGTTCATACATGAGCTAATACTTGGCTTCTATCCTTTGTTATGAATGCATTTCTTTAAGGTCAAGTCTCAATCCATTAAGAATAACTCACATTGATTTGCTTGGAGACAAGCAAAGCTTAAGTTTAGTGTTGTGATGACTTGCATCATCTACCTCTTTCTCTTATCTAAAAGGACCATAAAAAGAGCATAATCTCATTCAATCAATGCAATTTCATGAAGTAGTTGGTGAATATTATAGTGCACTGCTTTGAAATGAGTTTGTTTTGAATTTCAGGTGAAAAGAGCAACAAAGGAAAGAGGAATCAAGAAAAAGAAGCTGGGCGTGTAAAGCTGGGTGTGCCACTTGGTACAAACGCCACCAATTAGTATGGGCATGGCACGCCAGCAATGAGGCGTAGCACACTAGTTGACAATCCTAGAAGGCAAAGTGAGAGAATTATAAGGGGGCATGCCACTTGACATCGAAGGCGTGGCACACCAGCATCATTGTCCAGAGAAGAAGTCCATGGAGCCCACTATGGGTGTGGCGCGCCAAGGCCAGGCATGGCACGCCAGGGAGAGGAAGTACAAAGGGTGTGGCACGCAAAGGCCAGGCGTAGCATGCCAGTTATAAACTCCAGAAGGGGGACTTGAAAGCTTTAACATGGGCATGGCACACCAGGGCCAGGTGTGGCATGCCAGCTATAATTTCCAGAGAGCAAGTTTGAAGACCACAAAGGAGACGTGGCACGCCAGGCTGGGCATGGCACACCAAACCCCCTCATACACTATGGGCGTGCCACTTAGTGTCGAAGGCGTGGCACGCCAACTTTACTTTTGACTTGGGCGTGGCACGCCAATGCTTGCAGAGCTTAACACCAACACTGGGCGTGCCACTTGATAACGAAGGCGTGACACACCAGCTCTACCACCATGGAAGAAGAAGACATGGGCGTGTCACTTAAATGATGGGCGTGGAACGCCAGTCACTGGACAACGGAGACTCATTCATGCACTACCAAGGGCGTAACACGCCACCTACTGGGCGTGGCACACCACTGTTGTTCTCCAGAAAGGGAGATTGAAGCATTATCAAAGGCATGGCATGCCACCTATTGAGCGTGGCACTCCAGTATTGTTTTCCCGAGGGGATGGATGGAGCGCACACATGGGCATGGCACGCCAGACCTAGACGTGCCACGCTAGTTCAAGTTTCCAGCAAAGAAGGGTAAAGAGGAGAGCCTGGGCGTGCCACTTGGGCTCGAAGGCGTGGCACGCCAGAGTGGTTGATGGATGAGGCGTGCCACTTACAAGCCAGGCGTGGCGGACCAAGCCAAGCTGAGAAGCAAGGCATGGCACGCCACTCAAGCGCCAGCCACACGCCAAGCATATGGGTCACATTTTATGAGTGTTTCCTTTTCCTTCTAGCTATAATTTTCTTTTCTCTTTTGTATTTTCTTAATTCTAGTGATAAGAGTAGTATAAATAACCCCTAGAAGTACTGAAAAAGGAGTTGGATTGGAAAGTTAGTTTTAGTTTTACTTTACACTTTATCTCTTCCATTTTTATCTAAGCTATGAGTAGCTAAACTCCCTCTCATTGGGAGAGGGAGCTCTGTTGTACTTGATAGATTAATGATAGTGAATTTCTTCTTCTCTTCATCTTCTTTTTGATTTTCTAGAAGGAATTTCGTTCTTCATGCTAGTGTTCAATCATCTTAGGAAAGAGGTTGAATGCAAAATGGGTTTTATGGGAACTTTGGAAAAGGAAACATGAAACCATAATTGAAATCCCTTCTCACACTTGAGTGGATCTGGATTTTGGGATTGGATATGGTAACATATAATCCACCCACTGTTTGGATCTATGAGGATGTGTGGTATAATCAGGGACAAAGCATATCTCTCTTCATGAGCAATTAGACCAAGAAATTGGCTGATTATCAAGATTTGAGAGATTGAATCACCAAGGGATTGGGGTTCAATCAATCATGATTGCCAAGAGGTCAATGAGTTGCATGATTGAAGATGAGATGAGCTGAATTTAATCCAAAGAGAGCAACATCTCCCAATCCCAATGAATTTCCCCTATTCTTATCTTCTATATTCTTTATAGCTTTCTTTAATTTCTGTTATTCATCATTCCCATTTACAATTCAGTCATTTATGTTCCAGCACTTTACATTCTTTCTATTTACTTTTTAGCACTCTATTGCTTTTCTTTACTTTTAAGTCATTTACATTCTTGCTCATTTAGAACTCTGTACTCAATCTTTATTGCTCAGCTTGACTAAATCACCCATTGATTAAAATTGCTCAAATCTACCAATCTTTGTGGATTTGACCCCACTCCTAGTGGGTTATTACTTGACGATATGTTGGTGCACTTGCCAAAGAACGGATTCATTTTATATGGGGAGTGAATTCCGGTCATCAAGTCCCTTAAGATCATGTAAAATATCCCTTAAATACTAAACTAATGACTAAGGATTACATAAGAAGGGTAAAACAGTCTTTTAGTGCTAAAATCCACTTCCGAGGCCCACTTGGTGAGTGTGTGGGCTGAGCTTGATTGAGATACACGTGCTAGGAGGCCTCTAAGGCGTTGAACGCTGGCTAGGGGGTCCTTCTTAGGCGTTTGAACGCTGGCTACCCCCTTGTGGGCGCTGGACGCCTGGACTAGGGTAGATGGCTGGTATTGAACGCCAATTTTGGGCCTTCTATTCTGAAGCAAAGTATGAACTATTATATATTTTTGGAAAGCCCTGGATGTTTTCTTTCTATAGCTATTGAGAACGGTCCATTTGAACTTCTGTAGCTCCATAAAAGCTCTTTCGAGTGCAAGGAGGTCAAATCCAGACAGCATCTGCAGCACTTTCTCTGCCTCTGAAATAGACCTTTGCTCCAACTCCTCAATTTCAGCCAGAAAATACCTGAAATTGCATAAAAACACAAAAACTCAAAGTAGAATCCAAAAATGTGAATTTTGCACTAAAACCTATGAAAACTTAATGAGACTTAAATAAAATATGCTAAAAACTATATGAAAATGATGCTAAAAAGCGTATAAAATATCCGCTCATCAGACATGTTAGCAAATTCCAAATATTAATAAGGAGTTATATTTGTTACATCATCACTTTGAAATGTGAATTGAATGTAAATAAGAGATAAGGATATAACGAAATTGATAAACTCTATTTTATCATTTTATTTTGTGTTAAAAAATATAAAGTTTATGAAATAATTTGTGTCATTTTGTCATTTTTAGAGATGTTTATGTATATTTCTGTCATTAATTTTTATAATTAAAATCATGCTTTCTAGGACTATAATTTGTTAATTTTAGCTCATTTGATGCCGTGATGTGTTCTTATGTAAAATATTTTAGGTTTTAGAAGCATTAGTATTCTCAAAGATTGAAGAAAGCATAAGCAACGAAAGAATTGCATAGAGAAAATGAATGCTGTCTACAAATACATAGATGCATATGCATCACTAGATGTGCACGCATGATTTGTGTATATGTATCTTAGGATGAGTGTGATTCATTAAAAGATGTATAAGGGGTCATGTTTTGGATTTAAAAAGGCTCCCAAGCATAAGATTTTTTAAGTATTTAAAGAAAAAATAGAAGGGAAAACACCAAGTAGTTTTTAGGTTAGGTTTTTAATATGTTTTAACATGAATTCTAGTGAAAAAAGCTCTAACTTCTCTCTAGAATTCTTAGAATTTTCATTAAAATTTCCTCTAGTTTTAGTTTTTATCTTGTTTTAGTTTAGTTTTGTTTACATTTTCTTGTTCTATTATCTTAGTTTAATAGAATTCTCTTGTTAATTTCTTGTTGATGTCATTTTAGTTTATAAACCCTTGTT
>NC_029789.2:47411354-47421886 GCF_000816755.2 Arachis ipaensis | reverse complement strand
ATTTAAGGTTTTATATTTTATTATTATTTAATTAAGTTATTATTATTGAATTCTTGTAGTGATAGTTGTAGTTTTAACTAATAGTTACAATTTATGATGTTTCATGTTTATGTCTTTCAAGTGTTTGATAAAACGCTTTAGTTATAGAGTAGATTTTTATTCTTGGCTTGGAGAAACCTAGGCAAACTTGAGTTATTAATCTCCAAGTTGATTGATAATTTAGAGATGTTAATTAATATTTTTTCACTAACACTAACCTTTTACTAAATTCAATTAGTAAGTTAGTTAGGACTTGTGGATTAGGGTTAACTAAGTTTAATTGATTTTTCTCAATTTGTAGAGGTTGACGAATTGAGTTTGCTTTTTGTAATTATCGTATTGTAGTTAGTGACAAGGATAGTGATCCTTACCCTCAACCCTAGCTTAGATTCTTTTAGTACTTGAATTTTCTCTTTTATTAGTTAATTGCCTTAATCATTTATAGTTTAAGTTTGTTGCTTCTTAGTGTAGTTCTCATTTTAATTGTGGCCATTTTATCTCATGCTTCTTTAATTAGTTTTTCACTTGCTCATTTATTCCATTTACTTACAATTTAGTTATATCTTGCTTCTTTAATCTCTTGTAATTGAAATTTTTGTAATTGCACAAAACACCCATTTTCTCATTGCCAATTCTAATGCACTATATTGAGTCCAAGGAAAATGATTGAAGCCTAAACTCCCTGGTTATTGATTTGAACTTTGTGACATTTTTTATTTAAACTTTGATAGTGTTGAATTTCGGTTTAAGACTATATCTACAACGAACTTGAGCTTTTGAACTTGAAAATTTTTAAACCAATTCTTAACACTCATCAGGCATCAATAAGTAAATATTATTCTAGTTCATTCATTTTACTTGTGTCATGCATCTAGTACACCCTACAATTGTGTTAGATATTTATCTACTAACAACCAAGCTGGTGCGCGAATTGAGATTTTGCACAGTTTAACTGGCAAGTACACCGGGTCATCTAAGTAATACATCAGGTGAGTGAGGGTCGATCGCACGAGGATTATCAGACTGAGCAAGCAATGGTTGTCTGGTTGGTCTTAGTTAGGCGAATCAAAAAGGGTTTGTTGATGGTAAAAATGCATAAACAGTAGACAAGGAAATAAAGAAAGAAAACAAATAGTTTGGTGTGAAAATAATAAGAGAAAACAGTTAAGGTCTCGGAGATGTTTAATTCTTCAGATTAAAATGTCTTACCAACTATTTTAACAATGAATGATTCATTCTACAGCAAACTTTAAATGTCTAAGCCCTAATCTCTTAGTGATTTAGCCTCCTCTAACCTTCATTAACCGTCACTCTCGTGGTCACTTAATTCCGATTAGAGGGTGAAGTTTAGAAAACTAGTTTAGCGCCACAAAAACCCTAATTACCCAAGACTAACAGGATTATATGTCACATATCCAAATTAGTTCATGCAATTAGTGATTTAAGAGGAATTTGTTTTCAAGCTGTAGTTCAAGTGAGATAACTCTCTCGAGAATCACAAGAACTCATGTAGAAAAGGGTCATACTCTCGTTCCACCCAGTTCATAAGATTAAGAACGAAAACAATCCTTAGAATTGAATCAAAACATAAATTAAAATAAAAGAATAATAGTTCTAATCCATAAAAATAAATAGAGCTCCCAACCTTAACCAAGAGAGATTTAGTTGCTCATACTTACAGGGAAAATGAAATTGCCGTCTAATGATGCTTGATGCCCTAGAAAGGGTGCATCTTATTCCTTAAATACTAACCTAATAATAAATGCTAGACCTAAAAGATATTATTTGTAAATAAAAATTACAAAAAGAAAATAAAATAAAACTAAGAAGTGCTAAATCCACTAGGAAGCCCAAAGAGAGGGTGACTTCGGCCTGCTGCTGGCATTTAATACCAGACATGGACGTTAAACTCCCCAAAGGGAGTAGTGGCATTTGGGTCAGAATGCGCTGCTGGTGCTAAATGCCAGTTGGGCATTTTGTGCCCAGGGAGGGTACTGTCAAAATTTTCCTTTTTGCTCCAAACTCTTCCAAATTGTTCCGAATTTCACCTGAAAGCATAAAAACACCAAAACAACTCAAAGTAGCATCCAAAGAGGATTTTCGCACTAAAAACAAGCAAAACTAAATAAAATCTAACTAAAACAACTAGAAAATACTGGTAAAGAGGGTATAAGATGCCCATGCATCACAACACCAAACTTAAACTGTTGCCTATTCTCATGCAACCAAAACAATAGGACCAAGAAGAGAAGATGCTTAAGACTTTGAAGTTTATTCTGTACTTAGTATTTTCTCCACTATCGAACATGTATTTGTATACTTTCTTCTTAGAGGTTTTATTTTGGAGAAATATAGTTGTATTTTGTACTTCTGGATTTGTAATATTTTCTAGCCGGCCTTGTCTTCATGAGTCGAGACTAATGAGCGGATAATTTATACACTTTTTGGCATTATTTTTACATAGTTTTTAGTATGATTTAGTTAGTTTTTAGTATATTTTTATTAGTTTTTAATTAAAATTTACATTTCTGGACTTTACTATGAGTTTGTGTATTTTTCTGTGATTTCAGGTATTTTCTGGCTGAAATTGAGGGACCTGAGCAAAAATCAGATTCAGAGGTTGAAGAAGGACTGCAGATGCTGTTGGATTCTGACCTCCCTGCACTCTAAGTGGATTTTCTGGAGCTACAGAACTCCAAATGGCACGCTCTGAATTGCGTTGGAAAGTAGACATTCAGGGCTTTTTAGCAATATATAATAGTCCATACTTTGCCCGAGTTTAGATGACGCAAACTGGCGTTGAACGCCAGTTCCATGCTGCATTCTGGAGTTAAACGCTAGAAACAGGTTGCAAAGTGGAGTTAAATGCCAGAAACAGGTTACAAAGTGGTGTTCAACTCCAAGAGAAGCCTCTACACGTGTAAAGCTTAATGCTCAGCCCAAGCACACACCAAGTGGGCCTCAGAAGTGGATTTCTGCATCATTTACTCATTTCTGTAAACCCTAGTAACTAGTTTAGCATAAATAGGACTTTTTACTATTGTATTTACATCTTTGGATTATTCTTTGATCCTTGGATCACGTTTGGGGGCTGGCCATTCGGCCATGCCTGAACCTTCATCACTTACGTATTTTCAACGGTAGAGTTTCTACACACCATAGATTAAGGTGTGGAGCTCTGCTGTTCCTCATGAATTAATATAGAGTACTATTGTTTTTCTATTCAATTCAAGCTTATTCTGATTCTAAGATATTCATTCGCACCTCAATATGAATGTGATGATCGTGACAGTCATCATCATTCTCAACCTATGAACGCGTGCTTGACAACCACTTCCGTTCTACCTTAAATTGAATGAGTATCTCTGGGATTCCTTAATCAGAGTCTTTGTGGTATAAGTTAGAATCCATGGACGGCCATTCTTGAGATCCAGAAAGTCTAAACCTTGTCTGTGGTATTCCGAGTAGGATCTGGGAAGGGATGGCTGTGACGAGTTTCAAACTCGCGAGTGCTGGGCGTAGTGACAGACGCAAAAGGATCAATGGATCCTATTCCAGTATAATCGAGAACCGACAGATGATTAGCCATGCAGTGACAGCGCATTGGACCATTTTCACTGACAACGGTGATGCCTAACAAACAGCTTGCCATAGAAAGGAGTAGGAATGATTGTATGAAGACAATAGGAAAGCAGAGGTTCAGAGGAACGAAAGCATCTCTACACGCTTATCTGAAATTCTCACCAATGAATTACATAAGTACCTCTATCTTTAATTTACGTTTTATTTATCTTTTTATTATCAATTCACCATAACCATTTGAATCCACCTGACTGAGATTTACAAGGTGACCATAGCTTGCTTCAGGCCGACAATGTCCGTGGGATCGACCCTTACTCACGTAAGGTTTATTACTTGGACGACCCAGTGCACTTGCTGGTTAGTTGTGCGAAGTTATGATAAAGAGTTGAGATTACAATGTTGCGTACCAAGTTGTTGGCGCCATTGATGATCACAATTTCGTGCACTAAGTTTTTGGCGCCGTTTCCAGGGATTGTTCGAGTTTGGACAACTAACGGTTCATCTTGTTGCTCAGATTAGGTAATTTATTTTTTTTTAAAATCATAAAATCAAAAATATTTTTGTGTTTCTTGTTTGAGTCTAGAGTCAAGTTTTAATTTTGGTGTCAATTGCATCTTTTTAATTTTCTAAAAAAATTATTTTTGAAAATTTCATGCACTGCATTCTTTATGATCTTCAAGTCGTTCTTGGCCAGTCTTCTTGTTTGATCTTCATCTTTTCTTGTTTTGTGTCTTTCCTTGTTTTTCATATGCATTCTTGAATCATTAATGCCTAAAGAATAAAAATTTTTAAGTTTAGTGTCTTGCATGTTTTCTTTTCTTGAAAACTTTTCAAAAATAAGTTCCTGGTGTTCATCTTGACATTCAAAGTGTTCTTGGTGTTCATCTTGACATTCATAGTGTTCTTGCATGCATCACATGTTTTGATCCAAAATTTTCATGCATTGAGTCTTTTTCATGTTTTTCTCTTTCATCATTAAAAATTCAAAAAAATCAAAAAAATATCTTTCCCTTATTCTATCATAAAATTTCGAAAATTTGGGTTGACTTTTTCAAAACTTTTTCAAAATTAGTTGTTTCTTATGAGTCAAATCAAATTTTTATTTTAAAAACTCTATCTTTTTCAAATCTTTTTCAAAAAATCAAATCTTTTTCATTTTTCTTTCATAATTTTCGAAAATTTCAAATTGATTTTCAAAAATCTTTTTCTTATTTCTATCTTATATTTTCGAATTTAATACTAACAATTAATGTGATTGATTCAAAAATATTATGTTGTTACTTGCCTATTAAGAAAGGTTCAATCTTTAAATTTTAAAATCAAATCTTTTTGTTTCTTGTTAGTCAAGTAATCAACTTTAATTTTCAAAATCAAATCTTTTTAAAATTCTTTTTCAAATCTTTTTCAAATTAAATTTCAATCACATCTTTTTTAAAATTTAATTTCAAAATCTTTTCTAACTTTTTATCTTTTCAAATTTGATTTTCAAATCTTTTTCAATTAACCACTTTACTTTTTATTTGATTCTTATTTTTTCAAAACTACCTAACTAACTCCCTCTCTAATTTTCGAAAATCCCTTCCCTCTTTTTCAAAACTCCTTTTTAATTAACTATTTGTTTTAAATGTTAATTTGATTTAATTTTATTTTCCTTTCTTAATTTTTGAATTTTAACCTTAATTTAAAATAAAAACAAAAATATTTATATTTTATTTTATTTAATTTTCGAAATTCTCTCTCCCTCATCTCTTTCTAATTATTTTATTTATTTACTAACACTTCTCTTCATCTCAAAATTCGAACCCTATCTTCCTCTTGGTGTTCGAATTTCTCTTCTTCTATTCTTTTTTTCTTCTACTCACATAAATGAATCTCTATACTGTGACATAGAGGATTCTATATTTTCTTTTCTGTTTTCTTCTTTTTCATATGAGCATGAACAAGGATAAGAACATTCTTGTTGAAGCTGATCCTGAACCTGAAAGGACTCTGAAGAGGAAGCTAAGGGAAGCTAAAGCACAACTCTTTGGAGAAAATCTGACAGAAATTTTTGAAAAAGAAGGAGACATGGCCGAAAATAATAACAATGCAAGGAAGATGCTTGGTGACTTTACTGCACCAAATTCCAATTTACATGGAAGAAGCATCTCAATTCCTACCATTGGAGCAAACAACTTTGAGCTTAAACCTCAATTAGTTTCTCTGATGCAATAGAACTGCAAGTTTCATGGAATTCCATCTGAAGATTCCTTTCAGTTCTTAACTGAATTCTTGCAGATCTGTGATACTGTTAAGACCAATGGGGTTGATCCCGAGGTCTATAGGCTTATGCTCTTCTCGTTTGCTGTAAGAGACAGAGCTAGAGTATGTTTGGACTCTCAACCTAAAGACAGCCTGAACTCTTGGGATAAGCTGGTCACGGCTTTCTTAGCTAAGTTCTTTCCTCCTCAAAAGCTTAGCAAGCTTAGAGTGGATGTTCAAACCTTCAGACAAAAGGAAAGTGAATCCCTCTATGAAGCTTGGGAGAGATACAAGGAACTGACCAAAAAGTGTCCTTCTAACATACTTTCAGAATGGACCATCTTGGATATATTTTATGATGGTCTGTCTGAATTATCAAAGATGTCACTGGACCATTCTGCAGGTGGATCCATTCACCTAAAGAGAACGCCTGCAGAAGCTCAAGAACTCATTGACATGGTTGCAAATAACTAGTTCATGTACACTTCTGAAAGGAATCCTGTGAATAATGGGATGCCTATGAAGAAGGGAGTTCTTGAAATTGATACTCTAAATGCCATATTGAGTCTCTGATCTATCTAAGACCACTTTAAGTTTCACAAATGAAATAAGGTCCTCCATTAGAAATTTGGAGGCACAAGTGGGCCAGCTGAGTAAAAGAGTCACTGAAACTCCTCCTAGTACTCTCCCAAGTAATACAGAAGAAAATCCAAAGAAAGAGTGCAAGGCCATTGATTTAACCATCATGGCCGAACCTACAAGGGAAGAGGAGGACGTGAATCCTAGTGAGGAAGACCTCCTGGGACGTCCAGTGACCAATAAGGAGTTCCCCCTTGAGGAACCAAAGGAATCTGAGGCTCATCTAGAGACCATAGAGATTCCATTGAACCTCTTTCTGCCCTTCATGAGCTCTTATGAGTATTCTTCCTCTGAAGAGGATGAAGACATTACTGAAGAGCAAGTTGCTACGTACCTTGGTGCAATCATGAAGCTGAATGCCAAATTATTTGGTAATGAGACTTGGGAAGATGAACCTCCCTTGCTTACCAATGAACTAAATGCATTGGATAGGCAGAAATTACCTCAAAAGAAACAAGATCCTGGTAAATTCTTAATTCCCTGTAAAATAGGCACCATGACCTTTGAGAAGGCTCTGTGTGACCTGGGGTCAGGAATAAACTTAATGTCACTCTCTGTAATGGAGAAACTTGGGATCTTTGAGGTGCAAGCTGCCAGAATCTCATTAGAGATGGCAGACAACTCAAGAAAATAGGCTTATGAACTAGTAGAGGACGTGTTAGTAAAGGTTGAAGGCCTTTACATCCCTGCTGATTTCATAATCCTAGACACTGAGAAGGATGAGGCTGAATCCATCATCCTTGGAAGACCCTTCCTTGCCACAACAAGAGCTGTGATTGATGTGGACAGAGGAGAGTTGGTCCTTCAACTGAATGAGGACAACCTTGTGTTTAAAACTCAAGGATCTCCTTCTGTAACCATGGAGAGGAAGCATGAAAAGCTTCTTTCACTGCAGAGTCAACCAGAGCCCCCACTGTCAAACTCTAAGTTTGGTGTTGGGAGGCCACAACCAAACTCTAAGTTTGGTGTTGAACCCCCACATTCAAACTCTAAGTTTGGTGTTGGGAGGTTCCAACAATGCTCTGAACATCTGTGAGGCTCCATGAGAGCTCACTGTCAAGCTATTAACATTAAAGAAGCGCTTGTTGGGAGGCAACCCAATGTTATCTAATTATATTTATTTATTTTCTATTGTTATTTTCTGTTTTCCTTAGGTTGATGATCATGTGGAGTCACAAAAACTACTAAAAAATCAAAAATAAAATGAAAAACAGCAGAAAAAAATAGCACACCCTGGAGGAGAGCAGTCTGGCGTTTAAACGCCAGAAACAAGAATCTGTCTGGCGTTTAACGCCAGAAACAGGCACCAAGCTGGCGTTTAACGCCAGAAACCAACATCTACCTGGCATTAAACGCCAGAACAGAGCATGGAAGTGGCGTTTAACGCCAGAAACAGGTAGCAGTCTGGCGTTAAACGCCAGGAATGCATGTATAGGGCGTTTTTCACGTCTAAAAGGTACAGGGATGAAAAACCCTTGACACCTCAGGATCTGTGGACCCCACAGGATCACCACAGGATCTGTGGACTCCACAGGACCCCCACCTACCCTTCTTCTCTCCTCTTCACACCTTTTCATGACTCTCTTCCCCAAATACCCTTCACCAATCAACTCAATCACTCTTCCCCATCACCTCTTCACCACTCACATCCATCCTCTCTTCCCCAAAAACCCTACCTACCTTCAAATTCAAACTAATTTCCCTCCCAAACCCAACCCTAATGGCCAAAACTTCACCCTCCCCCCACTCCTATATAAACCCCTCATTCCTTCTTCATTTTCACACAACACAACCCTAAATTCACCCTTGGCCGAAAACACATCACCCTCCATCTCCTCCATTTTCTTCTTCTTCTACTATTTTTCTTTCTTCTTTTGCTCGGGGACGAGCAAATATTTTAAGTTTGGTGTGGTAAAATGCATAGCTTTTTGTTTTTCCATAACCATTAATGGCACCTAAGGCCAGAGAAACCTCTAGAAAAAGGAAAGGGAAGGCAATTGCTTCTACCTCTGAGTCATGGGAGATGGAGAGATTTATTTCAAAAGGTCCATCAAGACCACTTCTATGAAGTTGTGGCCAAGAAGAAAGTGATCCCTGAGGTTCCTTTTAAGCTCAAAAAGAATGAGTATCCGGAGATCCGACTTGAGATCCAAAGAAGAGGTTGGGAAGTTCTCACCAACCCCATTCAACAAGTCGGGATCCTAATGGTTCAAGAGTTCTATGCAAACGCATGGATTACTAGGAACCATGATCAAAGTGTGAACCCGAATCCAAAGCATTGGCTTACTATGGTTCGGGGGAAATACTTAGATTTCAGTCCGAAAAATGTAAGGCTGGCGTTCAACTTGCCAATGATGGAAGAGAACGCACGCCCCTACACAAGAAGGGTCAACTTTGATCAAAGGTTGGACCAAGTCCTCATAGACGTATGTGAGGAAGGAGCTCAATGGAAAATTGACTCAAGAGGTAAGCCGGTTCAACTAAGAAGGCATGACCTCAAACCAGTGGCTAGGGGATGGTTAGAGTTCATTCAACACTCAATAATTCCTACTAGCAACCGGTCTGAAGTTACTATAAACTGGGCCATCATGATCTATAGTATCATGATTGAAGAGAAGGTGGAAGTTCATGAGATTATACCTCAAGAACTCTACAAGGTGGCTGACAAGTCCTCCACTTTGGCAAGGTTAGCCTTTCCTCATCTCATCTGTCACCTCTGCAATTCGGCTGGAATTGACATAGAGGGAGACATCCTCATTGAAGAGGATAAGCCCATCACTAAGAAAAGGATGGAGCAAACAAGAGATCATGGACCTCAACATGAGCGTGAGGAGATTCCTCACCATGAAATCCCTGAGATGCCTCAAGGGATGCACTTTCCTCCACAGAATTATTGGGAGCAAATCAACACCTCCCTAGGAGAATTAAGTTCCAACATGGGACAACTAAGGGTGGAGCACCAAGAGCACTCCATCATCCTCCATGAAATTAGAGAAGATCAAAGAGCTATGAGGGAGGAGCAAGAAAGACAAGGAAGAGACATAGAGGAGCTCAAGAGCACCATTGGTTCTTCAAGAAGAGGAAGACGCCACCCTCACTAAGGTGGAGTCATTCCTTAATCTCCTTGTTTATTTATTTTCCCGTTTTTCGATTCTTGAGCTTTATGTTTATTTATATTTGTGTCTTATTACATGATCATTAGTGTCTAAATGTCTATGCCTTAAAGTTATGAATATGAATCCATCACCTCTCTTGAATGAAAAATGTTTTAATTACAAAAGAACAAGAAGTACATGGTTTCAAATTCATCCTTGAAACTAGTTTAATTATTTTGATGTGGTGGCAACACTTTTTATTTTCTGAATGAATGCTTGAACAGTGCATATGTCTTTTGAAGTTGTTGTTTATGAATGTTAAATATATTGGCTCTTGAAAGAATGATGAAAAAAGAGAAATGTTATTTGATAATTTGAAAAATCATAAAAATGATTCTTGAAGCAAGAAAAAGCAGTGAATACAAAAGCTTGCAGAAAAAAAGAGAAAAGAAAAATGGTGAAAAAAAAGAAAAAGAAAAAGCAAGCAGAAAAAGCCAAAGGCTCTTTAAACCAAAAGGAAAGAGCAAAAAGTCAATAGCCCTTAAAACCAAAAGGCAAGGGTAATAAAAAGGATCCAAGGCTTTGAGCATCAGTGGATAGAAGGGCCTAAAGGAATAAAATCCTAGCCTAAGCAGCTAAACCAAGCTGTCCCTAACCATGTGCTTGTGGCGTGAAGGTGTCAAGTGAAAACTTGAGACTGAGCGGTTAAAGTCAAGGTCCAAAGCAAAAACAGAGTGTGCTTAAGAACCTTGGACACCTCTAATTGGGGACTTTAGCAAAGCTGAGTCACAATCTGAAAAGGTTTACCCAATTATGTGTCTGTGGCATTTATGTATCAGGTGGTAATACTGGAAAACAAAGTGCTTAGGGCCACGGCCAAGACTCATAAAGTAGCTGTGTTCAAGAATCAACATACTGAACTAGGAGAATCAATAA